>NW_012154107.1:692358-692929 GCF_000956105.1 Propithecus coquereli
GGTGCAGTTTTAGTCTGGTATTTCTCTGCTGATTTTTTTGTCTAGATGATCTACCCAATGCTGAGAGTGGGGTGTTGAAGTCCCCAACTGTTATTATACTGAGGTTTATCTCTCCCTTTAGATCTAATATATTTGCTTTATATACTTGGGTGCTCTGCTGTTGGGTGCATATATATTTACAATTGTTATATTCTCTTGCTGAATTGATCCCTTTATTATTATGTAATGTTCTTGTCTCTTTTTACAGTTTTTAACTTGAAGTTTCTTTTGCTTATATATAGAGAGCTACTCCTACTCGCCTTTGGTTTGTATTTGCATGGAATATCTTTTTCCATCCCTTCCCTTTCAGTCTGTGTATGTCTTTACAGGTGAGGTGAGTTTCTTGTAGGCAGCATGTAATTGGGTCTCATTTTTTAATCCATTCAGCCAGTCTATGTCTTTTAAATGGGGGAGTTTAATGCATTTACATTGAAGGATATGGCTGATAGGTGAGGACTGTCATTTTATTGGTTGTTTTCTGGTTTATTTTTTTGCTTATTTTTTGTTTTGTTCCTTACTTGCTCTCTTATTA
>NW_012154107.1:692979-711748 GCF_000956105.1 Propithecus coquereli
ATGCTTGATATGATTTTGATTTAAAAATTTTTTTTGAGACTTGTTTTGTGTGCTAACATATGGCCAATCCTGGAGAATGTTCCATGTGCTGATTAAAATAATGTGTATTCTGCAGCTGTTGGATGAAATGTTGCATTAGGTCCATTTGGTCTGTGGTGCAGTTTTAGTCTGGTATTTCTCTGCTGATTTTTTTGTCTAGATGATCTACCCAATGCTGAGAGTGGGGTGTTGAAGTCCCCAACTGTTATTGTACTGAGGTTTATCTGTCCCTTTAGATCTAATATATTTGCTTTATATACCTGGGTGCTCTGCTGTTGGGTGCATATATATTTACAATTGTTATATTCTCTTGCTGAATTGATCCCTTTATTGTTATGTAATGTTCTTGTCTCTTTTTACAGTTTTTAACTTGAAGTTTCTTTTGCTTATATATAGAGAGCTACTCCTACTCACCTTTGGTTTGTATTTGCATGGAATATCTTTTTCCATCCCTTCTCTTTCAGTCTGTGTATGTCTTTACAGGTGAGGTGAGTTTCTTGTAGGCAGCATGTAATTGGGTCTTATTTTTTAATCCATTCAGCCAGTCTATGTCTTTTAAATGGGGGAGTTTAATGCATTTACATTGAAGGTTATGGCTGATAGGTGAGGACTGTCATTTTATTGGTTGTTTTCTGGTTTATTTTTTTGCTTATTTTTTGTTTTGTTCCTTACTTGCTCTCTTATTATTTATTTTTACAATTGTATGGTTTTCTGTAGTGGTAAGGTTTGATTTCTTTCTCATTCTCCTTTGTGTATTGGCTCTACCAGCATGTTTTATAGATTTGTATGTTTTCATGATGGCGTTTATCATCTTTCTACTTCCAGGTATAAGCCTCCCTTGAGAATTTCTTGTAAACCTGGTCTAGTGGTGATAAAGATAGAGAGGCAGAAATGGACGGCAATTTCTGAGTATCCGTAGGTGGGGCAAGGGGTTGTGTCAGGAACTCCAGTAAGCCAGCCCTGGACTCTTGTGTCCTTCTTGCTAATGGGCCCCTCCCTGAGCCAGTCACTGAGGCCAGGGGAAGTGCCAGGTTCTGACTGGGTTAGGCCGGGTTAGGGCTGCCCCCCAGCTGGGGGCGTGGTGGGAGGCAGCCAGCTCTGAATCCCCAGTTGATATGAAATGTCTGCTGCCCAGAAAGGTAGCCCCGGCTGTGTGTGACAATCTTCTCCAGCTTTTGTTTTTTGCCTGTAATGTTTTATGTGTGTGTATGTAAGTAGAAATTTAGAGGATTGGTTGTCAATTCTGAATCCTGTGAATAAACTTCATTAACTCCTGAGCGCTCATATGTCCAGGCACTTGGGACTCAAAGGGGAACAAGGGCAGCGTGTTCTAGAACTTACAGAGGTGGAAAAGGGCAGTGATCAGACTGGGTGACGGGAGAGGGAGGAGGGCAGGGGAGCAGCCGGAGCAGGCCTAGGGCCGTGGAAAAGAGTCTCTGCGGGTGAGGCTGAGAGAAGGTTCTATGTGGAAAACTAGACTTGAAATGGTACCGCCTGGAGCATGTGTCGGAGTGGTGGGTCATCGAGACCCAGGTTTGAAAACAGGGAGCCCTTGGAGGGTGTCTGAGTCCGTTTTGTGTTGCTATAAAAAAATACCTGAGGCTGGGTAATTTGTAAAGAGATCTGTTTGGCTTGGTTCTGCAGGCTGGGCTGCTCAAGGGCACGGCCCCAGCTCCTGTGCAGCCTCACGACGTGGCAGAGAAGGTCAGAGAAGTGGACACGTGGGAAGAGGGGAAAACCCAAGGGGTGTCCTGGCTTTATAACCCTCACTCTCAAGGGAACTAATCCAGCCTATGGGGGTCTGCCCCCAGGCCCCACCTCCCAATGCTGCCATTTGGGGCTCATATTTCAACATGAGCTTTCGTGGGAACAGACAGACTGTATCCAACCCATTGCAAAGGGTGAGGTTTGGGAGGCGCTCCTGGATCAGGTGCTCAGTGCTGCTGGGTGGCAGCCCTGAACAGGCGTGATTGTGGAGGCAGACGCCCAGGCAGACGATGCCTGGACAAGAGAAGTGTCGGGAGAGCCCTGGGTTGCCGCTGGGAGAGGTGCCCGCTCTGGAGAAAATGGTAGGAACCTTTTTGGTAGAGGAGGAAGGCATGGCAGCTCCCTTTGGGGACTGTGGCGTCTGAGATGCCACTGAGTCCCAGTGCAGCGTCCAGGTGAATATGCTGATGTGGACGCTGTGGGGGAGGGGCTGGACATTAGGCCTGCCCCCTACTTCTGTCTGATTTGCCCCCTCGTTGTGCAGGGGCTGGAGTCCCTGGCTCCTTTCTGCCCACCAGAAGAAGAAACTGTACCCTGCTCAGGTCAGGGGGCCCAGGAAGGACCTCAGAGGGAGGACAGGGCTCGTCCCTCAACATATGTGCGTGGGGAGGATGTCACTTTCCTCTGCTGGTGCTCACTTGCTGAGGTGTGACCCTTCCTTTGTCTGCTTTCGTAGATTCTGAGAACAGTGATGCCACGGCGGCCCCAGAGGGCAGCTTGGAGTGTGAGGAAGAGCTAAAGGAGGAAGGGGGCCCTTGCCTGTCCCTGGGCTCAAGTGATTGTCAGGAAAACCCAGACGAGCCCTGTTCCGAAGCCCCTTGGACTGTCCAGCAGGTGAGTGTGCCGCCCCCACCTCCCCGTTCCCCTGTTCTCTGCACGGAGCTGCTTCCTGATGCAGTTTCATCCATGGCTGAGCAAGGTGGGCTCTGAGTCTCCCTTGCTGGCCCCTGTGTCCCCACGGCGTCCTCTCCAAGACAGCCTTGCTGCACAGCCAGCCTCCGAAATGCCACGGTGGCCCAGCCCGCTGAACCCCGCTCTCTGGCCAGAGCGGAGCAGGCCCTTCTGCGCCTGATGAGTCCGCTGCAAGAGTCTCTGGCTTCCAGGCCTTCTGGAGTCTCCACCTTGCTCTTCCCTGCACAGGACCCAATGCTGTGTGTTTCCCAGGAGCTGCGGCTGGGTGTGGGGCCTGGGCTTCCGTGACACGTGTCCCACC
The DNA here is from genome assembly GCF_000956105.1 of Propithecus coquereli. NCBI lineage: Eukaryota > Metazoa > Chordata > Mammalia > Primates > Indriidae > Propithecus > Propithecus coquereli. Next base: position 695,999 of record NW_012154107.1, read on the forward strand.
GTTCTCTGGGTTTCTTTGCATGGAGCGTGCAAGCCCAGAGGTGCCTCACAGCTTTGGGTGCAGGGCGCGTGCTTGGGAAACGCACTGGCTGGGGGGTGCTCTTCCTGGGGGGGTGGGGCTGAGGCCTCTTTTGTCTCCCTCCGGCCTCCAACAGCCCCTTAGACGTGTTAGACGTGTTAGAGACTGCTTCCTTAGGGGGGGAACCGGTGGGAGCGCCAGGGAGGCCTCCCAGGGCGCGTCCTGGACCTGTTCAGGGAGCGTGACGAGAAGAGAAGGGCTCCCTGCCCAAGCTCAGCCCTGTGAGGACGCAGCTGGCTGTGTCCAGCTTCTAGGTGTCCTGTCGGGCACTGGAAAGTGGAAGTTTTCTTTCTTTCCAGGTCGGGGCTGGCTTTCCGTCTGTTGCCCCTTGTAGATGCTGCTCCGTGGCTGGGCTGGGGGAGCAGCGATGCAGCGGGCAGTGCTGTCTGTGGGGTGCGTGTGTGTGTGCGCATGTGTGTGTGCGTGTCTGTGTGTGTGTGCGCTAGAGTCGTTGCCTTGGAGAGTCATCCCTTCCAGAGCAGGGAAGGTCAGCCCCGAGTCTGAACCACTTGGGATGAAGTTTGGGTGAACCTTTTTTCACTCTCAGGGCAGAAAAGTGGCTAAGTGGAGGTGTTTCTTGGAAACGTTGAAGGCAAATGAATGAGCTGTTGCCACCCAGGGCAAAAGATTACGTTTGGGGCCAACAATAAACATGCCAAAGGCCTGGGAGGAAAAGCTGGGGAGAGAGTTACCTGGGAGGGTAAGATTTCAAAAAGTTCCCAGGGGAGGCCGCAGAAATGCCCGAGGCAGCATGTGTTCTCAGAAAGACCTGAGGAGACCCTACGCCGTCACCTGACCGTTAGGTTCAGTGCAGGCAGGAAACGAAGGCTAAGGCAGAGTTGTCACAGCCAAGGTGGGTGATGGGGATGCCCTGGCACAGAGCCAATCTGCAAAGACTGGGAGAGTATTGTTTTCCCTTTTGTGGCTCCAGGTGTTTAAGGAAATCTCTGTCAAACCACTGACTGGCAACAGACTAAAGAAACCAGAGACTCCAGAGACCACACACAACAAAGAATAGCCTTTCCCAGTCTCATCTGCCGGGCGCAGTGGCTCACGCCTGTAATCCTAGCACTCTGGGAGGCCAAGCGGGAGGATCACTTGAGGCCAGGAGTTCAAGAGCAGCCTGGGCAACATAGCGAGACCCCATCTCTACAAAAAGTTAAAAAAAGGAATTAGCTGGGTCTGGTGGCGCCTGTATTTCCATCTACTTGGGAGGCTGAGGCAGGAGGCTCCCTTGAGCCCAGGAGTTGGAGGCTGCAGTGAGCTATGATGATGCCACTGCACTCCAGCCTGGGCAACAGAGCAAGACTCTGGCTCTTAAAAAACAAAAACAGATCACTTGTGTATGAACGTCCATAGCAGCATTACTCACAGTGGCCAAAAGGCGGAAGCAACTGAGGTGTCCATCAGCAGACGGGTGGATAAACAAAACGTGGTCTGCACACGCAGTGGCACGTGATTCAGGTATAGAAGGGGATGTGGCATGACACAGGCCACAGCGTGTGGACCTCAGATGTGGCGCTCAGTGAAAGGAGGCAGATGCAGACGGCCTTATCGTGTAGGATCCTGTTTGTGTGGAACGTGCAGAGTAGACACATCCATGGGGACGGGCAGCAGTCAGTGGTGTCCAGGGGCTGGGAGGAGGGGACAGGGGGTCACCATTGATGGGTACGGGGTTTCCTCTTGGGGCGATGGAAGTGGGAGCCACGAGAGATGGAGGCCGCACAACGCTGTGATGTGCTCCCCGCCCCTGAGCTGTGTACGCAAGGTGGCTCATTCTGCGGTCTGTGATTTCCACCTCAGTGTAACTGTGCATAGTACTGTTGTCACAGCAGGGGGTTTTTACAAAAATGCCTAAGTGTGCACACACGCACACGTGAGAGACATTTGGAGGGAGGTGCGCAAGTGCGTGCCGACGGCGCCGTCTCGGTGATTGGCTTACAGGGGCTTTCATGTGCGTTCCCAGCCCCTCGGTGAGCCTACGTAATTCTCAGTCCGAGGGTGGGTTCTCAGTGCGCGTTCTGGAGTGTGGTTCTCTCCGTGCAGACACCGTGTTCTGAGAGTTGTGGACGAGGGCACCAGGGACCAGGGGAGGTGTCCCTGAAGCTGAGACAGTGAGCTGGTGGCCAGCTCATCACCTGGCGCGGATGGGGGACCCCACCCAACAGTCGTGGGTTGGGTGGAGAGTGCGGACAGTGGGGAGGTCCCGCCCCTCCTGTCACCTGGGATGACCGTCCTCCACCCAGCCTCTTCTCTGGTGGCCCTTGGACGCTGACCGGCAGCCCTTTGCTGATTCTTGCTTCCTCCTGAGGGGCTAATGGGCTTGTGCCACCGCCGCGAGGGCAGCGCAGACTTCGCTGGAGCGCGGAGTGAGGGTGGAGCTTCCCTCCCTTGGCTTCCTGCTGGGCTGCTGGACTCCTGGAGCTGCCTGGCGGGGCGGCAGGTGCTGGGGGATGTGCCTGCTGAGGACCGCCACTGCCCGCGTCGGCCTCTGGAGGTCCTGGAGGCCTGGCCTGCTGCTCCCGGGGGTGTCTGCAGCTGTGTCTGTTCCAAGCACTAGCCTGGGCATCGGGACGGTGGCCCCAGGGAGCCAGGAGCCCAGTTTGCCTGCACGGGGGGCGGGAGCCTGCCTTGTGGGGTGCCATCCCTGGCGCAGGGCAGTTTTCTCACACGGATTTGCTCTGCCTGCTGCAGGAGCCCTTCCTGGGTCTCCCTGCAGCCTCCTGCCTGTGGGCCCTGGACCCCCGAGGGTGCTGGGATGTGGCTCGGTCCCCACGAGGGGGTGCCCTGCCCGCGCCTTCCTGAGAGGAGAAAGCCCCTTTTGCCCGAGCCAGGCCAGGCGTGGGGCAGCCCTGCTCTGTCTGAAGGGGTCGTGTCTCAACAGGGAGTTGCGCCAGAGGTTTTTGTAGATGCTGTAGACTGCACGTCTGATGAGTTGGAAGCTGCTAATTACGTTCCCAGCAAAAGAAGAAAGAAGGACGCAGCCCCGTTTGAGGTCGCTGAGGCGCGTTCTGCAGACCCTGAGCAGGTAGTTTGCACGAATAGGCAGACACCATGCCTCCCCGCAAGGTCTGCGTGCCAGCCGAGCCCCCACACCTGCCAGCCCCCGGTCCCTCACAGTGGGAGGCTGCCGGGGCCCAGACGTCCTCGGTCACACCTGGGCTGGTCTGTGACCCAGGACGCTCTGCCGACGTCACGTTTCAGCTCTCTGTGGCCTCTGTGGCCATCCCTTCCCCCATCACATTGTTTCTCGTGAAACTCTCTCCTTTGACATCCGGCTCATCTCTCCGGGCTGCAGGTCCGCAGGCGACACAGGGTCCTTTTCACGGCAAACAGCGGGAGGCTGGGGTCGCGGGCCGCCAGGGCAGCCCAGGCGGTGGCGTCCGCACGGCGCTCGACTCACCCGGGCTGTCGTGGAAGCCATGCTCGGTTTAGTCTCTGGCGTCTGGAAGTTCAGAGCCTGACTTTTCCTACGGCATTTAGGAGTGGTGCAGGGTTCTGCGACACTATCAGAACGAAACTCGCTAATGCACGTAATGAAAGAGCTTTCGCTCGTGAGGAAAGCGAGGAAGCTTCGTCACCGAAGAGCGACGCTCGTGAGGTTTTTTACTTTTCACAGAGGGTGCTGATGTCTTTCCTGAGTAAGAGGGTCCTTTGTCACGAGCACCTGCCACCTGCCGGTGCTGGGAGCCGGGTGTTGGGCGAAGGCCCGCGAGCCACGTCTTTCTTCCACGGCCCGCTTGGCCGTGAGCTCGCTGCGGTGGCACTTGCAAAATCCGGCCGCCGTCAGCACGGGCTGCACTGGCCCGGGCAGAAACACGGTGGGGCGCAGGGCTCGTTCTCGGTAGCAGCAGGGACGGGAGAACCAACGTGCTGGACAAAGGCCTGACGCGGGGGTGCGAGGAGAGCGCCGGCCGGGAGGGGGCAGCCGCGTGTCCCGCAGAGGCGCTTTCCCGAGGGGGCGACTGGGGGCTTCGTGCCGCGAGGACGTCTGTGCTCACCCCAGGGCCGTGCACTCAGTGCGTGAAGCAGTTGAGCTCCAGATGGGTTTGGCTTTTGTTTCTTTGGAAGTTGACAAAAAAGATTCTAAAGTCTGTCTGAACTGTAAATTGTGAGAAAGAAGAAAAAGCACGGGAGAGTTACCGGAGGAGTAACAGGCACGTGCGTGGGGCACACACCGGACGTCAGGCGGTGTGGGCACGGGTGACGCCGCAGCGCGTGGGAACGGGGTCGTCGTGAAGCAGAACGTGACGGTTGACGTGTCGAGCGTGGCTGTCGGAGCCACGGCTCACCAGGCGGGAAAACTAGTGTATTCCCAACTCACGAACTCAGGAACGCGCGGTGGTCCCGGGCATCCGTGGGCGCTGGTTCCGGGGCCCCCAGGGCACTGGCTTCCAAGGACGCCGCAGTCCTGCTGTGACATGGCGTGGCATTTGCGCATAGCCTACACGTTCCTCCCATGTACTCGCCACGTCTCTGATCACTTATCACGCCCGATGCAGCGTAAATGCCGTGGAGGTAGTTGTAACGCTGTGCTTTTAAAATTTACGTTATTTTTTATTTTTTTCCAACTATTTTTGATCTGTGGTTGGTCGAATCTGCAGCTGTGGGGGGCCAACTGTATACCAAATTGATTATATATTTTAATGTAAAACAGCAGCCCACGAGTTCCAGAAAATATACGTAAATATCCATAAAATTATGGAAACATTTCTAAGCCTCACCAAAAGAACATTATAAATATCACTATGGCCATATAGGCGCAGTTTTATCCGTCAGACAGTTGAGTGCTGTGTGTACAAAGAGGGTTGGGGCTGGTGGCTGCTGCCCCAGGTGTGGGGTGGAGAGTGGCTTGGGGCCCACATGGGGGGCTGCTGCCCTGGCTGTGCGGGACAGTCCCCCTACAGTTGTCTTGTCTGCTGCGGCTGCCCCTGCATTGCTGTGGTCTTTGCATAGCCTCTCCGTGGCGGGCGGGGGCGGGTACAGCCAGGCCCCACACCCCAGCACGCCCCCTCCGTGCCCTGTCCGTCCCCCGGCCCCTGCAAGCCGCTGACCCCTCCTGTCCTGGAACGCAGGCCTGATCCAGGTACCCTGGGCAGGGCTGCTGGCAACTGTCCCTGAGATCTGACCCCTCCTGCCACCTCAAGGAGAAGAGAGGTGGGGGCCTGCTTCCATGCCAGAGGGTCGGCCGCCCTGGTGGGGTCCCCTGCACCACACTGTGACCCAGCTGTCCCCAGCCCGAGAAGTCTGGGCCTGTGTGTGTGTCTGCAAGAGCCTCCTAGATGTTGTCAAAGCCATTAGAACATTGATTACCTTGACTGACTTTCATCTTCCCCAGGAAGGGAACAGCCTAGTTTGAGGTTTGATTGTTTTAGCCATTAGAAATCTTTGAGTTGCAAATCACTGAAAACCCATCTCAGACTGGCTCATCCCATAAAGGGAATTTGGTGCTCAGGTGCCTCGTAGGCCCGGGCCGCGGCGAGGCTCGGTCCAGGTGCGCGGATGGCATCCCTCTCTCTCCTTGCACTGCCTTCCTCACCTTGGCCGCCTCCGCAGCCTCCCCTCGCTGTCCCCAGCCACTGCCATGTGTCCCACGATGGCGTCCCCAGCTGTCCACCTGCCACTGCGTCGTTTGGGGTACAAGAGGACACTCCTCTGGTGGCTCCTGGGAAGAGAGAGGAAGCTTCCCTCAGATCTCACTGGCTCTGGTTAGCTCACGTGCCTGTCCCCACCGGTCGCTGTGGCCGGGGTGATGGAAGTGAGTGGGGACACAGCCCGGGCTGGTCCTGGCGCTGGAGCAGAGCCCGTCTGCTCTCCACGTGGCTGAGAACAGGAGATTCGGGGACCACTTCCCGGCGTGGGCCATCCTTGCTGTCCGCAGGTGGCCCCAAGACCTGCCGTGTGGGGGCGACGGTGGGCACAACACAGTGGGCACAGCACACCGACGGCCCCCTGCACGTGCTGGGTGGCTTTCTGAGGCTCTTGGCATGCTTTGTTCCTCTGGCCACCCTCATGATGGCCTTATGACATAGGGACGCCTGTTATCTCCGTTTTGCAGGTGGGGAAACTGAGGCACACACGTGGCTCAGTATCCATTGGGGTCTCACAGCTAGTGTGGTGTGTCATGAGCTGGCTGGGGACTCAGGCAGGCCCTCCCGTCCCAGCCCCCAGCCTCCGTCCTGCCGTCCCGTGGGGCACGAGGCAGCTGGCGGGGCGGGAATGGTGTGATCACCCCTCCGAGGCTCGGCTGTCTCAGGGCCTCCTCGGCAATGCGAGGCCACTGGCGCCCACAGTGGGGCCCGTGTGGCATCTGCCTGTTTCTGGACGGCTTCTGGCTTCCCTCCTCTCAGCGGGCCCCTTGGCAGCTAACCGGCCTGCGGTGCAGAGGCAGACGCCCGCCCGCAATGGCACCGCTAGCCGGCGCCGAGCCCGTCCCTGACTCTGCTCCAGGCGCTTCCTTACAGCCACGCTCGTGTTGGTAAAGGCTTTACCTGCATGCGAGCAACCTGGCGTCTCCGCGTTACCCACAAGGAGACGAGTTCAGCGGGGTGAGCCGGGCCAGGGCCCTGCACGCTCTGCCAGGAGACTGTTCCAGAGCAGGCGCTCTGGGTGCCAGCTTGCTAGAAGGAGTGCTGGTCAGATGCCAGGGGGAGACGACACTGCCCTCGGCCCAGCCGGGTCAGCCCGGCCCTTGTTATCAGCAGCCGCCACTGTGGCCTTTGCAGGCAGTGTTGTGGCCACGCCTGCCCTCGCCAGTGCCGGGCACTGCCCCACGTGCACTGGGGACCCGGCCCTGTCTGTGTGGCTGGCCCGTCCCAGCCCTGATGCCTGGACCACCTTGGCTCAGGGAAGTTCCCTCTTCCCCTCGGTACCGCGTGCGGGCCTGGCGCCCTCCGCGTGTCGTTCCCCCAGCTTCGGCCTCCTGCCCATCTGCTGCGCTCTCTTTACTGCCCCAACCTGGACCCCCCGCAGCAGGCCACGTCCTTGAGTCCGAGCCTGAGCCCCCAGCCCCGTCACCCTCCCTCAGCTCCCTGGTGCCTGTGTCCCGCTGGACCTGCTGCCCGGGGTCAGATCTGCCCCCTCAGCTCCTGCTGGCACCAGAGGCTGCCAGGACCGGGGCCACCGCCCATCTGGGGTCGGGGCTGTCGAAGCCATCCAGCCCGATCCTGTCTGTGACCCTAACCCCTGCCCACTGGCCTCCCTAGCTGGCCCCTTGCTCAGCCAGCTCTCCTGGTGTCCTTAGCAGCTTTTCCAGACTTTAACTTCATTCGCTCACTTTAAGCTCCTTTTCTAGAATCTGCCTTCATTGGCAGGTGAGTCTCCCCTGTCTGCACCAGAATGCGTGAAATGTGCCATCTAAGGGGTGATGCTTGCTCCCGGGGACGGGCTGCTTACTCCCAGAGGTGTGCGGGTTGGTGGCCTGGGGGTGGGGGCCAGAGACAAAGGCTGAGGGTGGCTGGAGCCGAGCCTCGGCCTGTGCACGGTGAGCTGGGTTCCCTCTGAGCTTAGAGAGCAGGAATGCCGAGGTCCTGGGCCTGGAGCGTGCGCTGGCCGGCTTCGTGCCCTGGCCTGGTGGGTGTGCGTTCCCCTCCTCGGGGCCGCAGGGGGGCTGGCTGTCAGCCGAGGGGCTCCTGGAGTGTCAGTGATGGGCCCCTGTGGCGTGTCCTTGTCCCTGCGCTGCCAGGGGCTGCAGAGAGGGCGTATCGGCCCCCCGGACGCACGTCTACGGGTGCTGCTCTGCTGTTTCCCTTTGCCAGACAACTTAACCCTGGCCATGGGGGTGCGGGGCGGGCGCAGGGTCACACCCCGGCTGCCTGTCCGTGCGGTGGGGCCCGTCATGAACAGCCAGGTCTCAGGGGCTTTACGAGTCACTCGCAGGTAACGACACGATCCACACGTGCCAGCGTCGCTGGGAGGCGGAGCGTCAGCCCCCCACGGGGTCCGGGGTCCCGCACAGCCCCTCACAGGCTTCCTCGCTGATTGCTGCCCTTGAGCCCTGGCGCGCCTGCCCAGAGCGCAGGGAGGAGCCGCCCAGACTCCTGTTCACCTTGCGGCCTCACCCTCCCCCCTCGAGTCGTGGCGCACGAAGTCTTCGCACGGCGGGGGTGCAGTGCGGAGGCCCCAGTGCACCTGCCCGGCGAGGGCCCTTCTGAGCGAGGCCCTCAGCGCCGCTCCCGCGGGGCCGAGTGTGTGGCCGGCGCAGCGTAGACGCTGGTCCCTCTGCACTGTCCCTTCCTTTCGTTTCTGAATTTCATTCTTTCCAGTAAAGAAATTACAGACTCGATAGATGTGAGATAGTTTGGTCGAGCTAAGCTTGATGGACTTGAGAGAAAATCGGAGGAAACACTGGCCGGAGTGTAGTAACTCTAAGAAATAAAACGAGCGTCTCTCTTTCTGTTTAGAGCAAAAAGAAAAGGAAGAAGAATGTTCGGAAGACTTCCGCTTCTGCGGAGCTGGAGTCCTTGCCCCTGTCTCCTTCCAGCCCCCAGAGTCTGAATTTGCTTTCAAACCCTGGGACCCAGGACACGGCCTTGCCCCAAGGCCAAACTCAGCAGGGTGGTCAGATCGGCCAGCCGCGCCGGCCCTCGGGCACAGGCGAGACGCCGCTGGAGAGTGACGGACCCTCCGCACGTGCCCACGGGGAGGCTGGCGGCAGCCCCCCGCAGGGTCAGGATGCGGGAGGACCAGGCGCAGCCACGGGAGGCTCGGCTCAGGGCAGCCCCTCACCCCAGGACCAGTCGGAAGGGCAGGACCGGGACACCAGCATCCCCGTGGGGGGATCCCCGGAAAGGGCCGGCCCCACCACCTCTGCTTGCGAAGGCCGCCCTGGGGCTGAAGAGGCTGCCCCCGAGCTCCCGTCGTCGTCGTTGTCAGGAGGGGGCAGCTCTGAGCCCGGGACAGAACAGCAGACCTCCGGACAGCAGGCGGGAGCCCCCGCCGCCGGGGTGAGTTGTCAGGGCATGGTGGCCGGGGGTGGCACGTTGTGTCCTTGACACCTTTGCTGTGCCGCGCAGCTCCAAGGCCGCTTCCCTGCCCAGGAGGGCGTCCTCTTCGGGGACTGGCTCCCAGGACAGGGGCGTGGAACGGACTGCCTCTGCACCCAGGTGCCGACCCAGCCTGTCGCTCGGCTCGTGGCAGATGCAGACCCATGAGCCACTGAGTTCGTCTCCCTGGTCCCTCTTGTCACCTTGGCTCTGATGCTTTGGGGTCGGTGTTCCTTCCAGGCGAGCGATGCTGCGGCCGAGCCAGCTCATCCAGTTAAAGGGGCCAGGAAGGAAGTGAAAGACAAGGCTCCGAAGACGAAACAGCCACCAGCAACCACGCCTGCTTCCAAACGACACTGCCAGGTGAGCCTGTCCTTCCTGCCCGCTGCGCCCAGGAAGCTCCCGCCCAGGCTGCACCTGTGGCTCCTTCTTGCTGCCGCTCCTTTCATTGGATCACTCAGGGAATGTTTATTAGGTGCTAGGGGTACAGTGGGAACGAGACAAGGCCCCTCTCTCCATGGAGCTCACATTCTAGAGAAGAGAAAGAAAGCCAGGCCAGGCAGAGAAAAGTGCCGTGAGAGAAGGAGGTGAGAGGCAGTGCTGGGAAGGCACAGGGGGATGTACCCCCATAGCCAGCGTGACTGGGCAAGGCCTGCCTGAGGAGAGGGTGTGAGGTGAGCCATGGAGATGTCTGGGGCGTGTCCTAGTCCAAGGGGATGGCCTGTGCAAAGGCCCTGGGGTAGTGTGGTAGGCCTGTTCCCAGAGCAGCAAGGAAGCTGGTTCCCCCAGGAGGAGGGAGGCAGGAGAGGCCACGGATGAGGTTGGAGACAGGCACTCTTGGTGGCTGTGGTCAGTGGGCCAAAGGCACGGGAAGGCCCCAGCAGGGAAGGGACGTGGCCATTCTGGCTGCTGTGAGAAGCGTCAGCTGTCGGGGCCAACGTGGAAGCTGGCCGTGAAGGTTGGGGCTTGCTTGCTTGTTCCAGGAGGCTGAGACCAAGGACAAGACGGCCGTTACTAGAGAGAATGCTGGTCAAAAGGAGAGCGGGCAGCAGGGAGGCCCGAAGAAGCCAGAAGGGAACAGCAGAGGTTATGCCACGGCTGTGAAGAGTGAGAAGGAGCAGAGAAACCGGAGCACCGCACAGGAAGTCAAGGCGAGGTAGGGTGTGGCCCTGGTGGGGGCGTGGCAGCCTGAGGAGCCAGGTGCCCTCTGGTCGGGGAGTTTAGCTCTGTGGGAAAGGGGACTGCGCAGGAGCGGGGCAGGGAGGAGCGCCTGTCCCAACTCCTGTCTCCTCGTAGTCCCTGGAGTCCCAGAGCCTTAGGGAGCTGCGGGGGGGGTGTCACCGCCCAAGCTCCGGCTGGTGCCTCCCACGCCGTGCCCAGCACTTCGGGGGTGGGGCGGGATTGGCCACTCTGTGCCCACCTTCTTCTTCCTCCATTTTAGAGGGATGGGAGAGAGGACCCCCGCGGTGGGCAATGTGGGATGTGGGCTCCATTGTAGGGTACGTGTGCACTTGGATGGGTGGATGGATTTTGCAAGGATCAGATTCCGTCTGGGCTTCCCTGCAGCCTGCCGAGCCCCAGAGAAGGCGTCACGGTGTACTTCCACGCCATCCTCTCCAAACATTTTGCATTCAACCCCGACCACCATAAGTTGTTTGTCCGCGGGGGAGAAGAGCTCGGGCAGCCGAAATGGAGCAGGAACGTCTGTGAGCTGCACTGCACCAGGTGAGCAGCCCCGCGGGGACGTGCGCGGGGACTTTGAAGGAAGTTGGTGACGTTCTTAGACTTTCGGAAGACGAATGTTTCGGCCAGTCTCCCTGGCCACGCCTTTCTGTGACGCATTTTGTCAGGGTCCTTTTTTCCTCGGTTCTGTCTGGAAACCACGTCTTGTTCTAGAAGCCTCCTCGTGGTCAGCATCGATTCGTACCTTTGGGTCTGCACTCCGTGCTGTGTTTGAGAAGAACTGCAGTTTCCAGCGTAGGATTTTCGGGTAACTGGCCGTACCCCGTTATTCACAGGAGCTTACCTGAGGACGGCTGGCTCGTCGAGGGCAGCACGGTCATCTCCCGGCAGCACCTGAACAAACCCATCCCTTACAAGTACGTCGTCGGCCACAGCAAGGGCCGCTGGGAGTACGAGTTCATCTACAAGCAGCAGCAGCAGGAGGGCGAGCACGTCAACCGCTGCCTGCTCGTCAGATCTTCGCTCCTGGGCTCGGGAGGTGAGCGCGGGCGGCGGGCTCCGCTGTAGCTCCATGGCGTTGGTGCCAGGGCCGCGGGCCGGGGCCCTCTCTCTGCAGAGCTCGGATTAGCCTGGTCTGTGCAGGTCTTCTCTGCCCCTCGGCGTTCCATGACGTTGACTTTGGATCGCGTCTCTGGTCAGTTAAAGACACGTTGGTTTCTCCCTTGAGCACAGCGTGACTTACCCACTCGCGTGCCGGAGGAAACAAGGGAAGGAGTTTTAATTAAGAGACAGAAAATGCAGCTGGAGGAAGGGCTGGGTGCGGTACGGGGCAGCAGGGGGCCCGTGAGGAGGGTCAGAGGCATTCGGAGCCGCCTGTCGCCCTGTGCGCCTTTTGCTCATCCGTCCACCGCTGGTGCACGCTCGGGAGCTTCCCCTCTCGGCAGGGAGCACTGGAGCAGCGCCCTCTGGGGCCCCCACAGCTCCCACCCAGAGGCCTGGGGATGCCGCAGGGCTCCCTCGCCTGTTCTGCCCCGCGGCGACCTGTCCTGCCCTTCGTTGCCTGGTGTCCAGTGTCTTGAAAACAGCTGTCTTGTTTATTTTGTCCATGTGTTCAGTTGTTTAAGGCAGACACAGAGGAGTGTAAATTTAGTCCCTGTTATTCGACCTTGGACAAAGACAGAGTCGTAATAACTTTTTACAGTATACTTTTTTCTTTTTTTTGCACGTGTGATTTTTAATCACTAGATAGAGTACTCCAAGAAGTTAAGCTTTGAGAAAATAGGCATTAGTCCGATAATCCCATAAATAAATATGGAATTCCTAATATGATAAATGCCACATGGATGCCCCAGTTAAAGGGACACACGGTGGGGGATTTGGCCTGGAGGACAGGAGAAGCTTGCACAGGAGGTGACAACTGAGCCAAGAGCGAAACAGTTACAAGTCCAGGAGGGTCGGGCAGGGCTGGGTAGGGCAGGGCAGGCAGGGCAGGGCAGGGCTGGGCAGGGCTGGGTAGGGCAGGGCAGGCAGAGCAGGGCAGGGCTGGGCAGGGCAGGCCAGCCAGGAAAATAGCCGTGGTGCACAGCCGCGCAGGAGGCCGGGGCGGGGGCGGGCAGGGGGAGGTCTGTGCAGACACTTGATTGCTAACTGACTTTTACTTGTTTGTGTTCATGTGGCTTGTGGCCATCTCTGTGACCTCTTTTGCTTTCTAATTATTTAAAGTTGACCTCACTGGGTACTGTAGGGCCACACTCATGCCCTGGGCACCTGGTCCTAAGAGCAGCCATGAATTCAGGCCCCGTCCTGTGTCGGGTACCCTGCCCAGGGCCAACCTTCGCGGGGCATCTGTCCCTGTTCCTAGAACAGAGGAAACCAGCGCTGCTCCGACTGAGTAACTTGGCAGGGCAGTGCGCCGTTGCCAGCGCGTGGCGCAGTTGTGGTATAGCGTGTGTGACCTCCTCGTGATCGTGTTTAAGGAGCTCAGTTGCCAAGTCTGCTGAGCCATGTGGTTAGATCTGTCCTCGTATTTTCAGGCCCCCAAATCCTGTGACCTTGGGTTTCCCTCCCGTCACGGTGGGGTGTCTAGGATCTGTCTGCACGGGGCGGGAGCCGACCCCAGCGCGGCGCGTGGACTGGCATCGGTTTGCCGGGTCTTTGGTTTTCCTTCCTTCCTTCCCCTCCTCTGGCCCAGTCGCTCCGTGTTTCTGCCGGTCACCATCAGCCTTCTAGGGCAGCGTCTGGTCTCGTGGGTTTTGATGATCTTGGGTACAACACTGTTCTTTCTGTCCCTCTTAGAGTGGCATCAGTATGATGACATAATTTGCATGAGGCCTCCCGGGAAGTTCCAGAGTTTCTTAGACCACGTAACAGACGGGACGCGGAGGTCGCTGGTGAAAGGAAAGCAGCTGGCCGCCACCGTGATGCTGGACGGCATCTTCAGCGTCCTCCAGACCTGGGACGCCATCAACTTAAACAACTTTTTCACCCAGTTCCAGCAGTTTTACTCTGTTGTCCGAGTGCCTATGGTCTATGAAGGACGCGCACAGCCGTGGAGCGCTTTGGGCTACGGAGAGAAAGAGGTATCGGGCTTCCTTTGTGTCACCAGCTGCTCTATCTTCTGGGCGGGCAGCGTCACCTGACCTTCTAGTGTCTGGATGACCCTGTGACCCCTTGGGTCAGGGTGCAGGTGGGGGACAGGTCGCCCTCTCCATCCTTTCCCTCCTCTTGGGACCCCCCTGCCCTTCCTGTGTCCCTCCCCCTCCTGGCTGCACACCCGAGCCCCGTGCATTGGCCCCGAGTCCTCCCTGGCCTCGGGGCAGAGTGGACAGAGGGCGGAACACCTTCACCCGGCTGTGCTGTGGTCCAGGTGGTCTTGAGGCAGCCCTGGAGGCACTTCTGAGGTGACAGTTGAACCCCTGTGAGCATCGAGGTCCCCACCTGAGAGTCCCCCTCCAGGCCAGGGTCTCTGGACCGCGCCACTGTGCACTCCTGCGGCTCCCAGCGGTGTGGCGGGCAGGCGGGGGGGTGTGGTGAGCCCTCCGTGGAGCCCTCCCTGCCCTTCGGGGGCCTTGGTCCCCTGCCGGCTGTTGGGGAGCTGACGGCAGTGACGGGGCAGCTCTGGCCACCTCCGACGGAGTCAACCCCGTGATGGACGCATCTTCCTTTTTTCCCCGGGATCAGGTGAAGAGAGACTTGTGGGAGTATTTGAAAAAGCAAATGGAACCATTTCTGGACAGAAGAGGGGACTCTCTGCCCAAAGACTACCCAGTGAAGAGTAAACTGAGGATGGGCCTGATCGTGCTTTTCTCAGTGGAAAAATTCAGCTTGCCCTTGTCAGAAGATGACCTGAACTTGCTGTGTGACATGCTTGTCCCGGATGCCGGCTCACCAGACGACCTTCACAACGACCTAAGCCACATCCTCGGGACATCTCAGAGGTATTGTTAATTTTTTTGTCAAAAGAGTTATGGCCATTTATAGTGATTTTTATCAGATTACAAAAATAAGCACTCGACAGAATGGTTGGAAGCTTATGAGGAAGAAATAAAACCACCCCGAATTTACCACTCGCTGTTGTCATTTCAGTGTTTATTCCTCTAGCCTTTTCCTAGCATATATGCTATTTAAAATTTTATTATAGTCTACATTCTGTTGAATACCCTGCTTCTTAGACGCTTTGTGTTGTCTCATGCAAAGCCTCCGTGTTCGTGCATTTGGGGGTGTTGCGGCATGACGCTTGCTGTAGGAGTCCAGTCCGAGGACGTCTGCAGAAGCGATGGGGGCGTCCTCCCCGAGCCTCTGCCTGGAAGGTTTGATGGTGACCAGGCGATGGCCTTTGACATGGTGGGGAGACCTCCTCGGACCCTCCTGAGCTCTGATGCTCACAGGGTCTGCTCACGGTATTTTCTGTGGCTGTGTTGATTTGAACTTGAGAATAACATCAGGTAGGTTATACGAGGACATCTGCCTCTTGGTGTGACAGATTAAAACACCCGGCTCCACTCTGCGCGTTTTGAAAAAGAGGAGGAAGGTGGCGAGGCAGCGCACAAAGCCGGCCCGCGCGTTTCAGAGTATTGAGGAGCATTCGCGTTCCGTGACTCGAGGAAATGCACCATGTGTTGTTTAGAGCCCCGCCCCTAAGGCTGAAAAAGTTGCTCTCTGTTTAGATTTACCGTGACCAGGTGGCCTGGACTCAGATCCCAGCTCTGGCGCACAGGACCGTCGGCTGCTCAGCTCGCACCCCGGCTTCGCAGCCTTCCGGCGTGGGTGGGAATAACTCCACCGGAGTTTGCTGTGGGGATTCAGTGGGGGCCTGTGAAGAGCCCGAGGCACTAGGGTGGGGCCGAGGGAAGCCACTCGGGTGCTCCTGCCAAGTGTGTGGAGTGCTCCCTTTTCCTTGGGGACGTCAGAGCCGGTGGCCACCCTGAGCTCACGGTGGGGCCTTCATTCCCCTTGCAGCTGGCGCGAGTACCTGGTAAGCCTCTGCCACTCGTGCGTCGACAAGCGGCTCCACTGCTGGCTGGGCGCCCTGCCCGTGCTGCACTACTGCGCGAAGCCGCCCCCCCAAGGAAGGGACACCGGGAGTCAGCCAGAGGACACCTGGGCAGCCCTCGAGGGAATCTCCTTCTCACAGTTCCGGGAGAAAGGGGCACATTGGTAAGTCGCAGAGCGGCACTGGCGTACGCAGATCTGGGAACGACGCCCACGCCGCGCGGCCCAGAGCCCTGGTGGGCTCTATGGTGAGCTCATTCCCGCTCCTAACGGCACGTGTAATATACGCTTCTTTTAGTATTGTGAAACCTGCAAACTGTAAAGAAGAACACGAAACTGACCTGAGTCCCAGAGATAATGGTCATTGTTCACACTGTGACATGCAGATATCCAGGTTTTGTCCCAGTGTGGGTATGCGGGTGCTGCATATGCTGAGAGGATGAGACGTTGCTGTTAAGTGTCCCCCACTCAGTGTTCTGTGAACTTTCCGTGTCCACACACGCCTACGCCGTCA
>NW_012154107.1:712148-730179 GCF_000956105.1 Propithecus coquereli
TTTAGATAACTCTTTCTCCGATATTTTACCAATTTCAAACTCTTTGCCAGTTGAGGTGTTTCAAGTTAATGTGATTGTCTTATCCAAACAGTAGTAGTTTATTCAACAACATTGAAGATAACGAGCACCTTTTTAAAGGCTGGAGTTCGAGGTCACTGCCTCCGTTTGTGGGATGGTTTGGGGAGAAGCCCTCGACTAATCAGCGATAGACTGTGAACCCGTCCTCCGTGGGCCACGTACGTCTCATTAAAAACTGCACTGTTGCAGTCCCAACCAAATACCAATGACATGCTTCATAGAAATAGAAAAAAAAAAAATCCTAAAATTTGTATGGCTTCACAAAAGACCCAAAGCAATCCTGAGCAAGAGTGCGGCCGGCCACATTCACCGGCGCTCGCTCTGCTCCCTGACAGGGCAGCGGCCGCCGCCGGAGCCTGAACTGTATCTGCCTGTTTCCAACAGACTCACCTTCAACTTCCGCTCAAGAGAAAGCCAGGAAAACTTTATTAGTTCTTAAAAAAATTAATATAACATGATAGCAAAAAAAGGAACCTGAACTTCAGTAACGCCGCTGGAAGAATCCGCAGCAGTGGCGGCAGCGACGGGTTTAATGTAGCTGATTTTCTGTGGTTGTTGGTTGTTCTCTGGTCTCCGGTTTTTTCTGAAAGGACCGAGAAGCAGCTGGGAGTTTGGTTCTCCCCAGCAGCGCAGCGCACACCAGGGAGCTGGATACTTTTGCGCTACCCGAGATCTGAGTAGGACAGACTTTCGAAGGACGTGCAGAGTTCAGTCGCAAGTGACAAAAACTGACAAAGAGGAAGCTGTGTAGTCAGAGTTTCATTCTGAAGACATGGTGCCACCCTCCTGCTGAGACTCGGCGCCCGGCGAAGCTTGCTAGGGCTTACGGTGGGTTTGACGCGATTCAAAGCCTCTTGTCTTCTCGTAAGAATTCCGTGAAGCCTGTTCACCAACGCACCCACACGTCTTGCATGAATGCTGTCCTCTGTTTAGGTCTTCCGTGCCACTCTCGCTGCGAAACTGAAGTGCAGGTAGAAAAAACCTTTTACCAAGTGAAACTTTACAACACTTTAAAAATAGTTCAATTTGGTTTATGCACAGTGTAATATTTCTCCAGGTATTGTCCAATTTCCCCATAGACAATGATTTTGTTCTCTTTAGATGTTGGGCCTCAGCCTAACCATCTGGGACTGTTCTATTAAATTGCTGCCAGAATTTTAAATCCAGTTACCTCCACTTTCTAGAATATATTCTTTACTAATGTTATGTTTGTTGGAACCAGCTTCTACTTCATACAGATGTTTTTTGCAACAGCAGTTAAAGTTTTTCTTCCACAAGAAGGAAAAGGACAAAGCGGGAGGTATCACACTATTGCGGTTCAAATTCTACTACAAAGCTACAGTAACCAAAACAGCATGGTACTGACATAAAAACAGACACGTAGACCAATGTAACAGAACAGAGAACCAAGAACTAAATCTATGTATTTATAACGAGCTAATTTTTGGCAGAGGTGCCAAGAGCATTCACTGGGGAAAGGACAGTCTCTTCAATAAAAGACACTGGGAAAACTGGATATCCACATGCAGAAGGATGAAACAAGGCCCTTATCTCTCACTAAATACGAAATATCAACTCATAGTGGATGGAAGACTGGAATGCAAGACCCGAAACTATGAAACTACTGGAAGAAAACATTGGGGAAATGTTTCAGGACATTGTTCTGGGCAGAGATTTTATGGATAAGACCTCAAAAGCACAGATAACAAAAGAAAAAAAAATGGAATTATATCAAACCAAAAACCTTCTGAAAAGCAAAGGAAACTGTCAACAGGGTGAAGAGACAACCTGCAGAATGGCAGAAAATATTTGCAAACTATTCATGCAATACGGGATTAAAAGAACCCAAACAACTCAACTGCAAAAAATAAATAAATAAATAAATAAATAATGATAATCTGATTAAAAAATGGGCAAATGAGCTAAATAGACATCTCAAAAGAAGACATACAAATTGTCAACAGGTATATGAAAAAATGCTCAGCATCACTAATCTTCAGGGAAATGCGCCTGGCTAATTTTTCTATTTTTGGTAGAGTGGCGTCTCTTTCTTGCTCAAGCTGTCTCGAACTCCTGGCCCCAAGCAATCCTCCTGCCTCGGCCTCCCAGAGTGCTGGGATTACAGGTGTGAGCCGCCGCATGTGGCCCATTTAAATCATTTTTGAAATCTGGACTTCTAGAGCCCCCAGCACTATTTTCATTTGTCTTAACTCCGCCTGTTTTACTGATCTCACTGCATCCTATTTCTCTGTCCCCGTTTCTCTTATGCAGGAGTCAAATACTTCAGTTTATGGAGGGGGAGAAGCATTTGCTGAATGTAGACGAATATCTCTTCCGATCCTGGTTTAGCCTGCTGCCTCTGAGTGACTTGGTTCAGTATATGAAGAGCTTCATTGAATACTTGGGTCATTTTCCTGCTGGTGTCCTGGACTGTCTTGTGGGGACTTACTACCGCCTGCGAGGACTTACGGAAATCTCTTACCGAAATCTGGAGGTCTGTCGTCTCTTGAGTCCTTGCTTAGCAAAAGCAGATTGAAAAGTAGGCATCGAAAGCTCGCGGTCCTCCTTTTCTGAAAAACAGACAGGGTGAAGCACCAAGAAACGAGAGAATCGGGAGAAGTCATTATTTGTTAGGGCTAAAGGTTGATTCCCTTGAGTTTGTTCTGTTTCAGTAAGAGCCATTCAAGAAGACAGTGGCCTTTTGTTATTTCTGACGGCGCAGGGCCGACGCGATAGTGCGTGGGATGTGCTTTGTAGCTGCCATCTTGCCTTTCGCATTTTTTGGGTGGAGAAAATAATTTTAAATCTTGAGTTTTATTTGTGAGAGATATAAGATTGGTGTATGAGCACTGTAAAATTTGTAAGAAGAAAAGAATTTATATCTTACGTACGTTGGATTTTTTCCAGCTCCGTTTTTCGCAATGACAGCGGTGTCGTGATTAATCTTCTTTCCTCTTTGTCTTTCCTTCACCACCCTAGGATGTTGAAAGCATTTTAAAAATGCTGTTGCACCTCCTGGACGCTTACCACAACAAGTAAGTAGAAAAGCGAGCGCAGCCTCTCACGCTCCAGGGCTCTGCGCGGTCACTGTCCTGCTGGCGAGCCCCGCGCTGGCCGCGTAGCAGGAAGGTAACGGTCAGCGCTTGGCCTGCTTCTCCCTGCAGCCGTCAGATGTGGTAGATGTCAGGGGCTGAGATTTTGGTTTATTTCCATCTGGCCTTTTTTTCCTATACATTTTTCCACTTATTTTTAAGCGATCATCGTATTCATGTTTGTGTACTGCATTTCTTTAACATTTAGTCTTTAGATGTGTTTTTGCAAAGCATGTAAAGCTGAAAATAAAAATCAAAGGTAGCTTTACGTAATTATCAGAGATCATTTGCTTCTGCAAGTCTGTGTGTCCTCTGACACCCTGTAGCGTGAGTCTGCAGAATGCAGAACAACAGAAACGTCAGAGTGGGTGCCACATACTCTCGGACTCTCAGGGCCCTTCCAGCATTTCCTTCCCAGGTGCTCAGGAGGGAGGTGGCAGTGCCGTGTCTCCATCCGTGGCTAGCACCTGTGACTCCAGGGCCCCCAGCGCTGTGTGTCCCAGACTCACCCCAGCGAGTCCTTCCTCATAGCGCCTCCCAATCCGCCTTTTCACCCTCCCGCCACCTCCCAGCTCTGCCCCATGAGTCAGGAAGCGCAAAGCCCGGTCGGCAGAATCGGGGCAATGCCACACACGCCGCACGCTCTCCTGCCGTTGCTCTCTTTCTCCCCCTTTGCCTGTTTTCTTTCTGAATATTTTAAAAAATTTACGTAGTATTTTAATATTTAGTAATATATGTCCCTTGCTTATTTTCAAATAAGGGAATGCACTTAGAAATATTTTAACTTGCTGTTGTTAGAACAGTTCAGACTACAGAGGCAAAACGAAAGGACTTTATTTCTGTTCTATCTTAGTCACTTCTTAAAGACCGATTGAAAAATTTTCCCGATTTTTACCCAGATGAGGTCAAATGACAGCCTTGTGGTTATCTTCAAGGGAAGGGACTGGGTTATCGGTACTGGGTACCGTTTTCTCCTTTCTCCCAAATTGCTTCAATGATTTCTCTTCACTCTTTCCGCGGCAGCATTCCCGAGGAGACCCTGTCACAGTCCTACCCGAGTGTGTGCCTGAAGCTGCACGAGGCCATCTGCAGCGTCACCAAAAACGAGAGGTTTTACCAGATTCCTGCCTTGTCGGCCGAGATCGTTTGCTGTGTTGTTGCACTTCAGCCTGCGGTGGTAAGTGGGGTCGATACACCTGACGTCGTGCCCAGGGTCGCTGTGGAATTTCAAGCAGCCTCGACGACAAAGGAAATGGACTTAATTCTAGGGTGGCTGGAATGAGAGTGAGGCGCATGTCCGGCTCCCATGCGATGCAGACTCCGCCCTGAGCGCGGAGGGTGTCTGGGGGTGTGCTCCGCCTCCTCGTGCTCCTGCGGCAGGGGGGGAGGGAGGGAGGGAGTTCCTGTGTGGTCCTCAGGTGGCCCCCGGAGGCGGGAGAGCTGTTCGGCCAGGCCTTGCCTGCACGATGACCTTCCTCTTTCCCGGGCTCCGCTGTTCACAGTGAACCGTGGGGACCATGTTCCTCCCAAAACGCACGGGATGCACGGTCCTTCCCACGCGTGCTTGCGTCTTTACATCGCAACTTGAATGCAGTAGCCAGGCACGCAAGGCCACCCACGTGTCCCCAGGCGCACACCCGTGCACCAGGCCCCGACCGGTTGCAGGAGGACCCTGCTCCTCCGCGCCCGCCGTCCACGCCCCTGTGAAGGCGCCGCCCTCCCGATTTCTCCCACCAGAGCTCGCGTCCTGTGTCCCACTTTTCACGCGACGTCCTGTCTCTGGGATCCGGCCGCGTTGTCGCGTGTACCGGTGGTTCCCTTTTCGTTCTGCTCTGCAGTCCCGGCTTGGTTTCCGAGCCTCGCTGTGAAAGTGAGGAAAGGTTCCTATCTAGACGGGCCGTTTGTCTTTTTAACTTTATTCAAGTCAGAACTGTGACTTTAGTGACAGAAAACAAATCTACGTTTAACCTTCATTCCTTTCAGTTTTTCTTCTTTGAAATACCACAAACACACTTTAACAATAAGTATCACTGCAACATAATCCTTTCTCCAGGAGCGGGTCCTATTTCAACCACCACAGGCAGGCGCCAGCTTCCAAATAAACCGTTTAAGAAATTTTCCAGTTTTGAATTAAGGGATATTTGGGATATGTTTTTTGCAGAAATAACTATCTTCAGTGTTGGGATCTCGGATTAGTCTGATCCACGTCACGGTCAAAGTACTCTGCTTGTGCCGTAGAAACAAAGAAAAAACTTTGAAATGCTAAAATTAAAGCAAAAATATATGACGAGTGTCTGCAGACCTCTTGGGTGGATGCTGCCGCACAATGCCGCGGGACTGCCAGGCACTTGGGGGGACCCCGGGAGCGCAGCAGGAGGGTCTGGGGTGCACGTGCAGCCTTGGGGGGCTCGTGGCGTTTGCAGCCGTTGAGCCCTGTGCCGGACCCGTGCTGGGCGCAGTGGGTACGGAGGTGGGAGTGGCGTGGGAGTGGCCGTCGCTGCAGTTAAGGGGATGCCTGGGGATGAAGTCGGGTTCTCGGCAAGGGCAAGACCACAGGGACGGACATGCCATGCTGAGGCTTCCGGGTGGTTCTAGGAGGTGCGGCGCCATTCGGGGACCGTAAGGCAGTTCCTGTTCGGTTTTCAGTGGAGAGCCCCCCTTGCACCCCGCGTGGCCTTCCGTGGGCTGTGCTCTCCCGGCCACGTGCGAGGGACGCAAAGGCCTCGTCAGAAGCCCACCTTTCAAAAGCACTTTGGGCACTGTGCCTACCCCTGCCCTCCCTCTGCCGGCAGGCCGGGTCTCCTCCTGCCGCCCCCTTTTACGCCTTTTGAAAACACTTTCCTGTATTTTTCCTTCCTGCCGGAACTTGCCATGGTCAGCGATCACGTCTGTCTACCTGTCTACCTGTGGACAGTTCGTCCCTCCCACTCTTGGCCAGCTCCTCCTCAGCCACCACACCGCCCCCCCAGCCTCGAGGTGCCCAGCGAGGGTCTAGGGAGGGTCACCAGCAGGTCCAGGTTGAGGCCTGTATTTAAGACAGAGAACACACCAGCACAGAACGGTGAGGGCTCCTCCCGGGGGCGGCGGCCCTGGTGCCCGAGCTATGTGTGTTTGTGGTCAGTGTGCTTCTCCTGAGGAAAGGGGGAGGGACAGAGGGAGGGAGGGAAGGAGGAGGGACGGGGCAGGGGGAGGACGGAGGCATCACTAGAGCCTGAGCCCCCGGGGAAGAGGGCTATCCTGTGGGTCGGGGGATGAAGGGAGCTGCCTCACCAAGAGCAGGCGGCCATGGGAGGGGACTTCGGTTTGCCTCTTGGCCAACGGACCGGCTGTTCCGTGTCACTGAGGAGCAAGGGCCTGGGGAGTCTGCCCCGCACGCTTGTCTGGGCTTCTCTGGAAGTTCTGCATTGGGGGTGCTTGTCCTCGCCCACTCTGTCCCCCTCAGGTCAGAGCCTGGGGGTCCACCTGGACTCTCCCTGCCCCGGGGCCTGCAGTGGAGGACGTTAACACCATTCCATCTCCCCTGCTTCTCTCCTGTGTCACCCTCTTTCAGGGGTGAACCCCAAAAGCACTGGAACCCCAAAAGCACTGAAAGTGCTTTTGAAAGGTGGGCTTCCGACCAGGCCTGTGTGTCCCTCCCGTGAGGCTGCGTCCCGAGCACCCACCGCGAGTGCCAGAGGAGCGGCAGCGTGGGGGCCTCGAGGATAGCCTGTGCATCCCAGCGCGGAGGGCCACTCAGCCACCTCTCTTGTGTGATGACAGGATTCAGGAGGACTCGGGGATGAAACCGGGAAGAGTTTGGTTCCAACGGTCTCCCAGGGCGCTCTCACCACTACGAGAACTTGGCTCCGCAGAACCTTTAAAAAGAACATGTTCCAGGAGACATATCGTTTACCCGTCTCGTTCACTTATTCCGAGGAAATTGAGGTAAGCTCCGCTGAAGGCTTTTGAGCAGGAAGATGACGTGCCCGTGGTCCGTCGTGACCTTGTGGAGAGTCGCGGCCACGGGCTGGCAGCCAGGGCCGCTGTGAGGCTTCACGTGTGAAGTGGGGGCACTGCCGTCCCCCGGCAGGTCCTTCCTTGGCAGACAGGAGACGCCAGGTGTAAATGCTGCTGTCTGTGCCCTGGCTGGGCCGTGGTGCCCGGGGGTGGCGAGGGTGCACCATGTCGGGACAGGTGCTCCGCGGCGGTGGCGTGCAGGACAGCGCCTGGGCGCACCTCGGTACTGAGGTGATGAGTTAGGTCATGACCTTGGAGGTGGAGGAAGAAGGTGAAAGGAAGAGCTGTTTGAGGAGAGACTGGGCAAGACTGGGTCTGATCTGAATGTGAGGAAAAGAGAAGCCAGCACAAGAAGGTGGGGAGTGGGGAGGGTTTCCACCGAGAGACACGCTGGGCAGAATCGCGGTACAGACAAGGGCAGCGAGGATGCAGAAGCTGCTGGATTTGCAAAACGGTCGCTGGTGACCCTGTGAGCATGAGCCGGCAGCAGGTTCTCAGTGTGGCCGGAGTGGCCTGGCCTGGGCGGCTGGAGAGGGCCCGGGAAGGGGCGGCCAGGGTCCCACCTGCTCTGCCTCGCTCTTCACGCCGTTCTGTCTCTCCTGCGTCCCAGCAGTTGCGAAGGTTGTACCTTTTCAGCCAGGTGAGCTTCCAGAGTGTCAGAAGGACCACAGGCCCCCTCGTGATCGTTCCCGGTGAGAGATTTCGGTCTCGTAGTCCGTGTGAAACGTGAGCACCTCTGGCTTTTGGACCAGGTGCCGCCCTGCGCAGTTGGCTACACGTCCTGTTTCTGAAGTGAAGCCCTTTTCCCTTCTTTTTTTTTTTGAGACAGAGTCTGGCTCTGTTGCCCTGGCTAGAGTGCCGTGGCATCAGCCTAGCTCACAGCAACCTCAAACTCCTGGGCTCAAGAGATCCTCCTGCCTCAGCCTCCCAAATAGCTGGGACTACAGGCATGCGCCACTATGCCCAGCTAATTTTTTCTCTCTATATATATTTTTAGCTGTCCAAATAATTTCTTTCTATTTTTAGTAGAGACAGGGTCTCGCTCTTGCTCAGGCTGGTCTCGAACTCCTGACCTCGAGCGATCCACTGGCATCGGCCTCCCAGAGTGCTAGGATTACAGGCGTGAGCCACCGCGCCCGGCCCTTGCAACCTTTTTGTAAGTTTGAAATTTTTCAAAGTGTCGGAAGCAAATGCTTCCAGCATAGAAAGCAGTTGCGCAGCAGGAAGCGCGGAGACGGGTGCGGATGCATCAGGGCCCTGGCTCTAGAAGGCTGAGCTGAGCCGCCGGGACTTGACGCTGGCACAGCTCACTGGTGGCAGAGGTGGGGCCCGGTGTCCCTGTAGGCCTGTGCTCTCCGCCTCATCGTGACGGTCTGCCTTTCTCTTGTCATAGGCTCACACTGAGGCATTCGGTTGTCACAGTGGCTGTGACTTGTGTGCGGGTTTTTCAGGTCTGGCGGCGGCTGGTGGAAATAAACTTCCCTGTGGAGCACGGTTGGAAGGAGTCGTTGCTGGGAGACTTGGAAGGGCGGCTCAAACAGGTACCCAAAGTCGGGGGACGTTCTTTCCGGGGGGAGGGAAGCAGAGGTGGATGCCACCAGGCCCTTGGCAACAACCAGCGATGTGAGCGGTGCGTCTGAGCGGACGGCGTTTCCGCGCGCAGGCGCGGATGGATCACGCCGCCGCGTTTCTGTTTCTGATCCCAGAAGGATGTCGCACAGCTCTGTCGTGATGGTGCCGAGAATAGCGGGGGCACAGGATCTTGCTGTCACGGGGCCCCCAGGCACGTATGGGGTCGAGCCCACCCACAGGCAGCGGCTCCAGTGGCCTGTGGCTGTCAGGAGCCTCCCAAACACAGGGATGAGTGGACGAAACACGGACAAGCCCTTCATTTTGAATTAAGGCCTGTGGCCCTAGGAAAATGAGTTTTTACGTGAGAGCTTTATGTGTAACTGTTCAGTGGATCTTTTTAAGGAAAAATGACTTATTTCTCACAATTTACCTGTTTTTGTAAGCTGCTGTGCCGGGTTCTTTTTCTGTGCAGTTGGAAAAGAGACTGTTCTTTTAATTTTAGCCTTGCTGGTCCGATGGCGGGAGGTGGGGAGGACATGCTCGGTGCGGGGTAGGGAGGTTAAAATCACGGGAAACTGGGAAAGTGGCGGGAAAGTGAAAACGCCCGGGCACTTCCCCCCATCAGAGCGCAGCGTGCAAAAGCTCCTAACCCGTGTTCCATCTCCGCAGGAGAGGCCTCTCTTGCAGATCCGTGCCTACTGCAACTCGCGCTGGGACACCGCAGGCTTAGAGGACAGTGTGGCCAAGAGCTTTGAGAAGTGTGTCATCGAAGCCGTGAGCTCAGCCTGCCAGGTGACCAACGTCTCCTACTTGGGAACCGTACCAGGGTCCACAGCTCTGTTCTGTCGTTGGTCAGACTCGGGGAATGGGAGTGGGCATACCGTCCCCCGCCTGGGGGATGGTGCCGAAACCCCGGGGTCTCTCCTGGCTCCCTGAAATGCCACTCAGCTTCCACCGCTGGGATGGCTGTTGCGTGCCGTGTGCAATCACAGCTGTTCTCATGTGACGTCGAGTCAAACAGTCCTGCAGGCCACCCCTCAAACGTCCCTGTTGTTGCTGTGGCTGCTGGTTTGTTTTATTGTCTGTTGACACTTGCTTCGTGAATATGCAGCAAAACGCTCCAAAGGTTGACTCAACCTTCATGGAAGGCGAATGCGTGAAGTTGAAAAGGTTCTATCGATTTACTTAGTTCTTTCCTGCAAAGTGGGAGGAGATTCTGCTCCGCGGCCTGGGAGGAGCAGCCTCCCATGTGATACCACGTGGCGGAAGCTCCCTGCGGCTCGCGGCTCTCTTGCTCCACTTTCCTAGCGGATCACCTCGAGCCCTGCGTCTCCCATTCCAACCTGGATGCCTTATATTTCTTTCTCTTGCCTGATTGTCCTGGTTGGAGCCTCCAGTACAGCGTTGAATAGAAGTGGCAAAAGTGGGCATCTTTGCCTTGTTCCTGGATTTAGGGGGACAGCTTTCTGTCTTCCACCACTGAGTAGGGTGTTAGCTGTGGCTTTTTCGTGGATGCCTGTTATCAGGTTGAAGAAGTTCCTTTCTATTCCTAGTTTGTTGAGTGTTTTTTATGACAAAGGGAGTTAGATTTTGTCAAATGCTTTTTCCGTGTCTATTGAACTGATCACGTGATTTTCTTTTTCTTTTTTTTTTGAGACAGAGTCTCACTTTATTGCTGAGGCCAGAGTGCCGTGGCGTCAGCCTAGCTCATAGCAACCTCAAACTCCTGGGCTCAAGCGATCCTTCTGCCTCAGCCTCCCAAGCAGCTGGGACTACAGGCATGCGCCACCATGCCTGGCTAATTTTTTCTATTTTTAGTAAGACAGGGTCTCGCTCTTGCTCAGGCTGGTCTTGAACTCCTGAGATTGAACAATCCACCCACCTCGGCCTCTCAGAGTGCTTGGATTATAGGCGTGAGCCACCACGCCTGGCCACATGATTTTCTTCTATTAACATTAACTGATATTTGATGTTAAATCAACTTTTCGTCCCTGGGATAAGTTCTAATTGGTCATGGTATACAATTCTTTTTTTATATATGTTTCTGGATAAGGTTTTCTTTTATTCTTTTAAATGTCAGGAAGTATCTGTTGTAAATTCACCGTGTGTTTTTTGGCTAATTACTGAAACTTTTTGCAAAGCTTTGGTCCTAAAAGAGAAAAACATTTTCCCTCTTGGTGGAGAATTAGAAAGGGAATTAAAACATATGTGTTGTTTGTAGGCAGTTTTTTAAAAGAATTACAGTTCAGGAACATAAAATACATGATATATTAAAGGTTTATTCTTTTTCAGTATTTTTCATGACATGAAAGTCCAGGAAAAATGTAGAAACTGGCCAGAAATGTTGAAAATGTGAGCTGGAAGGAGGGAATGTGATTTGTGGGTTGTACTGGTGTGTGCTGAGCTCAAGGAGACGGTACACAGGGAAATGAAGATGCTTTGAGAAACGTTAGGTATCTTACTGCTTTACTTTTTTGAAGCTTTGTAATGCTAGTTACAATACATTTCTGAAATGCTGTTGGAGAGTAATTTACTTCCGTCATCTAAAAACAAACCAATAAAAAACTTCTAAATTTCCCTCTTTTATTAATTTTCTTATAGTCGCAGACCAGTATCCTCGAGGGAATCTCTCATCACGATTTGCAGAAATTTGGCACCCTGGTGTCTGCCGTGATCGCCAAGTCCTGGCCGAGAAACAGAGGGAAGGCCGTGGAGGACTTGGATGAAATTTTGAAGCACCTGCTCACGTGGCCGGATGTCAAGCATCTTTTCAAATTGTGTGGTACGTTTTGGTGGGAGAAGGGGGTGCTGGGAACATCATCTCAGTGTAGCTGGTGTCCTCTTGACCTTGGGGAGCAACGGGGGGCAGAGTATTTGAGCTAATAGTGGGGATGGGCTGATGTTTGATAAAGGAAGCAGACTGGACAGAGATCCAGGAAGGCTCCGATGTCTTGCACTGTAAACAGTAAGTGGTACTAAAAGCCACCACTTGCTGAATGCCTACTGTACACCAGCGACTGTGCTGACCCAGTGCCCTTGAAATAGCGCTTTCTAAATGGCCTTTTTAACGCTTCCAATTTCCAGAGGAGGAAACAGAAGTGGAGAATGCAATGGGAGTTACCCACGGTCTCAATGATTGTAACTATTAAGAACCATTAGTATTATGACATCCAAACCCAAGCGTGTCTTGCTCTCAAACCATTCTGTGTTCTGCGGAGATCAGTGAAGAATGTCCATCCCAGTACTGATGACCTCAACAGACAGTGACGTGCTGTATTGTCTGATTCTTTCACCCCGCCCCCGTGTCCCAAGTATTTTGTGATCCAAGAAGGAGAGAGACATATTGGCCTAAAAATGTTATAATCAAGTTTATGAGTAAGACATTAGATTCAGATCTTTTAGTGGGAAAGCACTGGATTTGGAACTAAAACTTCCAGGTTGGATGATTGTCCCAGTTTCATCAGCTGACTGGGACAGCCAAAAAACCCTAAGCGCCTTGCGTGTCAGGGCGGTTGTGGGGATACAACGTTTATAAGATCATCCATGCGGGAGAGCAGTACACATTAGTAAAAGCTACTCACTTGAAAAGATTATATTTGTGTTTTTTAAATTAGTAAACTTTTTTAGAACAGTTGTAGGTATACAGAAAAATTGAGCAGAAAGTACGGGGTTCTCAGACATCTCCCCATCACACACGCAGTACCGCATTACATCACTGCCCTACAAATCCCCGGTGCTCTGCCACCCTTCCTCCCTCCCCTTTAGTCTTTTCCGGAATGTGCTGTAGTTGGAATCCAATAGTATATAGGCTTTTAGATTGGCTTCTTTCACTAAGCAACATGGGTTTAAGTTTCCTCCATGTCTTTTCATGGCTTGGTAGATTTTTTTTTTTTTTAGAGACAGGGTCTTGCTCCGTTGCCCAGGCTGGAGTGCAGTGGCGAGATCATAGCTCATTGTAACCTTAAACTCCTCAGCTTAAGCAGTCCTCCTGCCTCAGCCTCCTGAGTAGCTGAGTCTATAGGTGCAAGCCACCATGCCTGGCTAATTTTTTAAAAATTTATTTTGTAGAGATGGGGTCTCACTGTGTTGCCTAGGCTGATCTTGAACTCCTGGCCTCAAGTGACCCTCCTGCCTCAGTCTCCAGAAGTGCTGGGATTATAGGCACGTGCCACCACACCCGCCTGGTCATTTCTTTTTATCACTGAATAATATCCTATTGTCTGGATGGCCCACAGTTTGCTTATCCACTTCACCTAGTGAAGGACATCTTGGTTGCTTCCAACTTTTTGCAATTAAGAATAAAGCTGCTATATTTGTTTTTAACGGTAGAGATAAGCTTAGTCTTCTCCTGATACTGTATGACTCTAATTAACTGGGAAAGAAATATTCTGGTGTTTAAACTAAGCATGTTTAAAAATTCCGCCCTCGAAATTGATCCTAAAATTCCCATTGCAAGATTTGCAAGACAGCTAAGAGGTGCAGAGCGTTACGTTGTCACACTGATATTTCTCTCTTTCTATATGCTGTGAAAATGTCCCCTTAAAACCAGCTCGTTGGTCTTTGCTGGGCGTGACTGCATCCCTGGTACAGTTTGCTGCGACAGGTGTGCTCAGAATGGGGGGGTTTAAAGATTACTGTTGTCTAAGAAATATACTCCGTACGCGGAAGGGGGCACAAGTTTTAAAAACCTAAGAAAGATGGTTCTCCTGACTGATTCCCGTCGGGGGGATCCTCTTTATGAACAAGGAGGTCGTTCAGGAGATGAATTTGGGTAGGACGTGACCCTCATGGGCAAAAGCGAAACCGGGGAAGTGATCAGCACACGTGGAAGTACTGCCTGACTCTTGCTTGTGTTGTGTAGACGTCGGGCAAAGCAGCAAGAGGTTATTGGGAATTCCCTCGCTAACCACGATGGGGTGGGAGGCGGGAGCCTGCTGTCCTGACCGTGTTCTTAATCCGATCAGGAACCGAAAAGAAAATATTAGCAAATATTACAGAGGATGGCAAGAATCTGATGGCCACTGCTGACTCTGTGTTCACAAAAGTTGCTGGTGACCTCCTAAATGGAACGGTTTCCGTCGGGCAGCTAGAGCTGATCATGAAGCACAAGAATCAGTTTCTTGACATCTGGCAACTCAGTAAGTACCAATTTGAGGAACGCGCTTCAGGCTGCTGAGGAACTACAAGGAGAGGAAACGTTTGTGTCTGCGTGTGCATTTTCGTAAAGAGGGGAGTTTTTTAGCCTTTATAGCCAGTAGCTTTTGCCAGTGGGTTGATAGGGGTTGGTTTGTAATTCTCAGGGAAATCATGGAAGGGATAAAACAATGGAAAACCAAGAGCTCTTGCTGTTTTTCCTCTATGCCGCAAGCGCCGGCTGGGCACGCTGACGCTGCTCGCGGCGGGGAGCACCTGCGGAGGAGGCGGCAGAAACGACCACTGGGAAACCGTGTGGATCCCGTCTGTTGGGTTAACCTTGTTGTTGCTGTTGTTTTCCAGAGGAAAAAAGTCTTTCACCCCAGGAGAAAGTATCTGATATGAAGAAAGTACTGGATTGGAGAAAGGACGAACTACTTTTTCTAAAGAAGGAGAAAAGATACGTTGACGGTCTGCTGAAGTTGTGCGAGAACGTGAAACACCTGGTACAAGGTGGTATTCTTAAGATGGAAGTAAACGAAATTGGGTGGTCTCAAAGGGCAGAGGGTCAGAGGAGAATACAATACAAATGAATCGCGATCGCGGAGCTTTATTTTGGAGGGAAGCTTCCTACAAAAATTTTTAACAAAGTTACTTGTGCATCACCAGAGGTACTGGTTTCACCTCTTCTGGAGAGACGTGCAGTACTTACCTGCATGTCTCTCAATAACATGCGGACGTCTCCTGGATTTTTCCACTGTCAGCATCTTATCAACGTCCCAGTGTGGACGACGAGGGCTTAGATCTCTGCGTGTCCGGTCCGCACCCTGCAGACTAACCTTTCCCACTGCCGCCACTCCCCGCCATGTCGTGATTTGAGATGGATCAAGATTCAGGGTTTAAATCATCCTGACTGTGTAAATACACTGTTCACAAGTGAGCCATCAAGTACACCGAAATGATCCTTTCGTTAATACGTTTCTTGCACAAACTGTTGTCCATAGAATTACATTTCTTGTCATTTGCTTTGTGTTCATTGTATTTATTTCTAATTCAATCCCAAACTCTACCCACTGTCTGAATTTCCTCTGAAGACAATCAGTTTGCTCTTTGAGAAGGAATCTGCCAAAACTGGCCTGGAGACGCAGTCCTGAAGTCTTCCTTCACCTGCTGGCTCCGCCTCTGCCTCTCTCCGGAGTTGGAGTCTCATTCCTGTCTCCTTCGCTTGCTCTCTGCCGGCGGTGTTTTGGTAGAACATGTCCTCTGTCACCTGAGTCTTCGTGTGCCTGAGAGTGCCTGCCCTCTCCCTAGGTCCATCGTCTGTGTATAGAACTACAGGCAGGAAATCATCTTCCTTCGGAAGGTCGAGCTTGTTTTCCGTTGTTGTCTCCGCAGTGTGGCCGTCGAGCAGTCTGATGCGATGCGAATTCCCGATCCTTTGTGCATGAAATATCTTCCCCTCTCGGGAAGCTCTTGAGATCTTTCCGTCCCTAATATTCCAAAATTTCGTAATGTGCCTTGGCATGGATCTATTTTTCATCTACTGTATTGGGGATTAGTAGGTGGGTCTTTCTAATGTAGAAATCTAAGTCCTTGAGTTCTGGGAAATTCTCTTCAATTATTTATTGTTTCTCTTGGTGAGATTCACGGTGGACGTCAGACCTCCTAGAACGGTCGTCTAACTTTCGTCATTTTTCTCTTCTATTTCCCGTCTCTGCTTTTCGCTCTGCTTCCCGAGAGATTTCCTAAGAACTTGGTCTTCCAAACTGTCCATTAAATTTCTTTTTTAGCCCTCATGTGTATATTTAATTTAAAGGAATTCTTTTTTTTCTCTGAATAATCCTTTTTAAATATTATCCTGCTCTTGCTCATGGTCGTTGCAATAACTTATCTATCTGAGATTACTAACATTTTGCTTTAGAGGCTTTCTTTTTCTTTCCCTTGCATAGTTTCCTGTTTCCTCCGGGCGACTTTCGTCTACTGGTTTGTTTTGACTTTCCTCCTGTGTCTGGAATTGTCTGTCTGTTTTTATGAATAGAGATCCCTGACACGTGGGTTGGACACTGCAGGCCTGAGCAGCCTTCTGGACTTCGTGCCGCCCTAGGGGCCGAGGCTCTGCCTTTTAGCTGGTGTGTCTCAAGGTCTCTCTCTTGGGCCGGTCAGATTTCTGGTCTCCTGCCTGCGCCAGGTTTCTGGGAACCAGGAGGGAGAAGAGGGCTGGCGAGGCCTCGGCACCCGTGGGCCATATTCCCGCAGCCCTGTGTTCAGTGGGCCCCCCACCCTCCTTTCTCCCCTTTGCCTGCCCCTCTCATCCTCCCTTCCCTACTCCTGGGCTGCAGTGCGTGTCCTCTGTTTGCTTCCTGAAAAGGGTGTGTGTCTAGAAATGCCTTTTTTCACTATATATCTATGACTTCCAATTGAGAACCCTCTGCATTATCCTGTGTAGAAAATAAACCACCTATCGCCTGCCAGGGTGCAGGATGGGGGACCCACCTGCTGTGTGACCAGGCAGGGGTGAAAACTGCTATACTGCACCACATCTTAAACAGACTTTGAACCCGGCCACCTTATTTCATCAGCGCCTCCCAGCTTCCAATGACCTGTGCAACCGGTGTCTGCGCTTTTAGGGAATCCCGAGATAGAGACCGCTTGACCTCAGCTTTCCCTGCTATGGCCTTAGGGTTCTGTGTTCTCAGGCCTAATATGTCATTTACCACTGGTTCTCAACTTGCAAATTTTGTTGCTGATTTCCCCTTTTTTGCTCCTCCTCCCATCCTTGTTGGTTTATTGTCATTGGAGTGGGATTTGGGAGAGAGTGAAAAAGATGCGTGTTTTCAAACTATCATCTTTACTGGGAACCATGATGCTTTCTTTACGATGGAGATGGACGACTCCGCCCAGGCAAGGGCAGACCCGTGCGTTCGTACTGAGCAACTGTGTTCGTGTGAGTGTCCTTAGAGAAGCCGGGACGGTAACACTGGGAAGGTAGGATGAAATGCTGTCGTTATCAGAGCTCTGACTTCCGACACGCTCTTATTGTTTCTACAGTGGACTTTGGAGAGGTTGCAAGAAGACACTCAGAGGACCTCAGCCGTAAAAGGTTGCATGACGTCGTGACAGTGAGACTGCCGGCCGCCACGTACCAGCCGATCACGACACACTACCGCTTGAGCCCCCCGGTCCGAGAAATGGCTGAAAAGATAGACTTGCTAAAAGACAGCCACATCTTCCAGATCTTCTGGAAGGACGCCGCCGAGGGGCTGGGTGAGGCTGAAGAAGAATCAGAAAGGCAAAGACTGCAGCTCGCAGAGGCGTACGATGGTCTGTATCGTCCTTGTTACGAAAAGTTCGTCGCACTTTATGAGGATCTGAAGTCAGGAGAGGTCACCTTTGCAGAAATCAATGTCATCTTCAAGGACTTTGTGAATAAGTACAGTGAACTGACTACAGAGCTCCAGATCATGTGTGCTGTGGACAGCCAGAGCCAAAGGGACTGGGTCCGGGAGCGGGTTGGGCAGATCAGGGAGTACCATGACCTGCACCAGGCTGTCAGCGCGGCCAAGGTCATCTTGCAAGTCAAAGAGGATCTGGGACTGACCGGTGACTTCAGTGTTCTTTGCACTTTACTAAATTTCGTAAGTTACTTGCTGAGGACTCTGGGGTGGCGGTGGGGGCGGGGTGTCCTGCCTCAGACTCCTTGGGAGCCACGGGCTTTCTGGCTGTAAAAGCTGCACAGGGTGATTCAGCAGCTTCCTTCAAGGTTCTCGTTTGTCTTGTACTTGAGGCCTGAATATACCAGGGCTCACTTTTACCTTTGTTTATGAACGGTGCAACTGCTCCTTAGCTGTGGGCGTTTTCTTGGGTCAGTGTGAGGATCAAGAATTTAGGAAGGAGGCCAGGCACGGTGGCTCACGCCTGTAATCCTAGCTCTCTGGGAGGCCGAGGCAGGCGGATTGTTTCAGCTCAGGAGTTCGAGACCAGCCTGAGCAAGAGTGAGACCCCGTCTCTACTAAAAATAGAAAGAAATTAATTGGACAACTAAAAATACATAGAAAAAATTAGCCGGGCATGGTGGCGCATGCCTGTAGTCCCAGCTACTCGGGAGGCTGAGGCAGAAGGATTGCTTGAGCCCAGGAGTTTGAGGTTACTGTGAGCTAGGA
>NW_012154107.1:730709-757593 GCF_000956105.1 Propithecus coquereli
TAATAAAAATTTTTTTAAAAAGAAGCAGTAATAATAAGTTGTTTCTGTTAGAGTTAAGAAGTGAGTCTTTTGCTTTCTGTTTTTAAGGTGAGCATTTGTAAGGTATATATACCTGTATTATAGTACAGACCAGTATGACAGTGATTGAAATTTAGCACAAATTTGGAATCAGACACACTGAAACCTGAGTCCCAGTAGCACGCCCTTGAGTAGCTGCTCTGGACCTGTGTTTCTTTATCAATAAAGCAGAAGAAAACAACACGTACCTGGCAGGGTTATTGTGAGGAATGGATTTTAATATCCACGTAAGATGCTCAGCAGACTGTTGGTGCACAGGAATAGCAGGTGCCGTTGACTGGGCAGAGACAGCCATGGGGGTGACGTTGTCCACTTTCGAGGTGTGAGCCTAGCCGGCTGCCACCGCAGCGGCAGCAGCAAGTCCGGGGGTGGGGAGGACCGTGGGGTGGCCGGTGTCTGCTCACAGACTCTAGGATTGCAGGTGACGAGTGCCCGTCCCCAGCAGAGCTTTGTCTTGCAGACTGATAACTTTGACGACTTCTGCCACGAGAAACTGGTCCAGATCAGCCCGCAGCTCATCCGGGCCAAGAAGATGCTGCAGGATGTGGGCACGGCCCGGTGCCGGTGTCTGCAGGCGCTGTCCCAGAGAAAGGAGTTCGTCGGCTGGGTCCGGGAGGCGCTAGGAGGTAACAGCCAGGAGTCTGGAGAGGGTTTCCAGACCGTTCTCTGTGTGGTGTTCCTGACCTTTGGGAAGTACCTCCCCTTGGTCACGCGCTGCGTGGCGGGCGGGAAGGCGGGCCTGCGTTCCCCGGGAAGATGGTGGAGTCACGTCAGCTTGGCCCTTCTCGCGTGTGGGCGCGGACCATCCCGCACTCTGTTCCTTGCACGCTCTCCAGGAACGGTCCGGGGTCCTTTTCTGCACAGTCTTGTGCCGTTCAGCTTTTCCTTTGGGTGGAGCGGGAAGAGCTCTTGTCCACGAGAGATTCTGTCCCAGCATCTCCATCGATGATGTCCATTTCTTGGCAGCATGTTAGTTCTGTAGCTTAGATGCCTTTGCCCGAGTTCAGAGTGAAGAAGGGGAGGTGGGACAGGAGGGCAGGGGGCAGAGCTGGTGTGCAGCGAGGTTGGGGGTCAGAGGCTGCCCTGGATCCAGTCTCATCAGAAGCTTCATGGCTTCCAACGGTGGACTTTTTGGTCTGCTTCTCTGAGACAGGGTCTCACTCTGTCGCCCAGGCTGGAGTGCAGCGGCACAATCGTAGCTCACTGCAGCCTCCAACTCCTGGGCCCAAGCCATCCTCCTGCCTCGGCGTCTCGAGTAGCTGGGACTGCAGGCACGGCCACCACATACCTGTGTTCTTATTGAAAGCAGAAAGTGGATAAAACCTTAAAAATTCATTGAACGTCCATATATAGCGTCGCTAAAGAATGCTGTGCAGGACAGAGCCTCGTGGCCGTGTTGGAGCAGTCCCGTGCTGACCTCCTCTCCTCTCTTCCCGAGGCATCAACGAGCTGAAGGTGTTTGTGGACCTGGCTTCCATCTCGGCGGGAGAGAACGACATAGACGTGGACCGGGTGGCCTGTTTCCACGACGCCGTGCAGGGCTACGCCCCGCTGCTGTACAAGCTGGACCCGGCAGCAGAGTTCAGCGTGTTCATGGAGCATCTGAAAGAACTGTGGAAGGCTCTGGACAACGACCAGCACCTGCCCGAGAAACTGGTAAGTCTTGTTCCTGCTCCAGAGCAGATCACATTGAATGCAGCGTTGCTCTGGCAACACTGCGGGAAACGCAAATGACGTAGGTTTGTGTGCAGCCATTTAAAGTGATGTTGAAAAAGTTTTTTTTCACAAGTGGAAATTCTTTCTCCATCTTGTTATGTTAGAAAGCGGGATACAAAATTACTCATAAACAATAGTAAACTGGCACAAAACACGTGGAAAAAATATTAAAAGAAAACATGCTAAAATGTTACCTTTATTTTTCTCTGAATGGCAGTAATTGTCATTTTATTCGGTCACTTTTGGATATTTTCTGTGTTTTCCACAATCGATGTAGATTAATTTTGTATCGGAAAAGGTGAACATTTAAGTGTAAGGAAGCTGCCTGTGCCAGGGTCTGAGCTGGCTCACAGGCCTACCCAGTCGAGGCACCCAGGGCGCTCAGCACACCTGGCTCCGCGGTGGCTGGCAGGATGTGATGGAGGCATGAGCAGGTAGAGCTGTCCTCACCTCTGCTGGAAGCCCATATCCAAACAGGTCTCCGTTGCAGTCTTCCCTTAAGTCTCTGATCACACTCGGGGACCACAATAGGACATCGGGCACTCACGCCCCCACAGCCCTGTTGCAGCCGGTGCCACTCCGCAGGGCTGCTCGAGTGGAGAGCCAGCCCGTGGCTGCTCACGCTCATCCACGTATCCAGAATCACAGGCCACGGGCACCAGGCGCTGGTGGAAACGTGGGCGCAGCCTCACACAGAAACAGCAACCCTACGTGACGGGTCCTGAGAAGGACAGGCAGGAGCACATGGGAGCCACCTGACCCTGCCATGGGCACTGGGGGACGGCCGTGCCCTGCACCTGGGGAGGAGTGACAGGAGCCTGCCCTGCGGAGCAGAGGTGGGAGGAGGCGCAGGAGGAAGAGGAGGACAGGGTCGCCGGGACCCTGGCCTGTACCTCTCCTTCTGTCCCAACAGCATGATTCTGCCAGGAACTTGGAGTGGCTGAAAACAGTGAAGGAGAGTCACGGGTCTGTAGAACTCTCGTCCCTGTCCCTGGCCAGCGCGATCAACAGCAAAGGCATCTATGTGATCGAGGCACCCAAAGGTGGCCGAAAGGTGAGTGACCCCAGTGCCCGGGCGCAGCTGTGGGCAGCACGTGCAGGCTGCTGCGCGCCCAGGGGCCTCTGCCGCTGGAAAACCGCCTCTAACGCGTGGACTTTCCCAGATTTCCCCAGACGCAGTTCTACGCCTCATCCTCCCTGAGGGTCACGGTGGCCACGAGGAGATGCGGGACTACTCTTTAGAGGAGCTGAAGGAGCTTTTAAACAAGCTGATGCTGATGTCTGGCAAGAAGGATCACAGCAACGCGGAGGTGGACCGATTTTCCGAGGTGAGGACGTGGCCGTGTGGGGCGCTGAGCGGCTGTGAGCATCTTCTGGCTTGGGCTGGGCGCTGTCGCAGCTGCCGCATTTGAGAAGGGGGAGGGTCTGAGCTGGGGTCTGAATGGCGAGACTGGCTCTGCTGTTAGGCCCACGGAGAGTGGAGGTCGCGAGTCGCACAGTGCATGTGGCCCCAGGTCGTGGCCTCAGAGAGAAGTCTACGGCGGGCTGGCCCTTGGGGTAGCAGTTCTCCTTGTGGTCCACAAAAGGAACTGTCACGAGCTGGCAGGTGGTCCACCATTCTGAAGAAACCACCCAGCGAATAGTTCTTAGCAACTTAAATTGCTTCACTTACTCTGCAGATCGGCAAGAATGCAAATGCATAAGATTTAGATGGCGTCCTTCATCCAAACAGAGACCTAGTGATACAGGTGCACCGGTTCTTGTAACAGTCCCTCAATTTTATTGTGGGTTCTTTCTTTAGAGTTCATTTGTACTTTGCAAATGGTAACCTTTATCTCTTCGACCTATTGCTTTCTAGCGACAGCCCCTCTTATTAGGCTGATGACACAGATGAGGAAGGAAGGCCTTCTGTGTGCTCGGGTCACACGGGGAACCAGTGCAAAGCAACAAACCCGAGTCCTTCTGTGATAAGCCTGTGTGTGGTTCTAACTAGCGTGTCACCCTCCAGGGCAGCTCTGCAGTGTCTTCTCCTGTCTCGTTCCCCAGGTGTTCTGCAGCGTGCAGAGGCTGGTCCAGGCCTTTCTAGATCTCTACTCTGCCGGGAACATGCTGTTCAGGAGCTGGACTGCCGAGATCTACTGCTCCCCCAGGAGGGACGTCTCCATCCGCATGGACTTCGGCCTGGGGCTGGTTAACCAGCTGACGGGGAGCGGGGACGTCGCCGGGCTGCTGGAAGCCATCTGCAGGCAGATGGAGCATTTCCTGGGCCACTGGAAGAGATTCGTGACCGAGAAGCGCATGGAGCACTTTCACCTCAACTTCTACACGGCGGAGCAGCTGGTTTACCTGAGCACCGAGCTCAGGAAGGAGACGCCCAGCGAAGCTGCCCTAACCATGCTGTCCTTCATCAAAGGCCACTGCACCCCAAGGGATGTCTTAAGGGCCTCCGTGGGGCACGACGAGGAGGCCGCCAGGTACTGCGTGCGGAGAGTGGTTAAGGAGTTGCACCTGGTGCTCTCCGAGTCCAGCCTGGTGGACAAGCTGAAGGCCATCATGGAAAAGTCCGTGGGCTGCTTGAGTGCCTTCCTGCCCGACTGCCTGGACCTGGAGGCCCTCGGCCGCTGTCTGGCTCACCTGGCGGTGATGGGCGGGCCCCCGCCGGAGCGGCAGCTCCCGGGAGGCCTGCACGTCGGCCAGCCCAACCTCGTCGTCTGCGGCCACTCGGAGGTGCTGCCAGCTGCCCTGGCCATCTACATGCAGGCCCCGGACCAGCCCCTCCCCACCTACGACGAGGTGCTGCTCTGCACCCCGGGGACCACGTTTGAGGAGGTGGCGCTGCTCCTGCGCCGCTGCCTCACCCTGGGCTCCCACGGGCGCAAGGTCTACAGCCTGCTGTTCGCAGACCAGCTGAGCTACGAGGTGGCCTGCCAGGCGGAGACCCTCTTCCAGAGCCTGTGCACGCAGCGCCACCGGGAGGACTACCAGCTCGTGCTGGTCTGCGACTGTGAGCGGGAGCACTGCTACCTGCCCTCGGCCTTCAGCCAGCACAAGGTCCTCGTCACTCCCCAGGCTCCCCTCGAGGCCATCCAGGCCTACCTGGCACGGCATTTCCACGTCCCAGAGCAGAGCCTGTCGGCGGCGGCCGCGTTCAAGGACCGCATGTGTGTTGGCATCGTGGCCTCGGAGAGAGCGGGCGTCGGTAATGAGAATGGGGGCACTGTCTCCGTCTCCCGGGGGGTACCGATGACCCTGGCCTCCTCAGCAGCGGGCGAGTCAGAGGAAGCCCTTCTGCAGGTGGAGACGCGGGTCTCGGGGGCCTGGCTCCGTGTATCAGAGCGGGACACCCTTTCTCACCTGGTTTCCCGCGTCGGGCGGTTCCTGGGACCCCCTACGCCCTTCCTCCTCTAAGCAAATTTCTCTGCAGTTTACTTTTTCCCCTTAAACTCCAGCAGTCTCTCTGGGGTTGACGCTGGTTGACAGAGCAGGGCAGCTGTGACTGCTCTGCCTGGAGAGAGGCTGATGCCTCTGGACCCGCCCATCAGTTGCCATCACGTCCCCCTGAAGAGAAACAGTGGTTTCCGTTCTCTTGCCCCACTAGCAATGCTACAGTCTGTCGGGACGAAGGTGCTCTTCCTCCCCTCCCCGCCCAGCGTGTCTTCGCTGTCAGTGTCACTCACAGTCAGGCTCTGCTTAATGACGTTCCCATTGACAGCAGACCACGTGTGTGGCGTTGGGCCCCTAAGATCAGAACACTGTATCTCAGTGTGCCTTTCTGTGTTCAGAGCCACAAACACTCGCACCGTGTCACGGTTGCCTGTGGTGCTCAGGACGGTCCAGGCGCCGCGGCTATGCCGTGTGGCCTCGGTGTGTAGTGGGCGAGACCTGCTACACCTAGGTTTGCGTAAGCGCTCTGTGATGGTCACACAGCTACTCGGCCGCCTAATGACCGCTTCTCAGAACGCATCCCCGTCGTCAAGTGACGCGTGACTGTGTTTACACTGCTGTCGTCCGTAGCAGGGAAATGGCCAGGACAGTGAGCAGGTGACAGCTAGGACACGTGAGGATTTGAAAGTGTGTTCTTCAATCTGATGCTATATTGCCTCGGTTTTAAATTTTATACAGAAGGAAGTAACTTCCAATAAATCTTCCTGCATCTTCTTACTCTGTCCACGGCCCTGGGACCTAATTTCCGTCTCTGTTATAGGAAAGTCTCTCTACGTGAAGAGATTGCATCACAAATTGAAGCTGATGACCAGCAAGAAAGTGCCTCTGAAAACCATTCGACTGATCGACCCTCAGGTGGATGAGAGCCAAGTCCTGGGCTCCCTCCTGCCGTTCCTGGCTGCACAGTATCAGAAGACACCCGTGATATTCCACGTGGATGTGACCTCTTCG
This sequence comes from Propithecus coquereli, assembly GCF_000956105.1. Lineage (NCBI taxonomy): Eukaryota > Metazoa > Chordata > Mammalia > Primates > Indriidae > Propithecus > Propithecus coquereli. The sequence goes on from NW_012154107.1 coordinate 736,899, forward strand.
GTAAGTGCCCTTGAACTTCAGCCGGATGGACACGTTGACAAAGACATAATCCCACACTGTGACTTTGCCTCCTCCCTGTGTAAGGAATTTCTTCTTTCTGCGTGGACAGTCCTGCCTCTCTTAACAATAGGGTGTGTTCTGAGAAATGCACCGTTAGGCATTTGTTCATAGATGTTCATAGCCGTGTGAACATCACCGAGGGTGCTTACGCAAACCCACGTGGTCCAGCCTACTGCACAGCGAGGCTTCATGGCCCAGTCTGTTGCTCAAGGCTGCAAACCTGGACAGCACGGCACTGTGCTGAATACTGTGGGAAATCGTAACATGGTGGCATTTGTGTATCTAAACACATCGAAACAAAGAAAAGTACGGTAAAAATGCAGTATCATAATCTCACGGGACCACTGTGGGACAGGTGACCGGTTCTCTGAAACGTTCACAGTGCATGATTGGTGCATGTCTGTATTAATGATCAGTATCTTTCTGTCAGAGAACAAAATAAGAGGATGCTTAGGATTGGAAGAACTCATCATCATTTTGTGTATTTGCAAACCCCTATGATTCTGTCCTTAGGTGCAGACTGGAATTTGGGTGTTTCTTTTCAAACTCCTCATCTTACAGTACTTAATGGATATAAATGGGAAGATGTGGCTCCGGAACCCCTGCCATTTATACGTCATTGAAATCCTGGAAGGGAATTCAGTGCTGCCCGGGAGGTCTTCGACACCGGTCTGTACCGCGGGGCATTTTCTCCTGGTTGGGAGGGTCTCCACTTCCTTCAGCGCCCACTGCAGGGGAGTGATGCGTTGCGGTGATGCACACTTTTGCCTTACTGAAGCAGCTGAGTGCAGTGTTAGTAGAGAAAATTTAATCTTTAAACTTGTTTTTAAATAACGTCTGGAATAAAAATACTCTTCTGGCCAGGCGCGGTGGCTCACGCATATAATCCTAGCACTTTGGGAGGCCAAGGTGGGAAGATCGCTTGAGGCCAGGAGTCCGAGGCCAACTTGAGCAAGAGCAAGACCCTATCTCTACAAAAAAATATAAAAGAAGCCAGGCATGGTGGCACATATAGTCCTAGCTACTCCGGGAGGCTGAGCCAGGAGGATCACTTGAGCCCAGGAGTTTGAGACTACAGTGAGATATGATGCCACTGTACTCTAGCCCAGGTGACAGAGCAAGACCTTGCCTCAAAAAAAAAAAAAGAATACTCCTCTATTAATCAGCAGTATCTTAAATTTGTTTGTTCAATTCAGGCATAATGCTGTATGTCACAGTTTAAATCCCAGCTGTGCACTGAACATGGTAAATTCATTTGCAGAGAGAAGTCATCTTTCTTGCCAGCTAAGATGGGAAGGAGACTTTTGTTGGAAACTTCTTAGCAAAAGGGAGTCCTATGCTCACACACATGTGTATACGTCTGTGCTTAATGGGGAAGTCTAGTTGCAGGAAGTTGGGCTAGAAAATGCCCTCTTTTCCTAAGAGTGCAGCTCCCACCATTCAGCCTCCAAAATACCCTAATGTGCAAAAAATATCCTATGTAAAAGTAAGCGTCTATGGGAAGCTACATATTTTTAAGTGATTTTTTTCATAAAGGTTTATCCAATATAGATCCCGTGGAGGGCTGAAACATGAAAAGCATTTGTTAGGAGACTTAGTTGTAACCATGTTATCCACGTCTCTCCTTTCCAGGGTGCACGGACCCCCCAGTTCAGTTTTCTTGACATCTTCCCAAAAGTCACCTGCAGGCCTCCCAAAGAAGTGCTGGACATGGAGCTGAATCCTGAGAGGAGCCATGGAGAGCCGGGGATGGATCTCATAGAGTTCTGCAGCGAAACTTTCCAAAGACCTTACCAATATTTAAAACGATTCCATCAAAACGAAAACCTCGACCTGTTTCAGTACCAAGAAGGCTCCATCGAAGGCACCCCGGAGGAATGCCTTCAACACTTCCTGATTTACTGTGGGGTGATAAACCCATCCTGGTCAGAGCTTCGGAATTTCGCGCGGTTCTTGAATTACCAGCTCCGAGACTGCGAGGCCTCTCTGTTTTGCGATCCAGATGTTATTGGAGACACACTGAAGGGCTTCAAGAACTTTGTGGTGACTTTCATGATCCTTATGGCAAGAGATTTTTCCACACCGACACTTGACACCTCTGACCAAAGCCCAGGGAAGCACACAGTCCCCATGGATGGGGTTAAGGAAGAAGATCTGGCCCCTTTCTCCCTCCGGAAGCGGTGGGAGTCAGAGCCCCATCCATACGTTTTCTTCAACGATGACCACACCTCCATGACATTCATAGGCTTCCATTTCCAGCCCAACCAGAATGGCGGTGTGGACGCCATCAACCACTTGACTGGGAGCGTGATCAAGAGGAACGTCATGACCATGGAGCTGTACAGTGGGCTGCTGCTTCAGAGGGTGCCCTTCAATGTCGACTTTGATAAACTGCCCAGGCACGAGAAGCTCGAAAAGCTCTGCCTGGCCTTAGGGATCCAGTGGCCCATTGACCCTGATGAAACGTACGAGCTTACAACAGACAACATGCTGAAGATCCTTGCCATTGAGATGCGGTTCCGATGTGGGATCCCGGTGATCATCATGGGAGAAACTGGCTGCGGGAAAACCAGGCTCATCAAATTCCTGAGCGACCTGCGGCGTGGTGGTGCCGATGCTCAAACGATAAAGTTGGTCAAGGTCCATGGAGGAACGACTGCAGACATGATCTACTCCAAAGTCAGGGAGGCTGAGGATATCGCTTTCCTCAATAAGGCCGAACATCAGCTGGACACCATCTTGTTTTTGGACGAAGCCAACACAACGGAAGCCGTAAGCGCTATCAAAGAAGTCCTGTGTGACCACACGATGGGCGGCCAGCCCCTGGCTAAGTGCTCTGGCTTGCATGTGATAGCTGCCTGCAACCCTTACCGGAAGCACTCTGAGGAGGCCATTTGTCGTCTGGAGTCCGCCGGTTTGGGCTACCGGGTCAGGGCGGAGGAGACGGCAGACAGGCTGGGCTCCATCCCCCTGAGACAGCTGGTGTACCGTGTCCATGCTCTGCCCCCGAGCCTGATTCCTCTGGTGTGGGACTTTGGACAGCTGAATGACACTGCTGAGAAGCTCTACATCCAGCAGATCGTCCAGAGACTAGTCGACTCCATCCGCCTAGAACCGGACGAGACTCGTGTGATCGCAGAAGTGCTTTCTGCCTCTCAGGGTTTCATGAGGAAGAGAAAAGACGAGTGCAGCTTTGTCAGCCTCAGGGACGTGGAGCGCTGCGTGAGAGTTTTCAAATGGTTTTACGACCACAGTGAGATGCTTTTAGTAAAACTGAATTCGTTGGTCTGCGAGTCCAACACCAGCAGAAGTCATGTCCAGAGAGACCCCATCCTCTGGTCCCTGGTACTGGCAATCGGCGTGTGCTACCACGCCTCTTTAGAAAAGAAAGATTCGTATCGCAGAGCCATTTGCAGGTTCTTTCCAGAACCGTATAATGACAGCAAGATTATTCTGGAGGAAATCACTCGAACACAGGATCTTTTTCTCAACGGTGTCCCTCTGAGGAAAACCATCGCCAAGAACTTGGCTTTGAAGGAGAACGTCTTCATGATGGTCATCTGCATTGAGCTCAAGATTCCTCTCTTCCTGGTGGGGAAGCCTGGCAGCTCCAAATCTCTGGCCAAGACCATTGTGGCAGACGCCATGCAAGGCCAGGCTGCTTACTCGGATCTCTTCCGGAGCCTGAAGCAGGTCCACCTGGTGTCGTTCCAGTGCAGCCCGCATTCCACCCCGCAAGGCATCATAGGCACCTTCAAGCAGTGCGCCCGCTTCCAGCAGGGGAAGGACCTGCAGCAGTATGTCTCCGTGGTGGTGTTAGACGAGGTGGGGCTGGCGGAAGACTCGCCCAAAATGCCCCTGAAGGCTCTGCACCCGCTGCTGGAAGACGGCTGCATTGAAGATGATCCTGCTCCTCACAAGAAGGTCGGCTTTGTGGGCATCTCCAACTGGGCCCTCGACCCCGCCAAGATGAACCGGGGTATCTTTGTGTCACGCAGCAGCCCCAGCAAGCGGGAGCTCATGGAGAGTGCCAAGGGCATCTGCTCTTCGGACAGCCTCGTTCGGGACAGAATCCAGGGCTTCTTTGCACCCTTTGCCAAAGCCTACGAGACAGTGTGCAGGAGCCAGGACAAGGAGTTCTTTGGGCTTCGTGACTACTACAGCCTCATCAAAATGGTCTTTGCCATGGCTAAAGCCTCTAATAGAAAGCCTTCCCCACGAGACATTGCACAGGCTGTCCTCCGAAACTTCAGCGGCAAAGATGACATCCACGCTCTGGACATTTTTACAGCCAGTTTACCCGAGGCAAAGTGCTCAGAAGAAGTCAGCACCGTGCAGTTGATCAAGCAGAACATCTACGGGGCTCTGCAGAAGGCGCCGGGCAGAGAGCTGGAGGACGTGGACTCTCGCTACTTACTCGTGCTGACCAAAAACTACGTGGCCCTGCAGATCCTGCAGCAGACGTTCTTCAGCGAGGGCCAGCAGCCGGAGATTATTTTTGGTTCCAGTTTTCCCAGGGACCAAGAGTACACCCAGATCTGCAGAAACATCAACCGCGTGAAGATCTGCATGGAAACGGGCAAGATGGTGGTGCTGCTGAACCTGCAGAACCTCTACGAGAGCCTCTACGACGCGCTCAACCAGTACTACGTCTACCTCGGGGGTCAGAAGTACGTGGACCTTGGTTTGGGGACCCATCGTGTCAAATGTCGGGTTCACCCAGACTTCCGCCTGATAGTCATCGAAGAAAAGGACGTTGTGTACAGACACTTCCCCATCCCCCTAATCAACCGGCTGGAGAAGCACTATCTGGACCTGAGCACTGTGCTGGAGAAATGGCAGAAGAACATCGTGGACGAACTCGAGACGTGGGTGGCGAAATTCATCCACATGAAGGCGGATCCGTTCCTAGCCAGACACAAGTACAGCCCTTCCGACGTCTTCATCGGCTACCACTCTGACACCTGCGCCTCCGTGGTGCTGCAGGTCACAGAGAGGCAAGGGCCCAGGGACCCGACCGAGGAGCTCTACCAGAAGGTGTCCATGGAGGCCAAACTGATCCTGCTGGATTGCGCCACCCCCGACGCCGTGGTCCGGCTGAGCGCCTCCTCGCTGGGCTTGTTCGCCGCCCAGGCTCTGTCTCGGGAATACTACCACACTCAGCAGCACAACTCCTTCGCGGATTTCCTGCGGGCTCACCTTCACACGACACACCTGGAACGCTGTGCCGTCTTCACAGAGGTGACCGTCTTTCTACAGTTTCACTCTATGCTCTTTCGCCTAAAAGTCCTGAATCCCTAGTGCCAAGATTCAGGATTCTTTTCAAGTCGGTGTACAGGGATCGTAGTGGATCATAGTGGGTATGCTGACACTTTTGGTTCTTCTCCGTGTTGAGAGCAAGGAGGTCAAGTATTTACGTGAGTTCCATTTAGCCAAGTTTTGAGTGTCTACTTCTGTGCGGGGCTCCGTGCTGACAGCAGCACCATATACAACATTCACGTCAACAGATGAAGCACCGAGGCTAAGTCCTGAGCTAAGGACACCGGGGATGTAAAAATCAATGGGCCCAGTGCTTGTCCTTGGTCTTGTCCACGTGTAATGTGGGAAGACTGGCACGTCATCCCTAGAGGCCGTGGATATTGTACGATAAGCGAATGCCATGTTCAGAGCAGAGAGGGGCAGCGCAGATCAGGATACAAGGGCAGACGAGATTTTCTCTAGGAGAGGCCCCTCCAGCTGGCCGGGAAGGGATCATGGGCAGAGGGCCTTCATGGGCGAAAGTTAAGGTGTGATACAGCACCTTCTGTGTAGGAGACCACAGGGCGCCATTGACCAAGCTTCGAATTCAAGGCTGTGAGTGCTGAGACGGGGGAGGAGGAGCCATCAGAGAGAACTCGTCGAGGGCCGTGTGGGTCGCGCTGCAGAGCTCTGTCTTTGCTGTGCAGAGGGGAGTGACGGAGGAGTGTGTGTTTAGACGCGTCCCTCTGCCGGGGTGATGGAGAGAGAGTCTGACGAAAGAAAGACCATTGTAGAAAAGACAGACCAGCCTGGAGGCTGCTGGAACAGGGTCGGGGAGAGGCGTGGACGGAACTGAGAAATGGGATGCAAATTGGCGGGCTAGGGACACCCACAGAGGGGCCCTGGGGGTGTAGTTGCGGAGGGAGGACTCCCCGGATTCCTCCCGAGAGGGCTGGAGGGTGGCTTCATTGTGATAGATAATCCAGGAATGAGCAACAGATTTTGGGGGGCCAATGGCAAAGTCCATTTGGGACGTGTTTTGCTGTCTGTCCTGCAGGTGGGTGTAGGAGGCTGGAGCTCAGTGGTAAAGCCAGGCCTGGAGATGGGATCTGTGAGCTAAGACCTCAGCATGTCTTAAGGAGCGCTTGGGTTTGCGCTATGGGGCGTGATCCACTGTAGAGGAGAACTGCTAACTGCTAACAGCGGGGGGGAAGGAACTGCTAACTGCTTCTGGAAGCAGAAAGCTAGATGGTAAGAAGTGGCATCTGTGCTGAGCCCTGAAGGGTCATGAGAATCTCAAGTAGGGACCAAAACAGGAAGGGACGCAGGCATCCAGGAAGGAGACTAAGGCATCTTTGGGGCAGGGTGAAGTGTTCTCTCCGATACCTTTTGATCCTGTAGGTTCCACTGGCCTCAGCACCGCCTTGGTTTTGAAAACTCTGTGGGTTTGGGTTCTTTCCCATCGGTACCAGCGCTGAGCCCGTAGAAGACGTCGGCTGAACATCCTCAATTTCTGGGATCTAAACCTACTTGAACTCTGGAAAATAATTTGCGTTTCCTAACTTTGCAGATCACCACTTTCTCCAGACTGCTGACGAGTCACGACTGTGAAGCCTTAGCGTTGGAGCTAGGAGGCGGGGCTCAGAAACCCACGGTCCTGTGGCTGCAGCAGTTTGACACCGAGCACGCCTTCCTCAAGGAAGTCCGGTGAGCTGCCCTGCCAGGCCTCCCCTCCCCGCCCCCACCAAGGTGTGTTTCTCCCGTGCGGCTCTGGTGCCAGCTTTGGTTAGCGAGCACTGGGGACGTGCGGCTGTGGGAAGGGTCACTGTTGAATCCCCGGGTGTCCTCCTCACTCTCACGTCCTGCAGCCCCGCACCTGCCATGACATCGTGCTCTGAAACCACTGTCCTCGTATCATGTTAGGAAGCATTGATTGGGTTTTTAAAAATTTCTCCACGACATTGTCTGTTCATCTTACAGGAGAAAAATCCCACCTGAGCGGTTCTTTCTACGTAGCCTTCCTATTTTCCATCACTTTGGGGAATTCTGTTATCCATTTTTTAGGACAGAGAACTCACTTGAATAATTTCCTTTTCTTTCAGAAACTGCTTAACTTGTGCAGCCAGATGTAAAATCCTCATTATTCAGACAGATTTTGAAGACGGAGTTCAGAGTGCTCAGTTCGTTGCCTCGGCTAAGTACGTTTTTTAGTATTTTCTTCAGAAAACTACCTAGGAAACCCAAAGTTTACTGAGGAGCTCCTAAAGAGTTTCTTCCAGGATAGTATCATAATAAATGTAGAAATGCCCCTACGCATTCCCCCATGTGGACTAGAGAAACTGGAGAGACGAAAAGAAAAGGCTAAAAACAACGCTAAGACGGTGAAATGCAGGAAGCGTGAATGATAGAAATTGTAACAGGACATAAGTGGATGTCCTTGAAGCATATGTGTGCAGAAATGCTTTAGTAATTGTTAACTTTGAATTACACATTTTTTATTTATTGCCAGTTCAAGCGCAATAACGGTATGTAAATGCTTTCGTTCATGTTTAGTGGACGTTTTTATCGTGTTCATAAGGGGAAATCTGAATTAACTATGTTCCCTTATTACTTAATTCCCTTATTGCTTACTGTTAAAGTGAAAGTGATTTCTGGGCCCTTTTAAAGCATGGGATGCCACGTTTCGCTTCATGGCTGAGCGGCATCCCAGTGAGAAACGGGCTCGGGAGAACCGCGTGCGCACAGAGCTCCTCCTGGAAGGGGAGGGCTCAGCCAGCCCCACCTGTGTCGTGGCGGGGCCGGCCTCTGCGGGGCACAGACAGGGGTTCTGGACAATAAACGGATGCCACTTCACAGCAGAGGGACACAGCAACGGGCAAGAAGACGAGCCTACTAAGAAAGGACTCCTCATCCCCTCCTGAGAGAAGAAATCACAGGCGTGGGGGTGTGAAGTTTATTTAAAGCCAGTCAAAATGGGAGGCCGCGAGACTGAGCCTAACAGCTCCGAGGACGCCCTGAGCAGCTGGGCTGTGTTGCTTTGTTTCTCTGCTTGTTCTGTTTTGATTTTTCTTTGTTTGTGAAATAGGTATTCTGCTGTGAATGAAATCAACAAGGTACAAGGAAACGAGGGCCGTGTCTTCGTCTATTTCATCACAAAACTGTCCCGGATGGGAAGCGGAACATCCTATGTGGGATTCCATGGAGGTAGGACCATAACATTAGTGAATGTATCTGTTTAGATACTGTTTGGGTTATTTGTCATTTGGTCCTGTGTTGTACATGTCTGAAATGATTAATGTTAATCGCAACAATTTTCAGATGCAATTAGATTTCTTACCACTAATTACTGTAAAAAACACTGATCTTGGGACTTGATGCTGCCTCACTTAGCATTTCCTTTACTTACTTGTAGGTAACCCCTGGATTAGTCCCTCTGGCCCCACCTGTTGTTAAGTGGACAACAGAGAGGAGATTCCTGACCCCCACTGGCATGAGTGCACCCATAGCTCGTGCCTGTCTCGGGGGCCGGGGATGGTATCTTCAAATCTTCCTCTCTCTTTTTTCTGAGTAATAGTGAACAACTACTTAGGATGTAGGAAAATCGGTATTCTAGAAGTAGGGAAATAAATTTAGTTTAATGAATTCACAGATAACGGAAGGCAGGCTTTGCCGATGCCTTGCTAATGACGATACAGCAAATCTAAGAACGCATTTATGAAAGAATCGCAGGCCTCGTCCAGATATCCTTCCCAAGTCTGTTATTTCAGGTCTTAAAACGGATTTTATGCTGAAGTTGTTCAGAGGCACATCAAGAAGTGGGTCGGGTGATTTCCGTGTCAGCACACGGAAAAGGGGTCAGTCTCCCAGTCATTCATTTACTGTCAGTGCAGCTGACACTCAGGACGTGCAGTGTGTCCCTGCTTGTGACTTACGAGAAGACGCGAGAAGATTCCTCGTGGCTTTGTTCTTCACAGGGCTATGGCGGTCTGTGCACATTGACGACCTCCGGAGATCCACAGTCATGGTTTCGGACGTGACTAAACTGCAGAGCGTCACGGTCAGCCAGCTGTTCGAGCCGGGAGAGCAGCCCGAGCGTGAGTGGCGAGGGGCCGATGGGCAGGCCTCAGGGGCGGGTGGTGCTGGCAGGCAGGGCCGTGCCGCCGTCACCTCCGCAGGAGCTCAGCACAGCCGTGGCATGACTGGTGACTCCTCTAGAGCACAGGGCCACGCAGAGGGTAAATAGTCCCATGTGCAGGAGTGGACCTCTGCGAGTAGGGACGGCCGTGGAAGTGAGTCAGCTCCGTCTGCCTCGGCTGCAGGCGGGAGGGAAGGAGTTGCCGCCGGTGGGCCGCGCTCAGTGGGTGCCTTTCGCGCTGGTCTTCATGACAAATATCCTCCTGTCTGGGGACCCACCACAGAGCTGGGGGCTGGGGACGCCTGGGAAGGTGGAGCCCAAGCATGCAGACCCCCAGACAGTGCTGCCGGCACTCCCGGTCCCACCTTCCGAGTGGTGACCGGATCGCATTGGCTCCGATTGCAGTGGAGATGGGACGTGGGGCGGAAGATGACCGAGAGGAGGCGATGGAAACAGAGAGTAGCAGATCGGGAGAAACGGCAGACGTGGACATGGAGACGGAAAGTTCTGGGAGGACGGAAGATGAAACCTCCCAGATGGGAGGCAGTGACGTAAGTTCTGGTTTTTCTGGCCCCCCCACGTGCTGCTGGGTGACACTTTTGAGCTGCATCTTCCTACTTTTCCCCCAGAAATTAGAGGAGTCAATGCAGCCGTACTGGGGGGGGCGGTTAGGCTGATGTCTCTCGTCCCCAACACGAGTGACCCTCTCCTGGCTGGTTGTCAGGGTATCAGCCAAGGGCACCGGTGCCGGCAGGTGGTAGGTTGGCAGTGTCGGCTGTCAGTGAAGACCACCCCGTGGTGCTTGGGTGCCTCACGGACACCTCCCTGGGGCTCACGGCAGTAGTTGGGTAGTTTGGCTTTTACCCGCCATGGACGTGGCAGACACGGAAGACTTGGCTGTCCCCATCGACAGGTGCGGATCCTGGACACCACCCGGCTGCTGAGGAGCTGCGTGCAGAGCGCCGTGGGGGTGCTCAGGGACAAGAGCGAGAGCTGCAGGCGCAACATGAGGAGGGTGGAGCTCCTGCTCGGCCTCTTCAGTGAGGACGACGAGTGCAGTGGTGAGTCTCCCGCCCCTCGCCCACCCCGTGCGGGCTCTTCCCGAGGAGTGTGACTCGTCCCGCCCGATGTCGAGGGGACGCCCTTCCAGGTTCCTGTGGCTCAGCAGAAGTGGCTGACACAGCGGGAATCTGAGAGCATCTCTCAAATTTCACTCCAGAGGTGGCCTGGCCAGAGGACTCCCTCCTGGCGGGCGGGTCGGAAGCCGCGGAGCCCGCAGGGCGGTGCCCGCGGATACGCTCAGTGTCCGTCCCCTCTGCCCTTGACAGCCTCTTTCCTGCGGGTGACCAAGATGCGCCTCCATGATCTTTTAAAGAAGCAAGAAGAGAACCACCTGCACAGTCTGAAGGAGTGGGTGGCGAGGGAGGCTTCGAACCAGGACGCCCTCCAGGAGGCGGGCACGTTCAGGTACCCAGACGGGAGCGCACGGGAGCGGAGTCTGCACCGCGGCGGGGTGTGGCCCCGTGTGCCGGAGCCTCCTCTCCAGCAGAGCGCCGAGGCTTCCAAACCTCAGAGCAAGTCAAAGCTGTTGTTTTTCCTCCAGGAGCACAAAACGAACCTGGGTGGTGGTTATATGGGGCTTGTTGGACTCTTTTCTCTACTTCTGTGTATGTTTAAAATTTTTCATAATAACAAAACTTGAAGAAATAGACATCTGTTCTTACAGGAGGTAAACGTTTACTAGCATGTTGTAAACCATGGGAAGGGAGCCTATTTTTGGTAATTAAATTAGAAAGGTGATATGCGGGGAGGGAACAGCAATGATTTTCCAAGTCCTGCTGCTCAAAGTAACGATGATGACAAAAATAGGACCCAAGAGTGTCATTACTGCCCGCGGTCCTTGACCCTTTGCTCGGGACTAACCCGCGATGACCTCTGAAGGCCACGTGTTTTCGGAGGAAGGTCTCCGAGACAGAGATCCCAGCCCTCCGGGCTTGCGGGGCCATAAACTGCTGACTGCCTCGTCTGCTCTCAGCTTCCTCGTCTCTAAGAGAAAGCTGAGTCCAGCCCTCGGTCCCCTTCTGCCTGCCGCACCTGCGCTCCGGGGCCACGTGGGAAAGAGCCGGCGCTGACAGGACAGGGCGAGCTTGCTGGCGCTCCGCACGGCAGGGGCTTCTCTGTTTCTGTTTTTTCCTCTAGTTCTCCTCGTTTCTTTCCTCGTTACACCTTCTGCAGGAATTTTGTAAGATCAGGTGTGGACCTGGAAATATTTTCGCTTCCCTTGGCTGCTGCTTGTGGGTTGCATTAATACTTCTCCAGATCCGCACGTCCAGCCCCCGCTTCGGCTGCCCCTGGGTCGCAGGGTGTCTTCCGTGGGCGAGTGTGCAGCACCGCCCAGCCGCTTTTCCCTGCTCTGCTGGTGACCACAGCACCGAGGACTGGCTCTGTCCCTTCCACGGGCACCAGCAACGTCTGCCCGGCTGCTGAGTCTGGGGTCAGAACTGTGCCTGTTCACACCACCTGTTTCAGAGCCGGGCGGTGCTCCAAGGGCCGCTGGTTGACTGTTACGAGACTTGGGGACCAGCTTGGGAATGCCATGGTCTCTGGACTTCAGTCATTTGCTGCCTTGGGATGGGACAGCCCAAATCCTTGGAGTCCTTCTCTCCCGGCTCCCAGCTCTGCGCACCCCTCCAGATACAGCCGAATAAGGCTCAGCAGCTCCCGTGGGCGGCTTTGACCTCTCGCTTTTGTAGCGCTGTTCTCCTCCTGGCTGCGTGAACATCTCAGCCAAGGCGATCGCTTTGCTCAGTGGCAGGCTTAGTTTGCTCGCTAGACATTTTAAGATTCTCTTTAGGTTCCCGTGTGTTATAAACTTTAAAAAGTGTTTCTTTTTATTCTTTTCAAAATAGAGCCTTCATTTCTCTTCCCAACGTTCTTAGAATTACAAAGAATACCTAGTAATTCTTATCCTTTACCACAAGAATTTTGAAATGAAATACAGAGGTTTTATAGGTAAACACTAATTATAACAAAATGTAATGTACTTAATTGAACCATTATCTATATATCTATAAAATAGCCAGATATACGAAAACATCGACAACTAAAACTAAGTTCTAGATAAACATGCTTTCTTGTTTAATGTGATCTGGAACAAACTTATTTTGGTCTCTTCCACTTTGTTATGTTCTATCCACAACTGATTTTTTTCTTAAAACATTGATTCTTTTTCTGGCCGGGCGCGGTGGCTCACGCCTATAATCCTAGCACTCTGGGAGGCCGAGGCGGGCGGATTGTTTGAGCTCAGGAGTTCGAAACCAGCCTGAGCAAGAGCGAGACCCCATCTCTACTAAAAATAGAAAGAAATTAATCGGACAACTAAAAATATATAGAAAAAATTAGCCGGGCATGGTGGCGCATGCCTGTAGTCCCAGCTACTTGGGAGGCTGAGGCAGGAGGATCGCTTGAGCCCAGGAGTTTGAGGTTGCTGTGAGCTAGGCTGATGCCACGGCACTCACTCCAGCCAGGGCAAAAGAGTGAGACTCTGTCTCAAAAAAAAAGAACATTGATTTTTTTTCTAAATGAGTTGGTCATTATTTTCTTTATTTATAGGAATTAGATGACTTGTTCTGGAAAACAGTTACATGTATTAAAAGCAAGTACTACTTCACCTTTTCAGGGACCTAATTACAGTTTATTAGATGTAGAATTACGCTCCATTCCAGTTCTGCCTCTAATCATAGATATTTCCATTTGTGAGTTTCTTTTCTAGTACTTAGAAATTATGAAAATTTCAGTTTACAGCCATAGCTACGGTGCAGCAATTAGTAGACTAGATGTTTTGCTGATGCTCAAGAAGGAATGAAATGTCCAAGGATGGCAGGTACCGCGCCGTGGTTACTTTCAACTGTGACGGGGTCCCCTCTGTCTCCTGTGTTGCAGGCAGACCCTTTGGAAGCGAGTCCAGGGTGTTGTCACACCTCTCCTGGCGAGTATGATATCGTTCATCGACAGAGACGGAAACCTCGAGCTCCTGGCCAGGCCAGATTCTCCACCCTGGGCAAGAGATCTTTGGATGTTTATTTTCAGAGACATTAAGCTTCTGAACATTCCTCTTGTGATGAATAACGCAAGGTGAATAAAGACTTTCTTTTGATGGAAAGGAGGAAAAAATCATAATATAGCAACACTTTTAGTATGTTCTTCCAAGCGTTTGATAAAACACAGATACTGCCTTTAGAATAACATTTATGTTGGCTCTTTTTGCTGCCTAGAGGATTATGGCGTTGCAAAAGGAAGTTTACTGAAGTTCTGAGAAATCCTTATTTCATTACCACCCTCTTCATTTCCCTGCTTTCAGAGCGCCCACTATAGCTGGAGTAGCCGGATGCAAACGGGTGTGTGACGGGGCCGCCGTGCTTAGGAGAGCTGTGGTCCGTGTTCCCCTTTCCTGTCCCTCGGTCCACGGGAGGAGCTGCACAGCCCACTCCTCAGCCTGACCTTACAGAGCTCAGCTCAGCTGGCCTCCGGAGAGCTTCCTCTTTGCATTCAGGGGGCTTCAGTTCTGGGACATGGGTTAATAAGGAATATATAAATATAAATAAGCGGAATTCTGAATTGCCAGAGGAAGCTCTTACTTAGAAGACAAGGTGCTGCTGATGTTCGAGAAAGAACCGCTCTGACAAGTTGTGCTCTGTATTAAGAGGAATCAGAGAAGAACAGGTTCGGGTACTAGAAGACTTGTTCTGCCAGAGATTGTGGGCAACTTACTCCACCAGCCTTCGTTTGTTTTTGTCTGTAAAGCAAAGGGATTGCGTGAGGTAGTCCCCTAGTTCCTTCACGACAGAAACCCTGAACTGTAGAGCGGACCGCAGCTGTCTGTGCAGCCTCTCAGCACCCCGTGTTCGGGGACTGAAGGGAACTGAGGACAGCGGTTCTTGCCGTGTATTCTGAGTGACGTCTCACAAGCCACATTCTTGTCCTTGTTCGCCTCCTTGCAGACCTCAGAGTGAGATGTCCTCCATCATGGTGCAGAACTACATGAACCTTTCCGAGAATGCTTCCAATGACGTCCCGTTTAGCTGGAGAATCAAGGACTACCTGGAGGAGCTTTGGGTGCAGGCTCAGTATATCACAGATGCGGAAGGTGAGGCCACCCCGGGACAGGGAGGTCTGGCACGGGTGAACCAGCCTGTTACTCACAGAGACTTTGCCTGACCATAAGCGAGTAGACAGACGGCTGTCTATCCCGAGGTTCATTTTGGAGGTTTTAGTTTTCGCACTGTTTGTGGAATAGCCTCAAATGTGTGCCATTCCTTCATCTAAAGTTTCTGCGGAAGGAGCGAGAGTCCCCAGCAGGGATCAGGAGCCTTCCGGTCCCATGGCAAAGGGAGCCGTGAGAGGAGTGTCAGTGCCATGGTGGCCAGGGGTGCGGCGGAATGGGGCGCATTCTGGCAGGATAGGACTGTTCCCTGCCACAAGCTGGGCATTCCCGTTCCGAGGTTTCTGGAAACTCGGGCACGAAACTCAGGGGATATCTTCAGCTGTGCCTTTCACGGAAAATGCCAGCCCCTAGAGCATCCTCTTCCCCCACACTGAGCTGTCAGTGCCTCCGGGTCACACAAGCCCAGGCTGGCGCTCGCTCTGCTGCTGAACGCCAAGGAGTTTGGCCACCGTCATTCCAGAAACACCAAGGATTACGCAACATTTTTGGAAAAGGCGTCTTTCATTCATGAAATAACCTTTTCACCATTTCCTTACAATACTGGTGAAAACACTCAGATGAGCTTATTTTTCTAGCCAAGCATTCTGCCGCTTTTCCTGGACAAACTTGAAGTAGTCTTTGCCCTTTTTCCAGGGCAGTGCTCTGACCGACCCTGCTTTCCTGTGATACGAGCCCCTTGGGGCCGGCTCCCCATCCGCTAGAAGCCAGATCTTTCTGGTGTGAGGCTTCTGTGTCCCCAGCCCCTCAAGAGCAGCCCACTCGCTCCTGATTTACTGGGACCCTGGGTTCCTGGGCATGTTGGGACTTGTAGACATGCAACATACAACTCTGGTCTCTGACTCCAGACGGTTTTTACCCTTTGGGGCTAACTTGGCTGTTTGTGACCAAAATTTACCATCGATTCTGCCTTCCTTCTCTATTCCACTGGAAAATACCTTACATGTCTAGACAGTGACCGTCCCTTTTATGCCCCATAAGATCAGGCAGTTGGGGCCCCTTATCTGGGCTCCCACCCGGCAGAGCCTTGCCCGCTGCTGCCGCTCACCACGGCCCTGCTCCTGCATGGGCCAGCCGGGCTCTTCCGCACGTGAGGGGAGACTCGGGATTTAGAGTCGCGCTCCACGCCACTCTCCGGTTTCCTCTCTGCAGGGGTGTCACGGAAGTTAGTGGAAATCTTCCGGCAGACTCCGCTGGGCGTGTTTCTCGCCCAGTTCCGTGAAGAGCGGCAGCAAGAGCTTCTGCAGCGCTACTGCGCGGACTTTCTCCTCCTGACCATGAGCATGTCCACGCCGGAGGAACTAAAGGTAGAGACTGACACGGGGTCAAGTGTGCAGCTTGTGTGCTGTGGACCGGACGCAAACGCAGGCACGTGTCCTCGGCTGCGGGGAGCCGACGGGTGGGGGAAAACATGCCGTTTTTGTAATTTGAAAATATATACTAAAAACTTTTTCGAACCCCAGCTTCTGCAGATGGCTCTGTGGTCCGGCATCAGTGAACTGAGAGCAGCGTCAGGAGGGCCGGAGCAAGGGGTCTCCTTACCTTGGGTGCACCTCGCCTACCACCGCTTCAGGAGCCGGCTGCAGAACCTCTCCAGGATCTTGAGCATCCACCCCCAAGTTCTACGGAGCCTGGCGCAAGCCTCGCGGAGCCACGACCTGGCTGGCCGTGAGATGGTATGGCCCCTCTGGGGGAAGGCCCAGGCCTCGGCCAGCCCCACGCAAGTGTAGGGGTGCTTCCAGCTCCACCCTGGGAATGGAAAGCTTGGGGGGCTGTGCTCCCAACAGGAGGCTTCTTCACGCGGCACACGTGTCAGTATAACTCAGAGATGTTAGGAACACATCTAACTAATGCTTCCTATATCTCAACACAATAAAAGATTAGGTTACAAGCCTGGAACACAAGAACACACTGGGCGAACAGCCAGGCCTCTGGCCTAAGGGTTTAGAGCAGCCCCCAAAAAAGGAAAAAGGTGGGGAAGGAGGGCCATAGCTCAGGCACGCACCCGTTCCCATGTCCCCAGACACTGGATGCGTTTGCAGCGATGGCCTGTGTGGAAATGCTGACGAGAGACGCCCTGAAGCCCAGCCCCCAGGCCTGGTTGCAGCTGGTGAAGAACCTCTCCATGCCGCTGGAGCTCGTCTGCGCCCACGGGCACGTGCACGGCAGCAGAAGGCTGACCGAAGCTGTCAGGGAAGTCAGGTGAGGCCCAGGAGCCCGTCCCTGCTGCCTGTGCCCGCCAAGGGCCTGCCACGTCCTGGGCACGTCCGCGAGAAGCACTAGCAGATACTCCTGCTGCGGGAAGGGCTCTTTCCTCTCTCACTCGCTTTGCGTTTGTCGAACCCTTATTAAGCGCCGGGCATCTCGTGATGCTGCGGACACAAACGAAGGCTGCGCGTTCAGGGAGCGGATCGTCGTGATGCCGCATGGGGAAGGCTGCGCAGAAAGGAGCAGTTAGAAAGGACACCGGGGTGGGCGGGACGGGCGAGGAGGGTACAGGCCATCAGGGTCAGAGAGACGGTTCCCGCGCCACTGGGCTCTCGAGGCGAGGTGGGACTGAGCCGGTCGCGGTGGCGGCGTGTGCTGAGGGAGGGCGTGTGGGAGTCGAGTCTCGTCTGAGCGGAGCGTCTGAGAGCGGGCACGGGTGGCGGGTCGGGGAACGCGTCACAGGCGTCCGTGCGGAATCCCTGCTGCCGGCCTGTGCCCGGGGCCCTCTCTTCTCTCCCTGTCCTCTGCCTCCACACCTGCCTCCCTCCCCCCGTCCTTGTTTTGTCCCTGAGTGAGTGACACCCCTCTTTTGACAGAAACCAGTGGAATCGGATTTTTTCCACTGCACTCTTCGTGGAGCATGTGCTCCTGGGGACGGAGAGCCAGGTCCCCGAGTTAAGCAAGCTGGTGACCGAGTACGCCTTCTTGCTGGACAAGGTGAGTACGTGGGCTCGGCTTGCGGTGAGGACGGGTCCGCCTCTTCGCACAGCGAGGAGTGATGAGACGTGACCTGCGCTCGTGTGCAGGTCAGTGCGCTCCCCTCCAGCTCGCCGAGAACTTGTCTAGAGGGGTAAAGGAACGTGCTTTCATCAACAAGCCAGTACATTTTCAATGTCTAATCGCTTCATTATTTACCTTCTCCTGTAAGTCGGGGCGTATCGTTCAGGGTTCTGTCGCGTAAGGAGAAACTCTTGCAGGAATCGCATGCAGACAGGGACCCGTGCAGGGAACAAGCTAGTGAAAACTCGGGGAGCAATTACCGGGCTTCTGGGGTAACCCCAGAGCAGACCACCAGCCTGGCTCTCTGGGGGAGCTGCTTGTTACCGTTGCCACGGTCAAGGAGACAAGATGCAGGAGAATGCCACTGGGATTGGGGACTTCAGAGCAGAGTGCTGTCCATGGGACCGAGAGAACAGGAAGCCACCACGCCGCTGCCCCTTAACACCCTTTATACAGCTAGTGACAGCACTGGACAGCGCCCCTGCAGAAAGAGCCACCGACTCTGTGACCAAGCGACGACGGCTGCTCAGCAGAACACGGCCTCTGCCTCGCTCACCCCGTGGCCTGCACAGGGCCACGTCCAGAGGTCTTGCCGTCAGGGTGTCTGAGAACGGCAGCTTTAGCCGTCCAGCCTCGGATGCAGGAGGACGTACTGAGGAAGGTTGGCGTGGATGCTACACGCCGTCTCCGCAGACATGGCCGAAATGTCAGCGGCTTAAACACAGCACCAGCTTATTTCTCGCTCACAGAGCAGGGTGGGCGCAAGCAGCCCGGAGCTAAGGGACCAGCTCCCCAGAGTGAGGCATCCCCACTCCTGTCTCGTCCCTTTGTCGTCCTTAATGTGCAGCCTCAACCCTGTGGTCTTAGAAGGCTGTTGCTGGTGTCACAGCCCCCAGGACAGAAGGCAGGGGAGGCGGAAGGCACACCCACGCTCTTCAAGAGCGCAGCCCGGGACGCGTGCGCACTCGGCATGCTCTGCCTCTCAAGGCGTCACAGACCACAGTCTTTCCAGAAGTTCTGCAGATCGTAAGGGCGCCATCAGCTTTTCAGTCCGTAACATCCCCGTCTTTGCCATCTTCCACCCAACTGGGCCACTGCCATGTTTATTTTTATTTCAGTAAAATACACATAGCATAAAATTTACCATTCTAACCATTTTTAAGTGTACGATTCGGTGACATTAACTACGTTCGCACTGTTGTGCAGCCGTCACCGCTCTGTCCCTCCAGCACTGTTTCATCTTCCCAAATCGAAACTCTCTCTCCGTGAAGCACTGACTTCCCGTCCCCACTCCCCAGCCCCTGGCAACCACATTCTGCTTTCTGTCTCTAGGGACTGGACTATTCAGGGACCCACGTAAGTGGAATCGTACAGTCATTATCCTTTTGTGTCCGGCTTATTTCACTAAGCATGAGGTTTTCAAGGTTCACCCGTGTTGTAGCATGTGTCGGGATTTGCTTCCTTTTTAAGGTGGATAATATTCTGTTGTATGGATAGACCCTCTTTGTTTTTCCATTCGCCTGTTGATGGACATGTAGTTATGTCCACCTTTCGGCTACTGTAAATAATGCTGCTGCGAACATGGGTGTACAAACATCTGCTTGGGTCCCTACTTTTAATTCTTTTGGATATGTACTGAGAAGTGGAATTCCTGGATCCTATAATTCTGTGTTTAAATTTTTGAAGAATTACCAGGTTGGCTTCCACAGTGGCTGTACCATTTTATATTCCTACCAGCAATGCACCAAGGTTCTGATTTCTCCATATCCTGGCCAACACCTGTTATTTTCCCTTTTTCTGATAATGGCCATGTTAATTGGTGCGAAGTGGTATCTCATTGTGGTTTTAATTTGCACTTCTCCAGTGACTAGTGATATTGAACATCTTTTCATGTGCTTCTTGGGCATCTGAATATCTCTTTGGAGATATGTCTATTCAAGTCCTTTGCCCATTTTTGAATTGGCTTGTTGATTAACAAAACACATTTATCGGGCTATTAAAAACACACACATCATTTCCAAGTAAGATTAATCCTGGGAATTCAAGGATGGCTCAAAATCAGAAAAATCTGTAAATGTCATCAGTTACATAAATTAAAAGGTAAACTCTAAATGATCATTTCAAAAGGTGGAGAAAAAGCATTTGATGAAATTTATGATTTGGGAAAAAAAATACTCTTGGCAAACTATGAATAGAAGGGAACTCTCCTTAAGCTTGTACTGCCCAAGGGTTTACATAATATCAGAACATCTACACAAATATCACGCCTAACCACAAAATTCCATACGCATAGCGATTAAACTCACTAATTGTGTATCCCTGAAGATGTGTATTTCCTAGAAACCAGGGCTTCCATTTCTTTTTTCTCTTTCTTTCTTTTTTCTTCTTTTTGAGACAGAGTCTTGCTCCATCATCCCAGGTAGAGTACGGTGGCATCAACCTAGTTCACTGCAGCCTCAGATTCTTGAACTCAAGCATCCTCCTGCCTCAGCCTCCCGAGTAGCTGGGACTGCAGGTGTGCACCACCACACCTGGCTAATTTTTTCTATTTTTGGTAGAGACTGGGTCTCCCTCTTGCTCAGGCTGGTCTTGAATGCCTGACCTCAAGCTATCCTCTTGCCTCAGCCTCCCAGAGTGCTAGGATTATAGGCGTGAGCTCCTGTGCCCAGCTCCATTTCTACTGTAATAGAGAAACTTCCCATTTGTACTCAGGCAGACACATGTAAGAATGTTGAATACAGGAATGTTGGGAATTGTGAAAAATTGCAAAAAATCTAAATGCCCATTAATTGGAAAACAGGTAACCGGTATATTCATCAATGGATTCCTTATAGCACGTAGCAAGAATGATCTGGACCTACGTGTGTTAGTGCAGAGTGCAAGCTGCAGAAGCCTACGTGCGGTGTGTTGTCATTGATACCAAGTTTTAAAACATTCAAAACAATCACACAGTGTGTACGCATGCACGCAGATATCTTAAGAGCAGAAATTTAGGGATGTGGCTATCTCTGTGGGCGGGGGAGGGGAATGTGATCAGAGAGGGATGTGGAGTT
>NW_012154107.1:757888-780899 GCF_000956105.1 Propithecus coquereli
TCAGGCTGGTCTCGAACTCCTGAGCTCAAACAATCCGCCCGCCTCGGCCTCCCAGAGTGCTAGGATTACAGGCGTGAGCCACCGCGCCCGGCCCTATGTTTTGTTTCTTTAAAAAGTGATCTACATCAAATATTCCAAAAATGCTGAGATTTCCTACAGCTTGTTGGGGGTACACAGATGGTAATTACATTCTTATTATTTAAAGTTTGAAATATCTCGTAATAGCAAGAGGGAGATAGATCTTAACAGAGAGAGAGAGAAGGGGGAAAATCAGAAAGGGGGAATGTGGTTCTTCTCCCGCAAAGCAGCAGAATCACAGAAAGGGCGTCCCGAGCTGAGGAAGCCGTGAACGGAGAACCCAGAGGCCTTGTGCTGCGCCCCCCGCCTCGACTCTGCACGGCCCAGCCAGCTGGCCCAGTGGGTGCTGCATTGTCCCCTCTGTCGCCTGGCAGGCTGACCCCCGCCCCTCCCCACTGTTGCTGACTTCTCATCGCTGCCTTCCTGCAGTGTCTTCAAGAGAACTCTGACCTCAAGACCCACAGGCCTTTTGTGGCTGTGATGAAAACCCTCTGCGAATGTAAGGACACAGCCAGCAAGACCCTCGCCAGGTGAGACCTTGGGCTTGGGATCCACGAAGGAGACCTCTGAACCTTTGGTGGTGCAGCTTGTGCTGGCCAGCTTCTCTGCTTCAGGACCAAACCCCCTTCTTGGATTCTAGGTGTGAGATCCAGCCGTGCCCCATCTGCCTGGGAGACGCGCAGGACCCCGTCTGCCTGCCCTGTGACCACGTGTACTGCCTGCGCTGCATCAAAGCCTGGCTTGTCCCCGGGCAGATGATGTGCCGCCGCTGTTTGACTGCCTTGCCAGACACGTTCTCTCTAACCGTTTCCCAGGAGCACAGGTGAAACACCCTTTTTCCTTCCCCTCCTTTTTTTTTTTTTTTTTTTGCAAATACAGCATTCAAAAATATAAAGTCTATTAACCTTCATTTGGTAGAAAACCAGACTTCAGGGGACTGTCATAAGAGAGACCACCACTCATGTACCTTCGTAAACATCCGCTGTCTCAAAATTATCCTCTCCCAGGATATACACATGTACAGATTTGGGAGACAGCAAATTTAGAGGAAATAAATCAGAAAGTATTAAAGAAAGCCCTCACTAGAGGCTCAAGGAATTTAGATGCGACTGGTGCGTCCTCTTCATTGTGTAAATATCATTTATGCTCTTTGACCTGAGGACAAACTGGCTCTTGTTTAGCTTTGCAGAGGAAAATAGAAGGAGCTGAAGCTCTCTGGGCTCAGCAGGCCTCGGCCCTGCTCTGGAAGTGCTTGGTTTTCCTTCTCCTCCCCTCCCTTCTGTGGCCCTAAACGTGGAGCACCGGGCACGCCTGGCGGGTGGATCTTTGACAGACTTTGCGACACTGGAGGGTATTGGCTGGCCCAGTGATGAAAGTGTTCCCAGAAGGAGATGAGTCTAAATACTGCTTATTGCAGTTTTGAAGACCAGCTCTAAGCAATGCAAGGAGTGACTTGAATCTTTCAAAATGAAATGCTGTCCAACATCTCAAATCATTCTGTATGGAGGGATTTTGGAACACGTTCCACCAGTTTTTAAACTGTGTTTTTCAACTGTCTCTAAGGAAAGCCATTGAACAACATGCCCAGTTCCGGCAGATGTGCAACAGTTTCTTCGTAGACCTGGTTTCCACCATGTGCTTCAAAGACAACACCCCGCCTCAGAAGGAAGTGGTTGACAGCCTGCTGTCGTTGCTCTTTGTACAAAAGGAACTCTTAAGAGACACTCCCCAAGGTAAGTTGCTTTTTTCCTATAACCCTAAAAATTCAGTTCTTCATCTCACACCCATATGTCAGATGCAGTGAGCCACCTTTCTCTTTCTGGTTTAAGGACACTGTGAACACACAAAATCGCTCTCTCCGTTTAATGATGTTGTCGATAAGACTCCGGTCATCCGCTCAGTGGTACTGAAACTGCTTTTGAAGTACAGGTAAGAACAACTACCTTACCTGAGATGTGCTTCTGGAAAGTCTTGACTTCTTTTTTTCTTTGTCATGTTCTTCTCACGACTAGTAGCTAGTTCATGATCTCGGAAGCTTTTCGGTGAGAGTTGACCTGGCTTATCTGTCTTGGTTGTGTGTTTCGACATTTTCGCACGTAGGCACGTGAGTTTAGTACATCCACAAGCACATATCGAGCAAGAAGAAAACAGAATGCCGGGAGGGGACCATGGTGTCGTGAAGCAAGCAGACCTTGCGAGTTCGGAGTCCTAGTTCACAGCCACCCAGTTTTGTGATTTTTTAGGATGGTAACTTAGAATCTCTCTTACCCTCAGTGTCTTAGGTGTCAGAGCTCTACGTTTATGTTCCCCTGAACGTGGGCTCTATCAGTATGTTTCGTTGGTTAGAAAGGATGTTGGCAACAGGTAAGAATATTGTCATCTGTGGTCGTGTGTTGATCTGGCATTACAGTTCTGAAAGTGTTGGTGTGGATCCTTGGGTGTGGGGCAGGTCCCTGAGGTCAAAACCATTTTCAAAACAATTCTAAGACAAATTTGCCTTTTTCAACATGTTGCTATTGGCAATGATGGTACAAAAGCAGCAGCAGGTAAGACTGGCGTCTTCGCGTGAGGAAACCCGTAGTAGCGTCATTGTTTTCCTTGCTACCGTGCAAATGTAGTTTTTTTTAAATGCTGGTTTCACTTATTAATTTTACTGAATCTCAGCCCTGGAGGATAGACTTTTCAAATATTTTCTGGAAATGGGAAGTGCATACAGTACACTCTAGCTGCATACCAAAGCGCAGTGGCTATCTCAAAGAAAATCACTCACAGCAGTCTCGTGCGAACTGGCTGCTTTTTCACGGAATGCCGTCTGCTGCGCTGGCCGGAATGAGCAACGACTGTGGTTATGCGGACCTGGGCCGCTGGCAGGCACTGTCTTGGAAACAAGCAGAGTGAGCCTGTCACAGCAAAACAACCGATAGTGTTGTTGCTGGTGATCAAGATTTTAAGCAAAAATTAAAATTTTAGAAAACTTGTATTCTCCACCATGAGCTTGTTAGCTTTCTAATACTTTAAGGGCTTTTTGAGGCAATATGTGGTGATATTAATGAATGTGGACGGGTTTTTAAAATATATTATAGAATAGATATGTCAACATTTGCAAGATCTGTATAGCTCAGTGAACCGATATTTTCCAAATGACCAATGCCCACTGTCACAAAATCATGCGTGTGTGAAAAAATAACCCATGTAAAGTGCAAGGGATACTGCTGGATTTTAATGTAATTGACTATAAAAAGTGCATCTGTACGGTTTCTGATTCTACATTACAACTAATGTAGAAATGATGATTTGTCAAGTTTTGGTATAGTATCAAAGAAGAATAGCCACAATTATCTGCAAAAATTATTAAGATATTTCTCCCTTTTCCAACAACAGAATGTGTGAGGCCAGATTTTCTTTATATACGCAATATAGCGCAACCGATCAGAAGCAGAAGCAGATATAAGAAGTCAGCTGACTTCTGTTAAGCCAGGAATTAAAGAGATTTTCAGGGATGTAAAACAAAGCCACTCTTCTCACTAGTTAATTTTCAAATTTTGAAAAACAGTTTATGATTTTAAATGTTATTTAACATGTAATGGATTTACTATTGCTATTTCAAATGAGCTGATATTTTTGAAATGTTTTAATGTCTAATAATTTCTAATATCATAAATATTGATAGCTATAACTCACATAAGGAAAAGTTCTTTGAGGTTCTCAGTAATTTTTAAGACTTTAAATGGGTCCTGAAACCAAAAAGTTTGAGAACAGCTGGTCTAAAATATGGAATTTTATATTCTTTCAATCTTGTGTTCAAGAAAATCATGTTATAAACTATACATACATATGCATGTATATGTTTATACACATAGACGCATATACAGAGGGAGACAGATGGGTAGGTGATGGACAGGTGCCTGTTTTGGGGGGTGAGAATGGTCTCCAGATGTGAAATAACCATGAAGAATATTTCTGTTTCCACAGCTTCCATGAAGTGAAAGATTACATTGAGGACTACCTGTCCCTGTTAAAAAATAAAGCTCTCGTAACCGAAGATAAAACTGAGCTGTACATACTCTTTATCAGCTGTCTGGAGGTACGCTGTCACCTCCCTGCATTTCTTCTGCAAACTGTCTGAACCACATGGCTTAATGCAATGAAAAAGTGTTTTCGAAAATTTACAAACTATAATTTTAGTCCGTACAATTAACAGAGGCTATGCAGAAAAAAATAAAGTGTTCTGCATATATTCTGCATGTGTTCCATGTTCTGCACGTGTTCCATGTTCTGCATGTGTTCCATGCAGAAAAACAGGTTCCAAAGACGTTGCTCCTGTCCTCAGCAGTTGTATACATTGGCATTCATGTCCTAGAAGAACATAGCACCAAAGTCGACAGTGCTTATGCCAGATGGTGACCTATGAATACTTTTTATTATCCTCCTATTTTAATATCCAAAATTTTTTACAATGTATATGAATGAAATTAGATGATATAAAATTCTTTTTTCATAGTTTTGCTTTTCCCCTCCTTCTTGCCCCTAAGATAGAAAGGAATGTTCGTTATCCATGATTTACACTGAAACTTAGAACAATATTATTAATCCCCCCATTATTCTCCATAAAGTCACACTGTGGCAATTCCAGAAGGTTGGGGACTTGCAAATTAAAAAGAATTATATCCTTTTCTTCTTGTCTTTGATCCTTAGGATTCATTACACGAGAAGACCAGTGTTTGCTCCAGAAACGATGAACTGAAGAACCTCCAAGAGCAAAGGCTCTTCCTTAAGACGTACCCCCTGGAAAGACGTGGCCAGGAAGCTGCCCACGAGGCTTCAGTCGAATACCTGCAGGAGATCGCCAGCATCCGCCTCTGCCTGGACAGGGCTTCTGACCTCCTCGCGGAGCTGCAGGGAGGCTCAGGCGAGTCTTCTTTACTTTGAGCTTAAAGACCCGTGATTTAGAAGTTTCGGAAGAATGGGAAACGGGTTCTTAGGATAATGCTGGTCCTCACTGCCCCCTCTCTCTCCTGGGTGCGTCTTACTGTGGATTCCTAAAGAGGCGGCCCCGTGCCCTCAGACCAGCTTCCTGTCCTGTGATAAATACCCTGAGTCAGTGGGTCGCCCGTTGCTCACCCGCTTCTCCCTGGGCCCTCAGAGATGGCTGAGGAGAAGCGGCACTATCTGCGGCAAGTTGAGCACTTCTGCACCCGCGCGGAGAACGACTGGTACCAGGTGTACCTGGTGAGGAAGCTGGCCAGCCAGCGGGGCATGGAGTTCGTGCAGGGCCTCTCCAAGCCGGGCCACCCGTGCCAGTGGGTCTTCCCCAAGGACGTCATCACACAGCAGGTGAGAGCAGGCGTGCCGTCCGCGCCCCCGCCCCCAGCACTCCCGCGTGCCACCCGCCCTTACCCTCTCCAGAGCCAAGAAGGGCACACACGTGTCTGCCCGGTCCTATGTCTCTGCTCCAGCTAATGTGACCCAGCTTGTGAGGATGCTTAGACCACCCGCCTAGGGCAGGGATAAGTGTGCGCGCACACGCAGGTCTCTGGTTGGTCATCCGCCCGCAAAGCTTGTTCAGACGTCTCTTCTAATCGAATTCAACACACAGAAAGCGAAAGAATGTTTCTGTGGCCTTTGCTTTCTGCAAATGAAAAGGGATTCAGCTTGCAGGATACATCCTTTTTGCCTCTGGCAGGCAGGAACAGTTAAGAGTGAGAACTAAGGATGGAAGAATTGTATTAAGTTTAGCTCTCAGGGGTCCTTTCCAGGTGCTCAGAAATGAACAAATCCTGTTGCCCTGGGGTTTCAAAAATGATACTAAAAACCCTGACTTTTTTTTTTTTTAACTACCAGCTGGGGTTAGATGCCCTGATTTAAGTCACCTGCCTTTGGTTCTGCTCTGTGAGCGGAGGAAGCAGCGCCCAGGTCGGGACTGCGCCCTCTGCAGGCTCTTCGTGCAC
Source organism: Propithecus coquereli (assembly GCF_000956105.1). Classification (NCBI taxonomy): domain Eukaryota; kingdom Metazoa; phylum Chordata; class Mammalia; order Primates; family Indriidae; genus Propithecus; species Propithecus coquereli. The sequence goes on from NW_012154107.1 coordinate 763,915, forward strand.
TCACACCCCTGCATCCACCAAGGGGGACATTCTTTCCAAAGACAGCACGGGACTGTCACATCTTGGGCGGGACTGGGGAGTCCCAGCTCAGCCGCTTTGAACCTCTAACGATTCCCTGGCTCCTCTACCTATTGAGTGGCTTCTATGCAAAACATTCCCCCTGCGGTCCACGCTCTGATTCACCCCTGTCTTCCTGGTGCTGCAGGAGGACTACCCGGGCCAGATAGATCGATACCTGGTGTACGGTGATGAGTACAAGGCTCTTCGTGATGCCACGGCCAAAGCTGTCCTAGAGTGCAAGCCCCTGGATATTGTGACTGCCCTGAAGGTAGGACGGGCCCACAGCTTCTCTCTGGTACCAAATGGCATCCCTCAGGGCCTGTGTCGTCCCTGGTTTATGTGAAGTGATGCAGGGTGGTGGACCACTGCAGTGGCCTGATCGAGCCACACACCATATCAGGAGTCACGTGCCCGTGGCCTCTGTGGCGCACCTGGCCAGTGAGTGCGCCGGTGGCTGGAACAGGCAGCAGCAGTGGTTGAGTTGGACAGATTTGCCGTGACCTGCTGAGCTGCCAAGGCCATCAGCTCCTTTCTGTTTTATGTCCACCACCTCCTTTGAGATCCTGTTGAAGAATCGTGTCCTCCAGGATTACTCTGCTACAAAAGCTGCCGACACACCTAGCAAAATCCACGTCTCTCTGTATACCCATACGTATGCTTGTGCGTGTGTTTAGAATCTCACCTTGGAATTGGTCTGGTCTTGCTCCCCTTTCGAGTCCTTGTTTACCTTGGCATTGTGCCAGGAAAAGAGGAAACAGAAAATCCTATCTCTGTACGGGAACATTTCCAAGACCAGTGAAGTAGTCAGAAGAATAGATGGTGATTTCTGTTACTTCTGTCATAAGCTGTCTGATAAATATGCATTGCGTTTAATCGGAGAATATTTTACAAACCCTGTAGCCCGAGAGTCGCTGACCAGAAGATGGCCACGGGCGGCATGGTCCCGGGTGTCTGGTTCTAGGAAGGGCTGCCCCGCCCCTCGGTGGTTGAAGGCTGACGCACATTCCATATTCACACGCAGCCTGCACAGACCTCGGGCCCCGAGACAGAGCTGTGTAACTTCTACATTCTCGCCGGATGTCCTTGCTTTTGCAGGCCTGCAGGAAACCCAGAACCCAACAGGCAGTCCACTTACTGTTAGCACTTTTCAGAGAGGTGGCTGTTTTATACAGATCCAGTAACGCGAACCTCCATCCTAAGCCGGAGGTAAGTAACAACATCCAGGCCTTGTGTTCACAGTCTTGTTATCTATTTGGAGGGACTTTGGGAACAGAATAAAAGTCATGAGCACAGATAACGCGCAGAATTTTTTATCTAGAGTGGAGTTTTCAACTTTGTTATGCAGAGGAACTATTTTCTGTTTAACACAAAGATTATAGAATTACGATTAAAAATAACACAAAGATACGTAAGAACATAAAATAATGTTTACCAAAATAAAAAATCAAAATTAATGCTTAGGTATGTGGTTGCTGTATTTATATATGCAAATTCTCTTCTGTAAAGAATTTCCCCTCAAATGGTGGTAATTTATCCATATCTACCTTGATATTTGATGTGTATTTGCTATAGAAATGTGTGCCTAAGAGCAAACCTTTGAATTCACGTATACTTCTTTGATATATCTTAAAAATACTCTTTTCCTGTTAGCAATGCGAAGCTGTGAACAAATTCATCGAAGAGTGCGAGATCTTCTCTCCCGCTATCAAATGTTTTGCAACATCCCTTGTGGACAATACCCTGCCATTGCTGAGGACGAGCCCCGGTGACAACGGCCTTGAAGGAGCAGTGACAGAAATGGCCGTTCATACTGCAGCCATCCTTCTGTGTGGACAAAACCAAGTCTTGGAACCACTAAAGAACTTGGCTTTCTCCCCAGCCAGCATGGTGGTAAGACTGGGCTGGGATCACATCAGCCTTCCTAGTAAAAACTTCCGGCGGTTTGTCACCGTACAGACCCAGCCTGCGGCCCTGGGAACTCCGGAAACCTCTTTAGCTTCTACGTTCCATACCTGCCTCTATCTCACCTGATCCTTTATCCTGCAACAGTAGCGAAAAACTCTCCTTGCCCTCTGTAATTTCACAGACAACAGTTACATTTTCTTCGTAGACAGCATTTGAGGTCAAGAAGGAAGAAAACAGGCCGGGCGCGGTGGCTCACGCCTGTAATCCTAGCACTCTGGGAGGCCAAGGCAGGAGGATCGCTCAAGGTCAGGGGTTCGAGACCAGCCTAAGCAAGAGCGAGACCCCTACTAAAAATAGAAAGAAATTAATTGGGCAACTAAAAATATATAGAAAAAAATTAGCCGGGCATGGTGGCGCATGCCTGTAGTCCCAGCTACTCGGGAGGCTGAGGCAGAAGGATTGCTTGAGCCCAGGAGTTTGAGGTTGCGAGCGAGGCTGACGCCATGGCACTCTAGCCCGGGCAACAGAGCAAGACTCTGTCTCACAAAAAAGAAAGAAAGAAAACAGAAAGTTCACTTTCTTACCCTAGGCCTCTTGCTGAACAATAGCAGCCCATCAGTGTGCTCACTTACCTAGAGCCAGCTCTGCCTTTTTGGTCTTTCAGAACGCCTTTCTTCCAACAATGCCTGAAGACTTGCTGGCTCAAGCTAGGTACTGGAAGGGTCTGGAAAGAGTCCGTTGGTACAGTAAGTGTTGGTGTCCGGGGTGGAATCGCACCCCTCTCCGCTTTGCGGCACATCCGACTGCCACGTGAGGCGTTGGGTAGACTCGGGACCCTCGTGGCTTATGCCTAGAGGCCCAGAACTAGCTGCCTCTTCCTGCCTGTGGACCGTTGCAGAGTGCCAGTGGCACCCTGCTGGCCGCATGATCCACATCCCTTCATTTTTCGGTCGCATGGAAAGGTCGCTTTGGGGTGTACGTCTGCTCCCCAGAATGTGCCGTTTGAGGAAAAGGGGGACTGGTAACCATGTCAGGGGTCCCTCAAAGGCCAGTCACGGCACAGTAAAGTTTCCCACCCAAAATAGCTGTTTTGAAGTATAGAAATGGGAGGCAAAATAATATAACCCACGACTTTACATAAATTTTGCTGTTGCCTTGAATAAATAATCTTTTTAAACTAGTTTTTAAAGTTGTTATAAAATATGCTCATGGCACCAAAAAGAAAATAAAAGGGAATAGAAGGGTATAAAATACTGTCTGCCTTGCCTCCCAAAGTAACCCCCAGTAGAAGCCTGTAATCTGATTTCTCTTTGCTTTGTAAAACTAAACTTGGACACTTTTCACTAACAACATTTACTGAGCTCCAGGCATGTGTCAAATAACTAAACTAACAAAGTAGCTCGAGATTTCTGGTAAGCTCAACATTTCCAGAAGGCCTCTAAACGTCACGTTTTGGTCAGGGCAAGAGAGTAGGAAGTTAGCTTTCCCTCCACAGTATAGGTCACGTGCTGGAACCTCATTAGCTAACGTGTGTCCTGTTGTTCTTTTAACAGCCTGCCCCAACGGCCATCCCTGCTCTGTGGGAGAGGTGAGTCTTGGTGTTTAACGTAGGGGTTGGGGGGTGTCAACACGTGCATTGCTGTGGGTCTCAGGAGAGCGGCCACAGAGAAGGAGGAGAACGTGGGTCTTGGCCGTCTAGGAGAGCACAGGCTCACTTTCCGAGGTGTTCCCGCTGAGCGTCTGAGTGCTGATCAACCAGGGCTTCCAACCTCAGCACTGTGGACGTGCTTCTTTGCTGTGGGCCTGTCCTGTGCGTTGTAGGGTGTCTGGCAGCATCCCTGACCTCAGCTCACTGGATGCCAGGAGCACTTCCTCCCCTCTCCCCCAGGGTGATAGCCCAAAACGTCTCCGGGTATTGCCCATCCCCTGGGAAACACAGCTGCTACTGATGGAAACTGCTGCTAGCCATCCTTGTTTAGCCACTGCCACGTGGACCAGGGACACTTGTCCCTACAGAGTGGCAAAGTGCTGGCTGGATTCCTAGCCCAGAGAGGAGGTACGGTCTGGATACCAAGGGATAAGAAGAGAGTTGGGGATTGCAGGCCACAGGGAAAGAACTGTACGGTGTTCATCTCTGAATTCCAGCACCTAGCCCGGGCCCTTCACACAATGTGTCCGCACTTGCTGAGCGATAGGCCGTCGATCGAGCTGACACGTGCCGTGTAATAAAGTAAATACGAGACATGGAGGGGGACAAACTGATAAATACACTTTATCTTTCTGAGCTTCACTGACTGCCTCGTCCATGAAAGGAGGAGATCGAAATAGACTCTTCCCAAGACTGCTCTCAGCTCTGAAATCTGGGACTGGTTTGGTCTGTTACGTGCTGTGATTCTCAGGACAGAGTAGCACACTATCTGGTTTTTAAAAATGAGCCTTCGGAAGTAGTGAATCAATATGGACGGATTTTGTTTTTAAATAAAAAAGTCCAAATGGATGTAAGGAAATCATTTTGCAAGCTGTTATAGTATTCCTGGTATTGGATTATGAAGCACTAAGGACCAGTGGGATAGATGTAAGAATGGAAATAAGTGATAAATACGAGAAAGGAAGATTGAATTTTACGTTTGTCTATGAAGTGCCACTCCATTTGGGAATAAAACTTGAATGATCTCACCTATTTTTTTTTTTTAAAAGTCCAAATTTGTCCCCGTACGATATAATTCCTTTGAGTGTGTCCCGTGCCGCGGGCTTCTCCCGCGCTGCGAGCACACGCTAGGACACGCAGCCGAGTGGCGCTCACCTCCTCCTGTGGTGAGGACCTGTTCATTTGCACGGTGGCATTTGTGCATAAGATGATACTGGCTCCAGACCGGTTCTGAGTGACGTTTGTCTTCACCCTAGTGCGGCATGCCGATGGAACAGAGCTTCTGTGTAGACTGTCGCGCTCCAGTTGGAGGTTCCAACCACAAACCTCACGATGGCTTTTCTGTTATCACGTATGTAAGACTGTGTTTCCTTTCTCAGGAGTCAACCGTGGGTTTGGGGGCTGTTTTATTCCGCTGCTAAAGTGATACTAGATACAGTATCAATTACTATGGTACATCTGGGCCCGTGTCCTACTGGATCTCAGTGCCAGCGTCCCGGCCGTCAGACAGCAGTGAGGGATTTGATCTGTCCTTGGCTCACTGGGCTCTTAACACAAAGCAGACTACCCAGTAACACCTCCTAATACCGATGGCTCCCGTTTGGCCTCAGGTGCACCCTGTAGAAATATGCTTGACGTAAACAGGTGACCTAATTCAGGGGGACATCTAAGTCTGCAGGACTTCACCTGGTCTTCACCCGGCCATCGGGACGAGGCATTTTTCTGTCTCAGCAGATGCCATCTCACTTGTAGACTGTACTAGCTTTCTCCGTTTTTGTTTTTGCTTTTTCTGAGCAAAATGAAGGAGACATAGTCAATCTTACTGAATACCAGATTTTAGAATCCAGATGAAAATCTGATCGCACAGCCCCACACTGAGACGAGTGTGGTTATAAATGCTCCCTTCAGAGAGTTGGTGGGACCTGTCTGTGGTCGTCACACGTTCTGACTGTTTTGGTGCAGTCCCAGCCTAAAATATTCTTACCTGCTATCTCCAGAAACTATCAGAATGTCCTCAAATCTCTAATATTTTTGCAACTGAATGTATCTGTCGTACTGCATCTCCTGTCCGGATGTGATACAAAACCCTGGTCCAGACCTTGGATCCCGGTGTTTTATTTGGGAAACATAAGAAGGTGTAGACCGTGCCACGCTGCTGCCCGCCACGCCGGACTCCGGCTGTTCCCACCCTCAGAGATGTCAGTGGGAGAGGCAGGTCCGGGCTTCTGTGCTAACCCCCTGCCCGGGGACCAGCACCAACAGCCGCAGGGCAGCCACGGCACGCTGAGAATGCCGTGGGGTCTGGCCAGCCAGGAAGCTCAATCTGTAACGGAAAAGACTCTTAGGAAAGTAGTCTGGGCTTAGCAGAATGAGGAGTACTTTTAACGTTGTTTTCTTCAAAACTGTGAACCTGGTCCTCACGTCCTGAGACTCTGCAGTGTGCCCCGAGAGCTGAGAAGAAATGACCCTTCTCCGTCCTCACCTTGTCCTCTCTCTTTCCTTCCAGAGACAGCACAGACAGAACCCAGACTGGCCACGTGCTGGGTGACCCGTGGCACAGAGGCGTGGCGGTGGTGCCTGACCGAGAGCTGTCCCCGGCGGTCTTCCTTCTCACCCGGCTGCTCACGCACTTGGCCATGCTGCTGGGGGCCGTCCAAAACCCGCAGGTACGGCGCGGCGCTGCAGAGCTATGGGTTTACTTGCTAGAGGAAGAACCTGCTGTAGTTTCTTTACAGAGAGCCCTTTTGTCTAAAACGTCCTAGCCACCACCTGTGGATTGTGAATACATCATTGAAAACAATCTACAGAGAAATATAAAATTTACACTCCCTAATTTTTCCCACTGTGGCATTTGACAGTATGGGAGAACTACTCATCACGTTATAGAAAACTCACTTTAAATGAACAACGCTGTGTCTTCGGTCCACGACTGGGAGTGGAGAGGCTAACGTAATCAGGATTTTACCAGAAAGAGCACACGATATTTCCTCTAAGTCAGTATTAACCAGGATGGGAAAAAGTACAGGTTTGCACATTGTTTATTTTACTCTGATAACATAAAAGCCAGCGGTCGTTAGTTCCACTCTGCCGTTCGAATCATGCCTGGACCACTCCACGGACGACTTCTTAGAAGCCACCTTCTCATCGTGCTGGTTTTTGCTTCCGATGGCTTCTGCCAGGCCCGCTTTCTCATCTACAAGGTCCTGCTGACTGTTTCCTCCCATCGCCCCGCAGGCTCTGATACACATCATTAAGCCTCCCGTGCAGGACCCGAGAGGATTCCTGCAGCAGCACGTCCAGGCAGACCTGCAGCAGCTAACCAGGATGCTGGGGAGGAGCGCGGACGAGACCGCCAACGCCGTCCACCACGTCCTGTGCAGCCTCGCCCAGGCGCAGCACCGCCCCTCCGGCCAGAGTAAGGAGAGGGGCCAGGGCGGGGCCAGGCAGGGGGTCATGTAGAAAACTGCAGAGAAACCAGGCTCACTCCCCGTGGCTCCAGAGTGGCAGAAACGACGGTGCGTGGGAGGCGAGGCAGGAGCGGGGACAGGAAGCGCTTTGCCTGCCTGGAGGATGGCCGGAGCCGCTCTGTTCTTCCAGTCACCCCTGCCCGGCTCAGAGCCGCAGACTCGGGCCGTCTGCACACGAGTGTTGGGTGTGTGGGGAGGTGTTGCAGTTCCAGTCAGCCTGTGGGTAGCTCGCCTGCCACAGTGGGGGTGCACGGCGTCTACAACAGGTGACGCGTGTCAAAGAGACAGTCACCGTCACGGCCTCTGCTTTCCTGACAACATCCTAGTCGTATGCTGCCCTGGTATGTTGACATGTCCAGCTTGTTACACAAAAAACAGTAGGCACAAAATATTATATTCACTGAGCTAATTTTCTATTTTAAAATTTTAAATTCATACAGAAAGAAAAGGTAAGATAACATAGTAAAAGCGTTATCTCCGAGTAGTGGAATTAAGAGTGATTTTTATTTTCTTTTTGCTTGTTGGCAAAAATCACTATTACCGTTGTGAGGATAATGTTATTTAAAATAATAATAATAATAGCAATAAAAAGTCCTGCCCCGTGACAAAAAAATCTATTCTCCCTTCAGGCACTTCTTTGCCAGACGCCAGCGTCAGTATTTATTTTCCATTTAGCAAAATCTGATTTTATTTTAAGCCTCCTATTCTGGTGTGATTTCAGCTAGGTACGGTCACCTGTTATCACAGGACAAAACAGCAGACCCCAGAAGCGTGGGGACAGTTCCCACAGCACTCTGCCTCCTCCATGCAGGCTCGGGTGGGTGGCTGACGGTGGCCTGGCCCCACTACTGTGCCCCTGGACTTTGCAGTCTGAGTTCTGTCCTTTCAGTAATTTTGCTCAGAATGGCTTTAGGATCACAATTATGTGGCTTAGAGGAATTTTAAGAGATTGAAGTATCTTCAAAAAGGTGGGTAGTAGCAGCGGAAGCTATTTTAAAATACTTAAGTTAATTTAGGAAGATATTACCCTGAAAGGAGCATTATTTCTGTTTAACATTTATTTAGTGTTCGCTATATGTACACTGCCATGTTTTTTATTCCTTGAGTAACATGTACATTTTGGGTTTTTTTATAGGGCTTTTAAATTTTGATGCAAAGTTGTCAACCAAAGAAATGAGAAACAACTGGGAGAAACAAGTTGAAGCCGTTATGTTACCTGAACTGCAGGTGGGTGCTAAGTGGTAACAGCCACAGAGCTACTTCGTCTGGGAAAGGGGGTTCCCAGGTGTCTGCTGAGGGCTCTCTGCTGGTGTCCCTTGCGGGGGTGTCCTCAGACACCTCTGGCTGAGCCTTGGACTTTGATGCTGTCCACCTGGTGCCACCACCCTCCTGTTGTCCCGAGATACCCCTTCCTCCTGCACTGCCTGTGAGTCCAGAGGGGGCAGGCAGTAGCTTTCTCCCCACTGCTTTTCATAGCGGAATGTGGAGCCAGAGGTGAAGAAATGAACTGTCATATAGGTACCCACCCAAGGTGTGCTGACAATCACAGAGTGATTACTCTCTGCTAGATAAGAATATTACTGAGAGTAACAGCCCATCAGGGAAAAAAGTCGGTAAATGAAAGAATGGGAACGAAATACAGGTCCCTGAGTCTCATTATGTTTGGGGAGATATAGATCTACAAACAGGGAACCCTTAAATAATAATACATGATAAAAGTGAATATCTGATTACATGCTCAGATGAGGGCAGACTAAGACGCAGACACCCACTCGTGAAGTCACTAGGTGCCTAATCTGTTTGCGACAATGCCTGGCTTCCAGAATTCTGTATCGCTTTCTTCTTTAGCATCTAGATAAAACCCTTCTGACCGTGAACACCCTAATCAGCCAAGATGAGCGTATCAGCTCCAACCCTGTGGCCAAAATCATATACGGTGACCCAGTGACCTTCTTGCCCCACCTGCCCCGGAAAAGTGAGGTCCATTGCTCAAAGATTTGGAGCTGCAGAAAAAGGATCACAGTTGAGTACCTCCAGCACATTGTGGAGCAGAAAAATGGCAAAGAAACAGTGCCCATCCTCTGGCATTTCCTGCAGAAGGTACGTCTGACTCACTGGGACCGCCTCCCTCTTTCTGGGCAGACATCCCCAGTAGGCCTGAAGGCCCAGGGCTCTTGTTGAGTGTAGTCATTCCTAAAGACAGAACGTCTTAACAGCCTACTTCAGTGCTTTGATTTTGAATAGAATGTCTGTGTAGAAGACTCTGGGATAGAGTGGAGATCTTTATACGCGTCAAACTGCACAACAGCCTGAAGCATAAAGTCAGAGCTGAAACACAAACACGAGTTGGGATTAGTAGTAATCTGTAAAGAGCTTGAAGGCCAGGAGAGGACCTCCCGGATCATTCAGCGAGAGAGAAAAGAACACGCATCCTTGCCAGCTGGGTCTGTGCGTCTCAGTCCCCCAGTGCCGGGAGTAGTTGGTCATCAACGAGTGTCTGTTGAATAAGAAAACTTCTGTCAAGAATGTATAGCCAAAATCAGGCTGGGCGCAGCGGCTCATGCCTGTAATCCTAACACTGTGGTAGGCTGGGGTGGGAGGATCGCTTGAGGCCAGGAGTTCAAGACCAGCCTGAGCAAGAGCAAGACCCCATCTTTACTAAAAACAGAAAAATTAGCTGGGCGTGGTGTCGTGCCTATAGTCCCAGCTACTCGGGACGCTGAGGCAGGAGGATGGCCTGAGCCCAGGAATTTGAGGTTGCTGTGAGCTAGGACGATGCCACTGCACTCCAGCCAGGGAGACAAGAGACCCTGTCTCAGAAAAAAAGAAAAAAGAACACATATATAGCCAAAATCAAATAAAAAAATCTTCCCTGTTCCTAAACCATTTTGCATGGATTGAAGGTGGGCGTGAGTGTGTGTGTTGGCCGTGGTAGGGCTGGAGGTGGGGGAGCAGAAAAATGTATTGGTCACATCCGTTAGAACTAGAAATACAGAGTCTCCAACTTTCATCCATTTGAACTTTCATTTTCTACAACAGATTTTCTAATCACTGCCCTCCGTGGACTAGTATTTACAGTCTAGCAAGAAGTAAGGTGATTCAGAACTTTTTGTTGGTTAAAATTAATTCACACTAGGAAGGATTCATAAGGTGCACAGTTTCATTACTTTGAGGATGCTTAGACCCTGGGTCTCCAGAGCGACGCCCAGGAACAGCGCCAGCCTCCACTGCCTGTGCTCTTGCTCTCTGCTTCCAGCAGCTTCTCCCTGTACCCAGCTCGTCACGTGGGCCCCAGAGGCAGGTTTCTTTCCTCAGCTTTGGCGCCCGCAGTGGATGTGCTGGTTCCGTGAGGGTGGGGCTGTCTTCACCCTCCATCTGTGGCGTGCTCCACTGCCCACAGGTACTTGCTGAAAGAATGGGATGGCTCTTGTCCCACTTCCAAGCTCCACGGTGTGTCGTATGAAATGGCATGCTGCCCAGGTCAGACCACAAGTGCCCCGGCCGGCCACAAAGGCTGTATCCGCAGTAACATTTTTTAGGTGAATAAACAAGTGTTACTGGGTGCTCTTCCCTGCTACAGGAAGCAGAACTGGGACTGGTGAAGTTCTTGCCTGAGATTTTGGCCCTGCAAAGGAGTCTAGTGAAGCGATTCCAGAATGTTCCACAAGTTGAATACAACTCAATCAGAAGTTTCATTAGCAGCCACAATTCAGGTATGACTCTGCTCCAGTGAGATTAGGACTCTCCTGTTTGGTGCTTCAAAAGGACCACTCCAGTGGGGACACAGGCATTCAGGGTTGACGGGTGCTCTACACCCTAAGCTTTTAGCATGAAGGGAAGGGCGCTAGATCCCCCAAAACCAATCAGAGGCTTTTGCTGCAGCTGAAAAGCACCTCCCTCTCTCCAGCTCCCAGGCTCAGCTTAGTGCTTCAAACAGTGATGCGGACACGCTGGTGACCGCACAGAGACTCAGAGCTGGGCTCCATCCACGGCGTGTCACTGTGCTGCTTTGGCCTGGCAGGGTGGTTGCTAGCGTGGGGCTCTGACCACGTGTTTTGTCCAGCAGATGGGTTGAGACAGTTATTTCAGAACAGAATCACCATCTTTCTGTCGACGTGGAACAAGCTGAGGAGGTCGCTTGAGACCAACGGTGAGTGTCCTGTTCTCCTTTCCCTCTAGACGTTGCAGGAGGGCCCGTTCTGGGCGCTTTTCCAGCACCACGTCAATGCTGAGTCTGTGAATCTTGATGGTAGAGCCCAGATAAGTGAACTAGCATATCAGGAAAAGCAAACCTTCGGTCCTTTTGAGTCCGTGAGCATGGAGTCATGGAGGAGCTGAGAGCATTTGAAACTTGTCAGCATCTGAGAGACTCAGAGGCAGAAGCTGGAGACCCGGCTCCCAGCTCTCGGATGACTGAGATGACTAAGAAGCAGCCTGGCGCTGACCCCTCTGCTTAAGAGCAACCCTGTCATTCACAGGTGAAATCAAGCTGCCTAAAGACTACTGCAGTGCCGACTTGGATCTGGACGCCGAGTTTGAGGTCATCCTGCCGCGTCGACGGGGCCTAGGCCTCTGTTCTACCGCCCTGGTTAGCTACTTGATTAACCTACACAATCAAGTTGTCTACACGGTGGAAAAGTTCTCCAGCGAAAGCAACAGGTGTGTGCGTGAGCCGGCAGGAAGCGGAACCTGCTCAGCCCAGGGCTCCTAAGCCCACGGGGGCAGATGCGGGCCAGGCTTTAGCTCCTTCCCCAACACACACTTCTTCAGCCGCCCCCACCGGTGTCCCATCCTCGTGTGTGGTTTGTGTGCTCAGAGTGTGAGGACGTCAAACAAGAACTGCTCCACGGGCCCTGGAGTCTCGACCCCGCACGCCCGGCCTGGACACTGAGTGCTGCCTCTTTGTGTCCCTCAGCTATTCTGTGGACGCCTCTGAGGTCACCGACCTGCACGTCATCAATTACGAGGTGGAGCGGGACCTGACCCCGCTGATTCTCTCCAACTGCCAGTATCAGGTGGAGCAAGGCGGCGAGACCTCGCGGGAGTTCGACCTGGAGAAGATCCAGCGCCAGGTCACCAGCCGCTGCCTCCAGGGCAAGCCCAGGCTGACGCTCAAGGTAAGGCTGATGCCCGCTGCCGTTATTGCGTTGGTGCCTGTTGTGGGCAAGGAGCCTGCAGAGCATTTCCGGTGAGAGCAGAGCGAGCGCATCGCCCGGCAGTCTGGTCCGCGTCGCCACCTGCACCCGTAGCTCTGTGACCGCCCCTGCGTCTCTGGGCTGGGCGGCTCTCTTGAGCTCTCTGCTGCGGCATCTGCCTCCGTCCTCCATGGGTCTGTCCATGGGTGAGTCAAATGGACTCACCATCTAGGTTTTTCCACTGTAGTTAGCGGCACCACCAACCACCATCGTTTCCCCTCTTCCTTCAGCCTCCACATGTATCGGCCATGGGTGCCATCAGGTGTGCCCTCTGTGTGTCCTCATTGTCTATCTACCACTGCCCACTCGCATCCACAGCACCCATCCTCACGTCAGACTGCCACCACAGCTCCCAACTGGACCCAGCTCCAGCCTCTCCAATGCACGTTCCTAGAGCCCAGATCTGTAGCCCTCACTCGCTGGTGGACGGCCTGGCCTCCCACTGCAAACAGGACGAGGCTCCAGCATGCAAGGCCCTGGAGCTGGGCCCCATCCCAGCCTCCCAGCCCGCTCCAGCCACTCTCCTCCCTTCCCTGCACTGTGTCCCATGACCCTATGTGCTGGGTTAACACAGTGGGCGCTTTCCCATCTCTGTTCCTTCACCTGGACAGCACTTGTTCCTTCCAGCTCCAGTCAAATACATTGTACTTAAGTATATTTATTCCGCTTAGTGCCCGCAATTAGGCTGGGACCTGCTTGGAGCCACGCCTGTTTTTAACTCATTCCGACATCTGTTGTCTGGCAGAGTGACTGCCTTGTCCATGGTGTGTGCCCAGTAGTTACTGAAGGAATCCATGAATGAGAAACCTTCACATTCCCATGTCCCCCAGAGCTGCTTGTGGTGAACAAGGCTACGTTATTTTACACGACAATATCTGCTTGGAGGCCGGGCGCGGTGGCTCACGCCTGTAATCCCAGCACTCTGGGAGGCCGAGGCGAGAGGATTGCTTGAGCTCAGGAGTTCCAGACCAGCCTGAGCAAAAGCAAGACCCCATCTCTACTAAAAAATCAAAAGAAATTCAGCCAGACAACTAAAAACATAAAAAAATTAGCCTGGCGTAGTGGTGCACGCCTGTAGTCCCAGCTACTCAGGAGGCTGAGGCAGGAGGATGGCTTAAGCCCAGGAGTTTGAGGTTGTTGTAAGCTAGGCTGATGCCACAGCACTCTATCGGGCAACAGAGCAAGACTGTTTAAAAAAAAAAAAAAAAATCTGCTTGGCCATCATGTCCTAGCTAGATTCCTTGTGGTGCTGTTGTTTCTTACACTGTGGATTAAACACGGACATCATGAACAACAGAGTGGTCTGCTCTGCCCAGTAACGCCCTGAACAGCATGGCACTACAGCTGAGTTACTGCTGAAGAATACATCTGTCATCTGATGGAAACCTCCACAATGGATTTAATTTCCAAAAACTCTTTCTTTTCTTTCTCAATTTAGGGAATACCCACTCTGGTATACAGACATGACTGGAACTACGAACATCTCTTTGTGGACATCAAGAACAAAATGGCACAGGTGGTCACACTAAACTTTGCCCTTTGCACAGTGCTTTTCGCCTTAGCAGAGTGCTTTCATCATATTAGGACTGCTCTAGCCTCCCGCCCCCCGTGTTTTCTGGGAGCAGCAGAGTTTCCGCGGCCTCCCTGAGAGCCCAGTGCTCTTTGCAGAGGGAAGCAAGACGGCAAATCAGGGAGTTTTCCTGTGGAGTATCAACAGATTGACAGCTCGTGGGGTTGGTGCTTAGTGATGTCATGACCACGTATGCTGAAGCAAATGGTCCACAGAACTTAGTTATTCGTGCCCTCTCGCTGTGACGTTGAGAGGTACACTTCTGTATGTCTCCATCATCCCACAGGGCTGTTCCAAGCATTCACTGAGCTCGTGTCCATTTCTATAACTGTCTGGAACACTGCCTGGCGCTCAGTGAGCACCAGGTGTCAACTGTGACTATTACAGAGTTTGTCCCACCTTGGGCTTGGGAAGTGAAGAAGCTAAGCTCTTCCACCAGGTAGTGAGGAGCAAGAAGCCCAGCCTATAGACCCTCTCTCCTGCTTTTGACTTCCCAGAACTCCCTCCCCAACTCGGCCATCAGCGCCATCAGTGGACAACTGCAGTCCTACAGCGACACCTGTGAGGCTCTGTCCATCATAGAAGTCACTTTGGGGTTTCTGAGCACGGCTGGCGGGGATCCAAACATGCGCTTGAACACGTATGTCCAAGACGTCTTGCGAATGGGTGACCAGACAGCTCTTGTGCTAAAGGTGGGTCTCACAGGAAGCCTCTCTTCCAAGGAAATCAGTGCCGCCCCTCACCTTGGTCTCCCTGCTTCCTGCCAGGAAGACCACTGTTCAGGAAGCATCAGTCTAGGCACCCCCGACAAGGAGGGGGAGGCAGGGGAGGCAAAAGCAACCCCTCACCCAGTCAGTCCACAATGCAAACAGAAAACACTGTGAACAGCAGAGACACGCACGCACTCGCCATGCTGGCAGTCTAGACAGAGCGCACCACAGGCAGGACCGAGAGGCCTTTCGCGATGAGGCAGGTGCATTAGTGGGTGGAACAGAGATGGCCTTCATCACGTGGGAAATCAAATGAGCACAGAGCAGAAATGAAGAGAAAAATGCCTACATGGATGGCGCTCGGGTTCGCTGACGCGTGGCAGGAGTCGGGGTGTCGGCCTTTCCTGCTCAGAAACGCCGTTTCTCTTCCAGGCCTTGAACAGGTGTCAGCTAAAACACACCATCGCCCTCTGGCAGCTCCTCTCTGCCTACAAGTCCGAACAGCTGCTGCGACTGAACAAAGTGAGTGGGCCTCTTTCTCTTCCCGGGACGGAGGGAGCTGTGCTCCTCTCTTTGCAGGCTTCCGTGTCTCACTTGTCCTTCCTTCATTTCAGGAGCCATTTAGGGAAATCAGCTCAAGGTACAAAGAGGACCTCAGCCCAGAAAATGCTAAGCTGCTCAGCACTTTCCTGAATCAGACTGGCCTGGATACCTTCCTGCTGGAACTCCACGAAATGATGGTCTTGAAACTGAAGAACCCCCAGGCCGAGGGCAGCTTCAAGCCTGAGTGGAGGTACGAGTCTGCACGGGTCTGCCCGCCTGTGGGCGGGGAGGCGCCGAGCGCTCCGCTGCGTGTCCGCGACCTTGCATAGACGCAGAAATCGCTCTTTTCCTGCCACAGGGTCCCACTTCCTGCTGTTTTCCCGTGACCGGGGCGCCTGAGGACTTGCTTTTTGGTTGTAATCTCCACTGGGTTTTTTAGGAAATAATTACGGCAGTCTTATATTCTCATTTTAACAAGTAGACTTAACTGTGTCAAAGAAAGATGCATTTTAAATTTGAAAGAAAAAGCTACACCAATGTCTAAAAGAGTGAGAACACCCAACACAAGATGTTTCCAGCTTTTACATATCTACCAATCTCATGGCCACAAAATGGTATCTCACTTTCACTTGTACGTCCTGACTTACTGGTGAGGCTAAGCATGTTTTATATTTATCAGCCACCTGTATATCCTCTTCTGAATTACCTCTTGGTATCATTTGGTTATTTTTCTTCCGGGCTCCTTATGTCTTTCTTAATGATTTGTAAGAGCTCTTTGTATAGAACAGATATTAGTCTTTTATGTTATGTGTTACAAACGCTGTCTCAGGCTTTAATTTCATGAAGTCAAATTTGATAGAATTCTCCCATAACATCTCCGTAGGAAAATACACCCATAAGGGTTTCCTTATCCCGAGGTTATAAAACATCTTCTTGTTTTCTTCTTGTGCTTTTATAGTTCTGTATCACACACGTATTTTGTTAAGCAATTCATTTTTATGTGTAGTGTGAACTAAGGATTTAACTTTACTGGTTTTTAAAAATAGATAATTAAACTCTAGTTTTCCTCACCGATACATTTCATATTTTCTATTTTCTTCTGTGATGCTATCTGGCATATACCTATATACGTTTACATTATTTGAACTTATTCAATGAGTCTTTACTATCCTGCACTTTGTAGAAAAAAATGATACCTTTCCTAGAGAATTTACGATCTTTATTAATATAAAACATGAAATGGAATACAAGCTTTTTTTTAATGGTGAGGCTTTGTTTTTTATACAGCCCTGTAAATAAAAATCCCATTACTGAAGTGCCCAACGTCATCTGAAGGGCCGCGCTCGAGGCGAGCTCCACAGGCTGCTGTGGTATCGTAGCCGCCCGCGGGGAGCAGCAGACACGTGCCGGGAGTCCCGGCGCGGTAGCTCCGTACTTGGCTGCAAGCTGACCCTCAGTATTTCTGTCTTAACAAACACAGTCATTCTCCTGAGGACGGGAAAAAGGAACAACCGATTGGTCCCCTGATGTTATCTGGGAGACTTTTAAATGCTCTCTCTTCTTGGTTTTTCAGCCTGAGAGAAACTCTAGTAAGTTACATGGACACTAAAGAGAGCGAAACCCTTCCTGAAGTGGAGTGTCAGTTCCCGGAAGAGATCCTGCTCTCGAGCTGTGTCTGCGTGTGGAAAATGGCTGCTGAACTGAAACGGGATCGACAGACGAGATAGAATCACGTCCTCAGCACTGTCTTCGGGGAGACTCGGGGCAGAAGGCTCTTGCCCCACACCCACGGCCCGGATCCCACCACGGCCCGCTGCCTTGGGCAGTGCTCGGGAGGAACGCCATTGGCCTAGCACGGAATTCAAGGCCAGGATGTGCCGTGTGAGC
>NW_012154107.1:780949-805345 GCF_000956105.1 Propithecus coquereli
TAATATAAAACATGAAATGGAATACAAGCTTTTTTTTAATGGTGAGGCTTTGTTTTTTATACAGCCCTGTAAATAAACATCCCATTACTGAAGTGCCCAATGTCATCTGAAGGGCGGCGCTCGAGGCGAGCTCCACAGGCTGCTGTGGTGTCGTAGCCACCCGTGGGGAGCAGCAGTCACGTGCCGGGAGTCCCGGCGCGGTCGCTCGGTAGTTGGCTGCAAGCTGACCCTCAGTATTTCTGTCTTAATAAATACAGTCATTCTCCTGAGGATGGGAAAAAGGAACAACTGATTGGTCCCTGATGTTATCTGGGAGACTTTTAAATGCTCTCTCTTCTTGGTTTTTCAGCCTGAGAGAAACTCTGGTAAGTTACATGGACACTAAAGAGAGCGAAACCCTTCCTGAAGTGGAGTGTCAGTTCCCGGAAGAGATCCTGCTCTCAAACTGTGTCTGCGTGTGGAAAATGGCTGCTGAACTGAAACGGGATCGACAGACGAGATAGAATCACATCCTCAGCACTGTCTTCGGGGAGACTCGGGGCAGAAGGCTCTTGCCCCACACCCCCGGCCCGGATCCCACCACGGCCCGCTGCCTTTGGGAGTGCTCGGGAGGAACGCCATTGGCCTAGCACGGAATTCAAGGCCAGGATGTGCCGTGTGAGCGACAGCTTCCCGAAAGCTGGGCTGCTTCCGAACCAAGTACGTGCTCCAAAACTTCCTCATCATATGAACGCTCTTCATTAGGAGGTGTCAATGAAGACTACATGAAATTGGAAATAAACCACCGTCGTTTACGCCCCAGGAGAGACAAAGAAGCTTCTCAGCCTCACACGCAGTAACGGCCTGTGTCCGGAACCTCCGGCCCTTCCTCGGCCACAGGTCCCTCCTCAGACTACTACGTAATTAGAAGGAGGGGAAAAACAGGGTCATTAATTTTGCTTTCATATTTTCTCTAATTTATTCTATACTCACGGAAAAGGATCTGGTTTTCTTCTTTCTTCCATGACCTTAAATTCTGAGTACTACACAAATATTTCTGGGTTTCCGGGAAGATGTGGAAAAGTGCCAGACTGTTTTGCCTTCTCACAAATACAAGAACAATCAGGGTGTTTTGTGAGTGCCTTAAGACCAAACTAACAAGATCTCACCAGACCCGCATGAGTCACTGCCACACCTCGGAGGGGGAGAGCCAAGAAGCCTGCATTGTGAGGAGCTCTGGGCCAGGCATCAGGGACACTTCTGGAGTCTTCGTTTCCTCACGTACAAAATGAAGGGAGTGGGTTGGTGGCCAAAGGTCCTTATAATTCTAATACTTCTAAATTATAAATGAACGTTGATTAATGTAAACTTGAATCAAAGGCCTGGTTTTGGCAACTCTGTGGGAAGTTTTTGATTGGCTAGCATTATGCCAAATAAACATGCAGTTTTAGTGTGATCTCAACTTCCCCAGGTATATAATTATCTAGGCCTTTGTTTGTGTCTCAGCCAAGGCACAAAAACTAAGACTCAGAGAGAGTACAAAACCAGTTAAATTTCTGAAAAAGGAGAAAGAAAATGGTCAAGTAGCCCTGATCTTGTGCTGATTTTCTCATTGTGTTATCTTTCTCCCCTCTCCCCGCCAAATCTGCTTTGATACTTATGACCTCCCTAGACTAATCCCTGTTCCTGGGTAGCTCAGTACCCACTTGCACTGAGATCAGAGTAGCAACTGTTTACAAGTTAGAGGCAATATTCTTAATATGCATTTAAAATGACTTAATGCCTCAATCAACTTGAAACTGGGCCCAAGGAGTGAAAGCTACAAAAATTCAAAATGCTTATCCAGGACACGGCCATGCACACCTTGAGCACCACTGGCAGGAGGTGCAGAAGGACCGCCGTTTCCATGACTTTGATACACGCGTCAGTGTTTGACGGAGTCAGGTAGCAACTCATTTCATACAAGATGCACTTGCATTTAGTAACCTGTGATTGTTTTATCATTCCGAACTATGCAAAGCCACTCCCCAGACATCTGCATCCTGGACTGCCTATTTAATAGACGTGGGGAGTTGGGGTGGGCTTGTTTTCATCTCTTCCACTTGTATTTGGAACTCCTTTAATACCTCAGAGCTGGCAGGAAGCTCACCCTGGCCATCGGGTGGCAGCTCACACCCAGTTTCTCACTGTGTCACACCTTAGCAGGTGGGAGTCAGGTGTCTGTCTCTTGCTATGAAAGCCTTTCCCCGTCCCCCTTTGGCCTGGGAATTTTTTCCCACTTTTGTTAAAGGTTTTTAATTAATATGTTTCATTTTGTATGTTATGCTTCAAAGCCTTAACTGTCATATCTAGCATTATGTTGTTTGTACAAAAATACACTGGCCTAGCACAGGCAAAGTATATTTTATTATACTTGTCATACCTGTTTTAATAAACTTGAGCTTTGCTGCTAAGGAGTCCTTGTGTTTGGAGGCAGAGCTTCTATTCATGGCACATAGACATCAGCTAAGCTTTTGGGAAGGGTTTCGGTTTTTTGTGGAAATGTTCTTGCAGAAGTATCCATGAAGTGGAAGGTTCAGGACAGAAAATGTACATTCTGGTTTAGAATATGAGACGGTAAACTTTTCCTCTGGACAGAAGGACAGCAGAACTGCGCATCCACGGTGGAGTTTAGCGCCACTCCCCGTGGCTGATCTCAGACTTACAAGCTGAGTGGAGTCCTGGAGTGAAGCAGTGCCGGGCCCCGCCCGAAATGACTTCACTAGACCCGGCAGAGCTGCAGCCAGCAGTGAGTAAGGACAGGAGCTAACTCCTGTCGATGCCCTGGGCTGTGGGATGGGAGGAGTTCCTCGAAACAGGAAATAAAGGTAGTGAGGGATTAGGTGGGCTGCAGGACGGCTCACTGTTATGTTTGAGTGGTAAAAATGCATTTTCTCTCCCAAAGAGGAAAGGTTCCTCCAGGAGAGAAACCTGTGGTCTGCAGCCACAGCTAGAAGAGACATGCTGGCCTACAAAGGAAGACGCACTTGGTCCTGCGCCAGACTCGCCTCCTCACCCCGCAGTGTCTGTCCCAGACCCCAGGTGGTAACTTGTTTCAATACCCACTTGCATCTAGGAAACTTAGTTGCCTCCTCTCCAACCCTCCCAACTCCTCTCCTGATTTCACTCACCCACATCCATTTCCCTGGACATCGCCCTATAGCACACTTCTTTTTCCTTTCAGCCCTATGTTGGCGGTGACTTACGTGAAAATCATAACAACTGATCACTGTATCCCCTTGAAGACACTATTGTGTGTGCAAATTACTTACCTTTCTTTAATGGTTACAAGATTTTGTCATCTGTTAACTGAGACAGCCATGAGCTATTTCAGTTATTCCCATGTGTTCAGGCAATTCCAACTTAAAAACAAACTTCCAGTGATAAACAATCATTGGGAAGAAAATGTCAGCTAAAAGGCCAGCTAAGTAGGTAGAGCTACCCACGTCCAGCCATGCACGTGCCAGCTAGTGCGCTAAAGGAGAACGTCCCTGATTTAGTAAGTGCTAAGTGTAACGTTGCTTATCAGCTGGGGAGGTGGATGGAGAAAACCTGAGTCCTTGGGCCGCATAACAATGGATCCGAGCCACGATTAGCATTTGTATTGCGTTCTGCACTTTCTTAATTCCCTCACCTCCATTCATTAAGCTGACACTCAAGCATTATGAATCCCGTTTCCGGCTGGAAAAAACAAGCACCAGGAAAGTGTTTTTCCCCAGGAGAGCAAATGCTGACAAAACTCACACCTCATCACCCTCTCTGTAGGGTATTCTGGGGACAGTCCTTTTGTGGGGGCGGGACCAGGTGGCCCGGGGCTCCTCGCGCCGGTCACTCATTCGGGCTCCTGCTGTCCCGGGGCCCCAGGCGACATCGCTCGCTTGGGCGACATGAGGCCAGACGCGTGCGTGTGTGACTACGCAGGGCCTCCGCGAGGCGGCCGCGAGTGCCCGAGGACCACGGCGGGCAGCCCGGCCGCTGGGAAGCGGCCCCTGGCGGCAGCGGCCACAGCGCCTCCATGACAACGAGGGCGGGCAGCGCCTGCGCAAAACGCTCCCGGAAGGGACGTTGCCGGAAGGGACGCGCCGGCTGAGGCATGGCTGAGAAGGCGGCGGGGCGGCCGCTGAAGGAAACCCTGTCGCTCTGGACACGGTAATGGGGTCGGGAGACGCGCAGGCGCCGGGGGCGGAGGCCACACGGCCTTTCGCGTACCCCTCGGCCTCGTAACGCCCCGGCTGTGGACTCGGAGCGGCCGGCGCCCGGCCCGCGGCCGCGCGGGCGAAAGGGCCGTCGGGAGTTGTAGTCCGCGGGGGCGGGCGCTGCTGTGGCCTCGCCGGCGAGTCCCTTGGCCTCCCCCGAAGGAGAGGGGCTAAGACCCGAGGGACGGGCTCTGTCGGAACCGGAGGACGCCGCGGCCGCAGGGGTGGAGCGGGAGAGCCTGGGGTGGGACCCTAGGCCCGGTTTGACCTTCCGTCCTCCTAGGGAGCAAGCCCGGCTGAAGGCCCGCGTCGTAGACCGGGACACCGAGGCGTGGCAGCGGGACCCCGCCTTCTCGGGCCTGCAGAGGGTCGGGGGCGTTGACGTGTCCTTCGTGAAAGGGGACAGTGTCAGCGCCTGTGCCTCCCTTGTGGTGCTCAGCTACCCTGAGCTCAAGGTAACCGGGAGGGATGCTGCGCTAGGGCCGGCCCCCCGGTGGGCGCGGGTTAGCCTCCGCTCCGAGATGGGCTCCAGGACAGGGGGCATTGCCAGGGCAGAGCCCCGCTGCTCGTTGTGCAGGATTTCATTAATAGGCTGGGGAGGCGTGGAGGGGGGAGAGAAGGCAAAACTAAGGGAATCGTGTGATTGTTAAGAATTGACTCAAGATCTTTACCTCCAAGTCCGCTCGTCGTCTTGGGTCTTGGGTTCCTCATCTCGGTGACCAGCAGCACCACACCCCCAGTTCCCCAGGCCAGAAATCTGTGTGTCTTCCTGGGCCCCTCCCGTCCCCTCAACGTCCAGTTGCACACTAGCTCCCTTTCTTCAGCGTCTTAAATGTCACTGAAATCTGTCCCCTTGGCAGCATCCTCTCAGCCCCCTTCCCTTCCTGTGCGGCCATCACCCCTCCTGTAGGTTCCTGAGCAGAATCTTCATGTGTGCCCAGGCTCAAGTGTTGCTCGGGCGGTCCCTTCTCGGCACTGGTGGCAGAGTGATTTTCCTAAAAAGCAAGTGTCACTGTGGTACCACACTTCAGTTCCCTTCCCTGACCTCACGGTAAATAAAGTTCACTCTTGTTGCCATGCCTTAAAAGCCCTTGGTGATCTGCCCCCTGCTTAATGTGGCGCTATGGGCTCAGCCGTCACCACCACCCTCGGCCCTTCCCACACCCTACAACCCACTTGGAATCCCTCAAACACGCCATGCTGTATTTGGCTGCCTGGCCCTTGCAGTGATGTTTCCTCTCCTGGAATGTTCTTTACCATCTTGTAGGCTCAGTTTAGACATTACTCTCTCCAGTAAGCCCCTGTCATCCCACCAGACCAGGAGTTGCCCCTCACACCCCCGTCTTCATCTGTTCAGGCTGCTGCAGCAAAGTGCCTTAGGCTGGGAAGCTTACAACAGAAATCTGTTTCTTATGGTTCTAGAGCTGGAAGTCTGAGGTCAGGGTGCCAGCATGGTCTGGTCCTGGTGAGGGCCCTCTGCCAGCGGGCACACTGCCAGCTTCTCACTGTGTCCTCGCATGGTGATAAAATCACCTCCCCAAAAGCCCCATCTCTTAATACCGTATAGGATATAATTTCAACATGAATTTGGGAGGATACAAACATTTAGACCCTCTAATAGCAACCTCTACTTCCTCTTTGTCACACTGGAATGGACTGGCCTCTCTCCCTCATCAGAATGTAAGCTCCATGATGGTAGAAACCGTGTCATTTGCCCACCAGTGGTAGCCTCGGCACCTAGCCCAATGCCTGGCACGTAGAAGACACTTGAATCTTTCTGAAATAGATCCGTGATTCTCTTAGAGTCGACAGCTCGGGAAGCCTTGGCTAAAGAAGCGTTTGACAAGGAAACCTTTGCTGATCCTCAGCTGTGGCGGTGGCTCCGCTCTCATTGCTCCTCTGCCTGCTCCCAAAGATGGCAGACATCTTCCTGCCTCCGCGGCTTTGTGCTTTACTTGGAAGGTCCCCTGCAGTCCACATTCGGCACAAATGTGTTGAGTGCCCGCTGTGTGCTAAGATCTGCGTGTCTGGTGGTCCCTGCCCTTAGAGGTCCCCTGGCCAGTGTGCAGGCTAGCGCTGGGGGCAGCACAGGCTCAGGAGCCGGACTGCTCACACGCGTGCCCCAGCTCTGCCACTCCCCATCCCACCACTCTTGGCTTCTGATTCCTCTTCCGTAACTCGAGGAGGATGATGGTATTGACACCCAGTTCACAGGGTGGGGGGATGAACGAGCGCATGCGTGGCAGCAGTGAGCACGGCATCCCCTTCTCCCTCCAGCTCTCCCTGGCTCCGAATCAATCACCCCTCGTCTGCGTCCCAGTCGTACTAAAGCGAGCTGTTGACAATTCTGTTTTTCCCACTGACTGTGGGTTCTCAGGGGTAGTAGGGTCATACCCCCAAGCAGAGTGCCTGCTACTTGGGTATTTAGTCGGCATTTGTTGTCCCAGGCAGTGAAAGCTTAGCCAAGGAAAGGATTTTGGAAGATCCTGGTCCATTTGTTCCCAAATGCCTGACCGTGGACCTGAAGAATCGGAATTGCCTGGAAGGGATTAGAAATACAGATTCCATGGGCAAATCCATAGAGACGGAAAGTAGATTGGTGGTCACCTAGGGCTAGGGGGTTGGATGAATGGGGAGTGACTGCTAGTGGGGACAAGGCTTATTTTTGGGGTAAGGACAACGTTCTAAAATTGGGTTATGGTGATAGTTGCGCAGCTCTGTAAATACAAAAACCACTGAATTATATACTTTATACAAGTGAATTTTGTAGTACGTAAATTAAATCTCAGGAAAGCTGTTAAAAAGAATACAGATTCCAGAGCCCCACCCCACTTATTAGGGGAAGAAAATCTCCAGAGTCCGGCGTGGGGGTCAGCTTTTTAAAACAAGCTTGCCTGTGATTGCGAAGCAAGGCTGGAGTGGGGCGCCACTGGTCCACCATCCACGTGGTCAAAAGCCCTTTGCTCAGCACCCCCGACAGTGACCGCCACACGGCATGGCCATGCCCTGGCTGGACCCTGAAGCACAGGCAGTTCGTTCTCCTCCATGGGGAGCTGAAACTTTCTCGTCTGTGATCCTACCCATCGATTCTGCCTTCAGGCAGCGAAACACGGAACAGATCCCCCCACCCTTCTACCTGCGCCCCCCACCACCCCGCTGTTGAAACAGCTCCGCACTCCCCTCCTCATCCGCTCCGTCCCGAAAGGCTGCAGTGGTTCCCATCCTTCACTTGTGGATGGCCCTCCGGTGGCGCCCTCGTTAGCAGGGTCGTCTTGACACCTGGCACCCAGAGGTGAACACAGTACCTCAAATTGGTTCAACCCAATTCAGTGGACCTGACGTTCACACATCATTTCTGTCGGTGCAACTGAAAACACCATTAGCTTTTTGGGGGGCGTGTGTCATTGGCTTATGTTGAAACTGTCAGATCTTCTCAGCGATCACCGGCCTTCCAGATTTGGCCCACACACTAATTGCATGATTGACTTTTCTTTTCCCAGATATTTTATTTGAAAATATACAAACATACCAAAAAATTGAAAAAAAAGTACATTGAAAACCTATATACTTCTACTTAGATTTAACTGTTGTGGACTTTGCCATATTCTGTGTGTAAGTGTGTGCGCTTACCGAACGATTTGAGAGCACATCCCGCAGTTGTGACAGCTCACCTCTGAATACATCAGCAGGCCTGTCCTGACAGTGACATTCTCCTGCGTAACTGCGACGTCATTATCACACCTGTGAAAAATCATAATCGCACAACGTCACCTGAACCCCATTACGTGTTCCCATCTCCCCGTGTTTCATCCTGCCAAGCCTACAGCTGAAATGGCCCCAGAAGCAGCGGTAGGCGTTCCCACAAGGGAGGGCCCCTTGTTGTCCCAAGAGGGGCCAATTGGGACCCCAAAGAGAGAAGCAGTGAATGCCAGGGCGTCAGTCCAAAGCATCTGCTAGGGGAACTTACATACCGAGGGGCTGCAGCGTGTCCCCGAGGCAGACAGCGAGAGAAAGGGATGTTCCACTCGGGTGTGTCCCTGCCAGGGGCTCAGGGTATGGAGTTTTATGAAGGTTTAAGGAATTGACTCAGGGCCGAGGCCCGTTGCTGTCAGTGCTTTGAGGCAACAACCTAGATACCGTTACCAGGCCTGGGACTGTTCAAGCCTGCTGGGCAA
Source organism: Propithecus coquereli (assembly GCF_000956105.1). Lineage (NCBI taxonomy): Eukaryota > Metazoa > Chordata > Mammalia > Primates > Indriidae > Propithecus > Propithecus coquereli. The sequence continues at coordinate 789,339 of NW_012154107.1, forward strand.
AACCTGCAGCCGGCCGGGTCTCGGAGCGGCCAAGGCACTCTGTGATTCTCAGCCACGACAAGGAAAGCAGCAGGAGCCGGGGGCTACACCCCGCGTGTCCCTATTATGTCTCTAGAAGCTGGTTTCCTTTTGTTTGGTGGCCTGCAGAGTTTTAACATTTACGTTACGTTCACCGTCGTGACATAAACATGGTCGCTGTAGGATTTCTATTCAGTATGTCTGTTTTATTCACTCTTGTTCCCCACTAAGATTCCTCTTGAGTTGACGGTTCCGATCAGTTTCTCCAGGCATGCAGTGGCTCCTTCTTTTGTTCCGGGAGCGCTGCCCGAACCCTGCCTTAGAACGCTGGCGCTGCGCAGCTTCTTTGCGTCATGTGTCCGCCGTGTCTCTTCTGCCTGCCTGCTTTCTCCATCGCTTTTAACCTTTCTTTACATTTCATTTTTCTCTCCTCAGCGGCTCTTACTGTACTTTCAGTCTGAATCGTCCCTCCTTGGTCACTTTGTACCATGGTCTGCATTTCTGGGATGGTCCTGATCAGAACCCGCCACGCCCTGCTGTCGCCTGTGCTGCCCAGCATGCTGTCCGAGCAGCTCTGCGGCTGGGCCGCGTCCCTCCCCACGGAGGTGCACGCCACTGTGGTAGCTCGTCCCCTCCCACACCACGGGCAGAGGTTATGGGGCGGGGGTTCTCCTCTCTCTTGATCTCTCTGGTTTTTGGAACTTGTGCAGAGGTTTGGACACACACAGCCACCATCATCCTATGGGAACTCAGGCCACACTTGAACTCCACCCGTGTCCCTGCGAAAAGTCGCCTTTCACAGGGGCTTCAGCGGCGCAGCCTGCCGAGTTCACTGTAATCCCAAATTCTCTTTTCTGTTCTGGGACTGGACCCTCCCCACTTTGGGTCATTGATAAGTTCCCTGTGCGCTACTGATGACAGTGTTGAAAGGACAAGCTCCAGCCCTCCATGCTAGCACAGAGTCATCAGTTCTCTGAGGTATATTTAATTATTGCCCCAGTCTCGGAGGGAAGCGAAGTTGTGATTTGGAAGCTATACCCGAGAGATCCGGGGGCCTCAGTAGCAGACGCGGGCAGGCGGCGGCTGCGCAGAAGGTGTGCTTGGGGGCAGGTGCGGGTCCACGTTCCGGCCGGGGCGACTGCAACGAAACGCAGGTCGGGAGACTCGGGCCTGCCGCGTTGCACTCTAAGCGGACCCGTTTTAATGTCCTAATCAGGTATTAACAGGGCTGCCCTCTTCCATGCTGTGTGTTAGGTTCTTTTTAGTTTGAGAAATAATTTCTTGGTCAGAGAAACCCTAAGAAAGGGAGCTGCACTTTGCAAAGCTCTCTGGGCTGTCCCCAGCAATTCTGGCAAGCTCTGGGCCATGCAGGCCCCTGACTCTAGCCTCCCCCTGCAGACCCTGCGCTGCCTCTCCCTGGAGCCCTCAGGCCTCCACGCCGCCTCCAGCTCGCAGAGGCCTTTGAGTCCCCCCTGCCACCCTGGGCGCCACCAAGCCACGGCACCCTCCGCTTCCTCTCTGGGAGTATTTGCAGCCTTAGGGTTCCGTTCAGACTCTGCTGTCCACCGGGACCCCTGTTCTCCTTCAGACTGTCTCACTCTGAGATCACACCTGTGCTGTTCCTGAGTTATTTGAAATCTCTTCATGAAGCCAGTGTCGCCTGCCTTGTTCTGGCAACCTCTTTGAACACATGGCCTCTCCCCCAGGGCCCTGCATAGTGTAAATACGATACTGGCTCTGCACACCGCAGTTTGTGCACCTGCTTTCCTGCATCTGTCTTCTTCGAGCCTCCAACAGCCCACGGAGGTGCGGGGCAGGGTAGGTGTCAGCTTTAATTTACACAGGGGGAGACTCGAGGCGGGCGAGGGGCAGGCGGGCTGAGGCTGGCCGCCAACCTTGGCCGAGTTCCGGAGAGAGACACAGACCCAGGGCTCCTCCTACAGACCAGGTCCTGGGGGGCTCCTTCGAAATGACGTCGAGTTGAATTCCCAGCACCGATTTGCAGGGCACGTCCCCTAGTCCTTCCTTTCCAACCCATCATCTTGTGCTTTCCACCCGGTCGCGGGGCAGTGCGGGGAGGGAGGGTTGCGGGCGTGGAAGGATGAAAGGAGTGGTGGGCTGCAGGGTGGGGGAGGGGCAGGTGGCGGGGTCACGCCCGCCCGCTGACCGGTGTGCCCTGTGGCAGGTGGTGTACGAGGAGAGCCGCATGGTCAGCCTGACGGCCCCCTACGTGTCAGGCTTCTTGGCCTTCCGAGAGGTGCCCTTCCTGGTGGATGCCGTGCGGCGGCTGCAGGCGAAGGAGCCGGGCCTCGCGCCCCAGGCAGGTGCCTCGGTCCTAGGGCAGGAGGAAGGCTTCCCCTGGGGGGACGGCCCCCTGCAGGCTGCTGCCGCCACCCGTAGCAGGGAGAGACCCCGTGAGCTTTCTGGAGGAGAGGAACGAGATTTTCTCCTAGAAAGCTGGATGCCAGAAGCGGCAGTCCCCACTTTCTGCCCCAGGGACAGCCCCGGACTAAGGGCCGCGGGGCAGCTCAGCTGACCCTGTGACTCTCCCCGTGGCTCCGCAGGTCATTCTCGTGGATGGAAACGGGGTGCTCCACCACCAAGGTAATTCTGCTCCTGAAAGAGAGGGTCAGGGAGGGCACCTCTGACGGCCCCTACGCCAGCTGGCACCCACAGCCCCTTTCTTGGCTCATTTTCTCGGTCGGGACACATGATTTTCCACCCAGGAAATGAGGCCCCCCCTTCTTCACCTTGCTCCTGCCCGCCCCCTGCCTGCCCCGCAGTGCCCTACCCTGGCCCAGGTACCGCCGTCCAGTTTAGACCCAACCATCCGAGATGTCACAGGATCTGAGCTCAGAGTAGCCTTCCCCGAGGCTGCCCGCCCTGCACCTGCCAGCCAGGTCCTCATCCGAAACCACACGGCAGCGCCCGTTCCCCCGCCGATACCGGGGACCGGCGGCCCAGGGAGCAGTGCTGGGGGAGCTGGGCCCTTCTACCCTCAGATACAAACGTGAGGGCGGCGCAGCCGCAGCCGCACGCAAGGCCTGCCTGGCAGCTGTCCCCAGAGCCCTGGGGGTCCAGAGCCAAAGGGTGGCCACATGCCTGCCTGGACGCGGCGCCAGGACTCTGGCTGCTGCAGTGCGGGCCACCAGGCAGGAGGCCCAGATGTGGAGGGGCCAGATGCAGAGGCCAGATGGCAGCTGATAAGGGGAGAGGAAGTGGAGCCCAGAAAACGAGGAGAAACGGGGCAAGGTGTCTTGAGCAATTGCACCAGTGAGGCAGCCAACCGCGACAGGTGGAGGGCCCGCCCAGCCTCACACCCGGGAAATCGGGGCAGAAAGGCCTCCTCTCCGGGTAGCCTGGTCGTGGGTCTGGTCTCCCCAGCCCTCTGCCCGTCCACAGCCCTCTGCTCACTTGGGCAAGTTCTCGGTGAGATTCTGGTTTGTCTGACCCTCACATCTCCAGGCTGCAGGGCTCACGCGCCCCAGCCACACCCTCTATTCCCCGGCAGGCTTCGGGGTGGCCTGTCACCTTGGCGTCCTTACGGGTCTGCCCTGCATTGGGGTGGCCAAGAAACTTCTGCACGTGGACGGGCTGGAGAACAACACCCTGCACAAGGAGAAGGTAAACAGGAGCCCAGGGCCCGGGCACGGGCACACCTCGGGTGTGGCCTGGCCTGCGCACGCCGTCCCTGGATCCCGGCCTGGCGTAAGGGAAGAGCCGCTCTCCTCTGGGGCTGCCCTGCTTTCCTCGCTGTGTCCCGTGGGTGGTGCTGGGACTCCCCGATCTCCCTCCTGCCTCGTGGGTGTGCTCGCCTCTCATTCCTTCACCTCTGCTGCTGTGGCGCCCCAAGTAGCTCCTAGGGACGGGATGGGCTTCCAAGCTGTCCCAGGGGTGCTTGGTGCTTTTCCCACCTCTGTCCCAGCCCAGCCACCTGTCCCCTCCCCTGGACACTCAGGTGCTCGTGGTCTCCAGGCCCTGCCCCTATGCCACACACCACAGCCCGCCCAGAGCTGCCGCCAGCACCCTTCCTCCCTACCTTCGCCCACGTCTCCCTCCTCCGGGTCCCTGAGGCTGGCACTGGGAGTGTGACACCCCCTCTGGTGGGAGCCAGTGACATACCTGGCTCTCCTGCGGGATGGCATGTTCCGAGAGCAAAGACCGCGTCCCTTGTTTCTCTGGGCTCTTGAGTTCCTGCATGGAGCATTTGCTCAATGAGTCTGTTGAGTTGACAGGGACCCGAGGTCCGCTCAGTGGGCCAACCCACCCCTCAAAATAATGGCTTTTTGAGTTGAATCAAATATGCCCAAAGCAGAAAGCAGCAGGAAGTAAGGGCCTCAGGGCTAGTCGTGGCCCACTGGGCAGCGGGTGAGTCCTGTGTTTCTACCAGTCTGGCACCTCTGCCTGCCAGCACTGTGGCCCTGGGCCTTTCCTCAGCCCCTGTTGTCAGGGTTGGACAAGGCCTGTGGGCAGTGCCCTGACACAGGCCCAACCGCGCCACAGCCTGCGTGCTCAGTGCTGTCTCAGGCTCGCGGCGGTGCCCGGCTGAGGCTCACGTGTGAGATCAGGCCCTTCCCTTCCCTGGCCTGGCAGCTGCTGTTGCAATAATAGCCAGGCTCGCCTCCAGCCCTTCACCAAGAAAAGACCTGCTTTTCCAAGTGTTTTTCCCCGTTTTCCAGATCCAGCTCCTGCAGGCTGGAGGAGACACATTCCCTCTGACAGGAAGCTCTGGGACCGTCCTGGGAATGGTGCGTGGCCCGGGCCCTGTGCCCCAGCAAGGGCCTGTGTCAGAGGGGCAGGGTGGCCTGGGCAGGGGCTCCTTCACACACGCATGCACGTGTGCACACAGACATGCATGCGCTCACTCGTGCCCAAACCGGATGGTGTTCATCTCTCCATCTTCCGGCCACAATGGCCCTGGGATGTGATGTGTGCACTTGTTTCCTCCCCACCCGCTGTGGTGTGGGGCTGCCCTGTCCCCGGAGAGCAGGAAAGCTCCCTGAGAGCACCCCATACCTCCAGGCTCCCTCCTGCTGCCCGGGACGTTTTGTCAGAGCCCAGCCACGGAGGCCGGTCCTGACCCCGTCCCAGTGGCCAGTGCATAGGACTGTCCTCGCCTTCCTTGTCGCAGGCCCTGAGGAGCCACGACCACAGCACCAAGCCCCTCTATATCTCTGTGGGCCACAAGATGGGCCTGGAGACGGCCGTGCGCCTCACCCACCGCTGCTGCAGGTTCCGGATCCCCGAGCCCGTGCGCCAGGTGGGTGGGTGGCCACGGGATGTGGCGGGGGGGACATGCTCCTTTGCGCCCCACCATCTGCCCTTCAGGAGCTCCCCATCAGCTCACCTGGGGTCAGAGCGCAGTGACATGAGGACAGGATCCCAGGCAAGGGCAGGTCCACAGCACCTTGCTGGAGAGCCCTGCCGGCCCTGCGGGGTCCTGGAGGCAGGAGAGTGGACCCGAAGATACGGAGCTCCCGGGAGGTCATCTGCTGTGCCGCGCACTCAGCCTCTCTGAGCCTCCCGTGCCCAGATACCAGGGTCGCCTGAGAATCATTTGGTATCAGCCCGGGGTCCCAGAGTCCCCAGGCAGCCCCTCAGGGCCTGGAGGGAGGAGGCCCTTGCAGGACCGCTGCACTGGCACCCGAGACACCGGTCGGGGGACTTAGGGGTGTGGCCACACTGGGCACCCAGCACCTTAACTGGTTCTCTGGGATGCAGGGGTCAGAGCTCTGCGAACCTGTCAGCTCGGCCGAGAAAGAACTCAGCCTTTGTGTCGAGAGACACAGCGGGGTGCAAGATGCCCACCGCTGGCCTTGGCGCGCTCAGCCTTGACCAGGGGCCCCCGTGGCCTCCTGCTTCCCCGTCTATCCCACTCCTTGCCCCACAGCCTGCGCCGGGGCGGCCACCCAGCAGAGAGGCAGGGCTTGCGGCGCAGTGGAAATGTCCCCCCGCCCCCCGCCACTCCCACCTCCTGGGCCTTGGGCCTTGGGCCTCCGGCTGCAGCGTGCGGCGCGGCCTCCAGGGGGCAGCAGCAGCCCGCACACCTCCGTGGCACTCGGCCTCGGTGTCTCCCCATCCCGGGCATCACTGGGTGGTAGGTGCCTGGGCTCCCAAGCCTGGGAGCCATGTCCCCTTTCCCCGGGAGGCCTTTCCTCTCCCTTTCCAACCCAGCCGTGTGGCCCGAGAGAAAACCCAAGAAACCCCCCCAAACCTGCAGCCCCGGGAACTCTAGGTTGCACTGCCGCAGACCTGCCGGGTGCGGTGCCACCGGCCTCTGTCCCTCTCCACCTCGATTTGCCCGACGGGTACAGTGGCCCTTGTCCTTGCAGGGGAGGGAACAGCTGGCCTGTAAAGTACCTTGAGCACCTAGAAATGGGGCAAGGGTTTTGTGCTCAGCACCGCGAAGAGCTGGCCAAATCCTGGTCCGCAGCCCGGAGAAAGAAGAGCCAGCAGTGGATGGGACGTGCCGCCCACCCTGCACGTGGGAGCCCGCAGTCTCCGCGCTGCTGGGAGGGCGACGGTCCTGTCCATTAGGGCGGCTCAGGCTCGTGGCCGATTTTCTTCCCGGGCCCGCTCGCCTCTTAACAGTTTTCCCTCCTGACTCTGCCTCCAGAAGTTCCTGGGAGAGCAGGCGCGGTGGGGTCACATCTGCTCTCTCCTGTCATCGTGTCTGGGCCCTTCCTCTGCTGCTCTGGCGCAGCCCCTTGGAGACAGCGCCCTCCTGCCGTCCAGGCTGGGCTGCTGCAGGGGAGGATGGGAAGGGCCAGCTGTCCCCTGTGGGTACCTGCCCACCGGCCCCTCCCTGTGAACCGAAGCCAGAGCAGTCTGAGGGATTAGCTGTTGCTGTCAGCCATGTGGCCCTGAAGCTAATCTAAGCCCTTCTGAGCTTGGATCAGGGGCTTCCCACTGAGACCTGTTCCAGGGCCCGCCCTGCTGGGATCTGCCCCGGTCCCTGCCTGCAGCCCACGGGCCCTCTTTATTCTGGTGATCTGGGAGACGGGACAGGGGTCACCACTGGTACTAGTCGGGGAGACAGGACAGACTGGCTGGGCTGAGAGTCCTTGGAGAAGAGGGTTTAGCAGGGAAACCTTTGGCTGAAGCAAAACCTACAGGGAAGCACAAGCTATAACCCAGTGAAAGCCAAGCAGCTCCAGCTGACACCGGGAGGAGACCCAGGACCCCACCCTCAGCCGATCCGCTCGCAGCTACTCGGGCCCCTCGGGGACTGCCAGTTTGGAAACTGCTGTTGCAGGGCCTTGACCCCAAGGTTCTGGCAGCCCTGTCACCCACACACCAATAGGCCACTGCCCCGATCCCCAGAAAGCGGCGTCTGTGTGGCACGTGCGCCCCAGGTGGGCTCTCCGCGGAGGGAATGAGGTCGCCTGTGCCGGGCTGTTCTGGCAGGGGAGGGCGGTCCAAAGGCCAGCTCAGGACCCATCACCACTGCCATCTCTTCAGGCCGACATCCGCTCCCGAGAGTACATCCGCAGGACCCTGGAGCCCCCGGGGCCGTCCGCACTCGGACAGGAGAGGTGAGCGCCTGGAGAGGCTGGGGCAGTTGCGTGAAGGAGGTGTCTGCAGACACCCAGGTGGGGGGCACAGGAGAGGTCCTCAAAGCGGGAGGGGAGAGTGGTGGGGACCCCGAGTCTATCAGAAGCTGGTCCAGAAACACCATGCCTCCCCCTCAGAGCCCTCAGACCATGGCTGGCTGGCCCCAGCCTTTCTCAGCCCATTAACCCGTAAGGCGCCGAGGCCCAGGCTCTGCAGGAAGGGCATGGCCCCTGGGGTCAGACACGACCCAGCCGTGCACAAGCCGGTGCTGTCTGCACTCTCCGAGGCTCGATGTCCTCACCCCCAAGGCAGGTGTGCTCATTTCTCTCCTATTGGTTCCTGTGAGCAGAGCGAGGCTGTGCGGGCACAGGCCATCTCAGCTAACGACGCAAGGCCCTGTTTTAAACACGTTGCACAGATTGTTCGATCCTTTTAGCGGCCTTGCTGTGAGACTGATCCCATCTTACAGATGAATAAACTGAGGCACAGAGCGTTGATAAGCAGCAGAGCGGGTTTCAGCCGGCAGTGTGGATTCCAGGCCTTACATTTGAGCTTCCGCGCCAAGCGGCCACTCCGTATCCCTGAGTGGAGGTTGCCAGACGCCCCAGGCCTGGGATCTGCCCACCCCTCCTGCTGAGCTACTCCTGAGCTGCTCTTTCTTTGTGCTCATTTTCCTGTCCCTAGGCTTTCCTAAGCTGCTTTCAGAACTGAGGGAGCAGCGGCAGGGACCGCTGAGTTCTCCCAGGGTTGAGAGCTGCCCAGCTCGGCCTTCACATCCTGCCTGGGCCCATAGCAGGCCCTGGGGACCGAGATCTGCCCCAGCTTCCAGGGACCACCTGGGGAGCAAGGGGGAGTTCGGGCTGGAGCTGGCATTTGACGCTGTTCCTTTCTCAATGTGACCAGGAGGCAGAAAGCACAGAGGCCAAAGGCCTGCCCCAAGGGAGGCTCAGGAGAGCCCACCAGTGAGGCCCGGCCTCCAGCGGACGGCAGCCAAGGCCCCGGGACAGACCTGACAGGCCCAAAGCCAGGCTCTGAGGACCAGCAGGGCAAGGCTGGCCGTCGAGTGGAGCTGGGCACCATGAAGATGCAAAGGCCACCAGCCACCCAACTCCGGTCTCAGGACCGTGACCACCCCCAGGGGCTGGTCTCTAGGGACTTTGGGGAACCTCCCCTCACAGCTGCAGGTGGAGCGCCCAGTCCCTGAAGACACGCTGCACCACTCGCGGGGGTGTAGCAGGCACAGCCTCGCTCGGGGTGGGTTGGAGGTGACCATCCCTCCCTGCTCTGGCAACAGCTGGTGATGCATGGTCAGGGTGCCTTGGCAGAGGACAGACCCCACAGCCCAGTGCCAGACCTGACAGCGCATGAGACTGCCTTCCTGGAGCCCGGGAAGAGGCTTCGGGGCCGTCAGCCTGGACAAGCACTGCAGCTGCTGCTCCGCCCGCCCCTTTGAACACAGGGGTCTCTGCTTGCTCGTTTCTTTTGTTTTCCAGGGTGCGTTTGTAAACCAGGCCCCAGCGCAGCCATGCTGAGCCTCGTCTGCCCTGCCTGTCCTGGGAGGGGTCCGAGCTGGGGTGGCCCGGCCTGGTACCCGCCTGCTTCCTGTCGTGCAGCCACGCAGCCTGGGAGGATGGGGAGGGGAGCCTCATCTTGGCCAAGGGAGGGACGAGGGTCAGGGACACACAGGGCAGGGTGCTGTGTCCCCTCTCCCCACTGCTTTGGCCCTAAAGCCCCTTTGTAGGGCTGGACTGCAGGGGCAGAGGTGCAGAAGAGGCCCAGCCTATGTAGCTGCCCTCGCTTGATGGTGCAGCCTCTGTTCTAGAAGTTTCTGCAGGAAGTGGGCCCACTCCAGGACAAGTGGGGCTGTGGGTGCAGAGCCCAGGGGACCTCTCCTCATGGCAGAGCAGGCGAGGGAGGAGGCGAGAGGCCTGTTGGGGCTGGCTGGGCGAGCAGGTACCATCAGGCTCTGCGAGCTCCTTGGGTGCTCACTGGGGAGAGCAGGTTCCAGCACGTTCCACAGGTGCCTCCTCAAGGGGAGTCTTTGGGCAAGAGGACTGGCCCAGGTCCCACCTCCCGTCGATGATGCGCTTTGTCCTCCTGCACACCTGTGCACCCCTCCCACGCCTGCTTTCACTCCCCATCCTGTGACTGAGACACCCCCTGTGCTTGTCGCAGCTGTGGGTGCACAGTGAGCCCCCACCCAGGAGAGCTCTTAGGGACACACCTAAGGTCGCCACAGTGTGGGGCTGGGTTTGGGCACGAGGGCAGCAGGAACTGGCTGGGTCATTTTGGGCTGCTGTTTATCCTCACCGTGTCCAGACCCACATGACCTTTTTGCAGTGTGAGGACATGAGTGTCACCCCAGCACGGTGGCTCAGGCCCTTGTGCCTCCGGGGCCAATGGCCAAAGGATGGAGCCATACTCATCAGTCCTGGGCACTCAGGCCTTTCTTTGGGGTCTAACTTTCTTTAAGACCCATGCCCAGTGGACCAAGGGGTCCCTTGGAAGGGGGAGCTCTGCCCTGCCCCACTCCAAAGCAGCAGCAGCTGGGGTGGGGGGAGATGGCCCCAGCTCTGTCTTCCCACTCACAGCAGACAGGAAGGGCCTTGTGACAGTCCCCGTGGGCCAGTCAGGGGGCATCCCCAGAAAGACTCCCAGGTGGGGGAAGTGTGGAGGGGACAGCAGGTGAGGCCGGCTGTGTGGGCCACGGTTGTCCTGCTTCTGGGTCAAGGTGGAGGGAGCTGTCAATGACAGAGGCAGAGGAGACCCCGGCCACGTGCCCAGGGGACTGCCGTGCGTGGGGCCCACACCGGTCTCGGTGTGACTATTTGCAGCAAGCACTGAGGCCCTCTTGGGGGAGGCCCAGGGCAGCATCTGATGAGACTGAGCACTGTGGCCATTCCTCGCCCAGAGCCTGTTTTCTTGCTGGGGGTGTAGACACCTACTGCAGCAGGTTTGGGGGGATTGAGCGTGAGAATCCGTGTAAAGTCTCTTGCCCGGCAGCGGATGCCCAGTTATCCCAGTAAATCCAGCCTGGGTGGGGGGAGTCCAGCGCCTGTCTGGTGGTCAGAGGGGCACAGGTCACCTGGATTTGCCTCCTGGCTGGGCTCCCCCAAATCCTGTCTGGGATGTGAGAGAGAACAGGGCCACAGCGGAAGCCCCCAGAGCTGTGCCCCTAAGACCTCTGGATGTTGCCAGCACGGGCAGGGCTCTTCCGGGGGTAGCACCAGCTGGGCACAGCTGTGGCCCTGGAGTGCACTACCCGGGTAGGGAGCAGGGAACCTGTGGTCCCGCGCCAGGACCCACGAGCCCAGGGCTTAGGCACACCTCTCCCCACACTGGTCCCCAGGCCCACTGAGGCACAGGTGGGACAGGCGCGTGATCTGTAGGGAGGTTCCCAGGCAGGGGGCAGAGGGAGCCAGTGCTGAGTTCTGGTGGCAGTGTGGCCTTGCCCCCGAGCAGAGCGCAGGGCTGGCGGTTGGGATCCACTGGGTCTGAGCGTCTGACTGCACGTGGCCCCGCAGTGCCCAGACTGCTGCCCGCCTCCCCCAGGGTGCTCACAGGAAAGGGAAATGCGGCCCCTAACCAGGGGCCCCAGGCGGCTGCTGCCACATTCCACCCACCTGCTGAGTCAGAGGGCTCGGCTGCCCCAGACACACCCGAGCCTGGTGCCCAGGGCCCGTGCTAAGGGGGGCTTAGCTCCAGCCTGCCGCCCACCCCCTCCACACTCCCTGGCATTCCCACAGAAGCCAGGCTGGGGGGTTCACAGCTGGCTCTACCATCTGCCATCCTAACTTTCAGATCTTTCCCTCCCCAGAGCTCCATCAGGACCAGGGGTGGGGGGAATTGGAAGCTCAGGGTCAAAGCTGGCTGGGATCCAACCGTCTCTGACCAGCTGGCCTCGGGCAAAGCTCAGACGGGGACAATGCCCGTCCTCACGGCTGGGGTATTCCACCAGGTGATGTAGGGGGCTCAGCGTGGAGCCTGGCCCCCGCCGAGTCCTTGACAGGAAGGCTGTCGTTTGCAGAAGTGGGGCCAAAGAGCCGAGGGCTGGCAGCCTGTGCTCATGCCGCTGAGAAGGATGAAACTGGAAGGTCAAGGAGGTCTCGTGTCCTACAAAGCTCTTGCCTGGGCTGGCAGCTCCTCGTGCCACCCCTGGCCCCCAGCGGCCCCCTCCTCTAGCAGGGATGACCCTGGCCTACCGGGGTGGGGGTGGAGCTCTGACTCAAGCCTCTGGTTCCTCAGTGGCCGGAACCTGCAGGGGGTCCCCCCTTCCCGGCCCCCCACAGTGAGGAGCAGGCCAGAGCCAGGAGGTAAGTTTGCAGACAGTGTTTGTGTGAGTAGTTTTTGTTTGCTTTGAGATAAAATTCGCCATTTCAACCATTTTAAAGTGAACAACTCATTGGCTTTTACGATCCTGCGCAGCCATCATCACTATCTAGTTCCAGAACACCTTTGTTACCCCCGTGGGAACCCCCCCCCACAGCAGTCACTCCTCACTCCCCACCCGCACGAGCCCCCGGCGCCGCCGGTCTGCCGGTGTCTGTCTCGTGGACTCGCCCGTTCACGTACGGGCCTTCTCCTCCACTGTATGGTCTTCGTACCACTGTCAAAGGTCGACGGGCCACAATTTATCTCTGGACCCTCAGTTCTGCTCCGTGGGTCTATGTGCCTGTCTGTGTGCCGGGGCCACGCCGTTTGGATTGCTGTAGCTTTGTAGGAAATTTTGAAATCCAGACGCGTGAATACTCCAGCTTTGTTCTTTTTCAGAATTGGTTTGGCTATTCGAGGCCCTTGCGATGCCGTATCAATTTTAGGCACAGCTTGTCTATGTCTGCAAAAAAGGCAGTTGGAATTTTGATAGGGATCACACTGGATTTATAGATGAATGTGGAGAGCGTGCCATCTTGCCAGTATTAAGTCTTCTAATCACTGAACCCAGGGTATTTGCCACTTTTCAATTAGGTCTTTAATTTTCTTCAGCAGTGCTTTGCCGTTTTCAGCGTACAAGTCTTGCACTTCCTTTGGTTAAGTTTATTCCGAAGTATCTTATTCTTTCTGATGCTGTTGTAAATGGAGTTGTGTTATTTCATTTTCAGATTATTCATTGCTAATATATAGAAATACAGTTGAGTTTTGCATCTTGTGTCTTGTGACTTTGCTCATTTATCATCTTTTATCGTTCGTGTGTATTCTTTAGAGTTTCCCAAGTATAAGGTCATGCCATCTTCGAATAAAGATAGTTTTACTTCTTTTCCAAACTGAATGCCTTTTACTTCTTTTTCTTGCCTAATGCACTGGCTGGAACCTCTAGGACTATGTTGAATACAGGTGGTGAGAGCAGACATCCTTGTCCCCAGTCTTCGGGGGACAGCTTTCAGACTTTCACCACTGCGTGTGATGTTAGCTGCGGGGTTTTCATACAAGCTCTTAATCAGGTTGAGGAAGTTCCCTTCTATTCCTAAGTTTTTAAGTGTTTTTATCGTAAAAGGGTAATGGATTTTATCAAATGCTTTTCTTGTGCCTGTTGAAATGAGCATGTGATTTTTTTTTCCTTCATTCTATTAATGTGTATTACTGAGATTGGTTTTCATATACTGAGCTACCTTGAATTTCTGGAATAAATCCAACTTGTTCGTGGTGTATAATCCATTTACTATGCTGCTGAATGTGATCGCCTAGGATTTTGGTGACGATCTTTACATCTGTGTCTGTAAGAGATACTGATCTGTAGTTTTCTTATGTCTTCCTCTGGCTTTGATATTGGGGTAATACCGGACTCACAGAATGAGTTAGGAAGTGATCCCTCCACTACTTTTTGGAATAGAAGGATTGGTGTTAATTCTGGTTAGAACCTTTGGCGGATTCACCGGTGAAGCCATCTGGTCCTGGGCCTTTGGGAGGGCTTTGATTACTGATCCAATCCCTGTTTCTTACAGGTCTGTTCCGGTTTCCTGTCCTTGAGTCAGTCGGTAGTTTGTGTGATTCTAGGAGTTCGGCCACCTCGTGCATGTTACCTAACAGTTGTTCTTGGCATTTTCTCTTTACGTCTGTGAGGTCCTTAGGAATGTCCCTGCCTTCACTCCTGCTTTTGGTCATTGGCATCTTCTTTTCCCGTGGGTAGTTTAGCCTGCAGTGGCTTTTCAGGAGTACCCCCCCTGACTCTCCAGATGCCCAGCAGTGACCTGGCCCAGGGTGGGGACAGGAGTGAGGCCCCTGCTGAGGACTCACCTGAGCCCCAGATTCACAGAGGGTCGGGGCTCCGTCCGCATCTGCCTGCACCCAGCACCACCCCCCGAAGGGCCTGGCAGAAACTGATCGACACCCCACCAAGTCCTCCAGTAAGGCCTGACTTTGGGGGAGCAGGGTTCCAGGAGAAGAAGGAGGACAACAGAGGCAGTGTGTAACTCAGGGGTGGCGGTTCCTGGCCTCTCGGGGAGTTCTGTCACCGGCTTGGGGATTAATGAACCTCGAAGGGGCTGCAGTTTAAGTTAAAGCAGAACCCGCAGCACGTGTGGGGTGCAGGCGTGTGCCGCGGCCTCAGCCCTGTCTTGTGGCCACACCAGGGCCTTCCAGCACGTGCAGCAAAGTAGCAAACATAAGACCAACGTCTGCCCATTTCCGCTCCAGCGTAATCTCACAAACCCCTGATGCCGTGGCGCCGTGCGGCTCTCCCGGAGACGCTCTGAAGACAAACACGACAGAGCACCCGGCCCCACGTCTCGTGCCTGAGGCAGTGTTCCTTAAAAGACAATGACCCCAGCCCTCGCCTTGTCCTGCACGTAAGACAGCGTCTGACAGGATTAGAGACTGTGCCTCCGTCATCGTAACCAGAGGTGCTCTCACACCCACACCTCGGTGTGACTGTGCTCAGTGTGACTTGTGAGATGTGGCCCGTACTGAGCCCGCCACCTGTGTGTGAGCAGGACCCCTCTGAAGGGCGCTCCCGGGCTGGAGGCCCCATCTGTAGTCCTCAGTAAGACTTCCGGGTAACCTGAACTGTGATTCTATAAAAGCTTGACTGTTTTGTTGACAAGCAGCTTGCTGGGACCCCAGCCCACCCCCGTATGTGCAGTGACAGCCCCGAGCTGGCCTGGCCCTTTCCCCCAACGGCTGTCCTGAAGGGTCCCAGCTTGGGGGGAGGGGGCGGGGCTGCGGTTGGGCCCCTGCCCCGCGCGGACTCCACGGCCAGTTCCAGGGACAGTGGGGTCTGTGGGGTGACATGCCTCCCCGTCCCTGCCCTGGCCCCCCACTCCCTGGCGGCACGCAGAGGGGCATGCCGGAGGCTCCCTAAGTGCGGTGGCGTCTTGGCTCCTTCCCGCAGAACCTCTAAAATCGGGCCGCGGTGAAGCCGGGCCCCGCAGACTGCAGCCTGCCCGGAGCTAAGAATATTCTTGAACCACTTAATAATTCAAGATGGATCCAAATAGAGTTTCCTGTTCACCTGTCGGCCTCTGTGGGTCCTCACCCTGCCAGGGCTGGGAGGGAGGGCCTGCGAGGAGGTGGGTTGGCCTGGCTTTTGGGTCACACCAAGGTGCCCTCAGGGCCCCCAGCCTCCCCTCTCTCAAGGCACTCAGGAGTGGGGGACACACCCAGGCTGGGGTGGTCTGGCCAATGACCTGGCCAGTCCAGGCCCCAGGGAGGGGCCCGTCTGGTGGTCCTAGCTGTCCGCAGCCCCACCCCCTCCTCTGGCTACAGGAATCGGACTGTTCGGACCTGGGTCTGAGCCGGGTTCCTCGGCCCCCTCCACAGCATCTCCCCTGAGCCACCTGCCTCCTCCTCGGGTCCCAGCCCTGCAGAGGAGCCAGCTGTGCCCCCCGTAGCCCCGGGATGTGTGCTCCCGCCTCCTCCCCAGAAGACCCTTGGAGGGCTCTGCCTGGGGCTCCGCGTGCTGGTGGAAACAGCCTTGCAGGGACCAGGGCCTCGGCCCGGCTGGCGAGCTGCCTGCTGGGGCAAGTCGCTTCCCCTCTGTGCCTCCTTCCCCATCAGTGGGATTGTGAGGATCAATGTCTGGAACAATCCGTGGTGTCTGGGGCAGAAGGGGTGTCTGACTGGTGCCCTGAGGCCTGGGTAGCCCCCTCCAAGGGTAGCGCCCAAGCTGTAGACACCCCTCGCTCACCCCCATCTCCCCCCGGGCTCTGGTCTTTCAGGCAGGAACTCAGGGGTGCGACCAGGGAATGTTTTGGGGAGCCCGCACCTGCCTGGCCCCCGCCCCCAGCAGCAGCCCAGCCCCAGCCCCAGCCGGCCGGGCGCTGCTGGAGTTCTACCTGGTTATTAATTAAAGGCGAAGGCTTGCGGCAGTGCTGACATCAAATGACTAGCACGCGGGGTAATTAGGCGCGGTGTCACGGACATGATGGAGCGGGCCTGTCGTCCCCGGTTCACCTCCTGGGAGGCAGGAGCAGCTTCTCTCAGTTCCCACCGCCACAGGCGGC
>NW_012154107.1:805935-833262 GCF_000956105.1 Propithecus coquereli
CCGCGCCCGGCCAGGTTTTGTTTTTTAGTTATTTAAATGTCATGTGATTTGTAACATAAAAGTCATGCACTGTACATAGTTTGAATAATCAAATAGTTCTATAAGGTTTGTAATGAAAAACCAGCCCCCTTCTCCTTCCCTCATTCCCCCTCTCAAAGGCAACATTTTCTGTTATTTTAGCTGATTCTTTCGGAATTTACTTCTAAGTAGCTAATGTTGCTGCTGCTGCTGTTTTCCCCTTCTCAGATTTGGAAACTCCCGTGGACTTCCAGCTACAGCGACTGGGGGTCTGTCCCTCACCCCAGCCCACGCCACGCCCGCCATCCTCTCGTTCCGACTGAGTCAGAGCCGAGGTGTACGGTGGTATTTCTTTGCATGTGCTGTTCACAGCTGAGTAACGCATTATCATTACATTTCTTTTCTTGTGTAACCTCTTGTTCTTCCTGGACTTAATAACTGCCTCATTTTGGGGGTTTGGTTCACTTTCTATGTACTCGTTACTTATTTATCCCCAAACCCTGAAATGGAGGTAAAGAATCTCCTTTTGATACATTAAAAACAGCAGGCCATCGATGACCGTATTTTCCCGTCGTGGCCGGCGTCCGAGATCCACAGCGATCCACGCCTCCGGGATTGCTGCAGCTCCCTGGCCACAAGGAACCAGGATCGGTCCAAGGGACCAACGGAATGCGGCAGAAGTGATGGCGCGTCACGTCCAAAGCAGATCGTGAAACACAGTGACTTTTGTACTGGTGGCACCCACCCTCTCCCTCCCTCACACTGAGGGAAGTCAGCTGCTCTGCCGTAGCCACTCCGTGGAGGGTCCGCGTGGTGGGGACAGAGGCCTCCTGCCATGAGCCGTGAGAGGAGCCACTTGGAAGTGACCCTTCCTGCCCTGGTCGAGCCTTCGGCTGCCTGCTGCCCTGGCCACGGCTCGACTGCAGCTTCCCGAGGGACCCAGGGCCGGAGCCACCCAGCCAGCCTGGTCCCAGCGTCCTCCCCTTGAAGCCGTGTGAGATGGCGAACCTCGCTCTGACGCAGAGCCACCTTCCTTCTCCATGTGCCGGCGGCCCTGCACCCCGCCACTCCAGCTGTCGCCATGGACTTTCGATGTGGTCGCGCTCCAGTGTGGCCCCTCCCTCACAGATCCCCGGTGGTCCTGTTTGAGACCTCCCCTCACTCTGGTGCTGGGCGTCAGCTGGTGGCTTCCCGAGGAGAGATGCGCCAGACCCGCAGCCCCCCCGGCCCCCGCGCCAGAGACCAGAGCCCCCAGCGATCTTCCGCGGGAAGTCCTGGGAGAGCGGCTGGTTTTTTCAACCGCCCGTGAGAGTTCTTGTGTTGCCCGTTGCTGGTTTTGTTTCTCAGGCACATGGATGCCGTGATTTCAGGTGTCTGTCAGCAGTTTCTACATGAACGGTGGTGTCACGCTTCAGAACACGTGAATCCCAGTTTCTGTGGGGACCCTGTTCTGGGCCTGAGGTGCTGCGTGGGGGTGAGGTCGCCGCCGTCCTCGGTGCTGAAGTCGAGGCCAGGGTGTCCACCCGGGAGCCTCCCCTCTTCTATTCCCACCTACTCCCCCTCCTCCTCAGCCCTTGGTAGGGCCAGAAGAGCCCCTGAGGAGACCTCCTGAAGGTGGCCCGTCCCCCAGCCCTGGGCCCAGGCCTTGCCTTTCTGAACCAGCGTGTCTCCTCCCGAGAGGGGCCCCACACAGCCTCTGCAGAAGGGCTGGAATCTGCTAAGACCCCCGTACATAATCGGAACTCCCCGCGTTCATGGGGCAGAAACCAGCTTAAGCAAAACTGGGCCCTGTTAGCTCCCTCTGGGGCAGAGCTGGCTCTGGGGGCGTCAGCCCTGGCTCCATCCTCTCCCCAGGGGGCAAGATGGCAGCAGCAGCCCCGCCTTACCTCCTCCTACGCGATAATCCCAGGCCAAGTGCATCCCTCCACCCCGACGGCTCCAGCGAAAGCCCCAGGTGACAGGCACTGGCCGGCCTGGCTTGAGTCACGTGCCTTCCCCTGAACCCACTGCCGTGGCCGAGGTGGGCTGGAATCTGCCTCAGCCCAGCTGTGGAGAGAGGGGTTTCTCGGTGGAAAATCGAAGCAGTTGCCAGAAGAAGGCACGACTGAGGTCAAGGGACCTTCTCAAGGAGGGGCAGTGGCCTGGGGATCTCTCCCGAAGCTCCACGCCCAGCTCCAGGAAAGCACCTTCTCTTCCCACCGTGTCCCATCTTGTCTCCGGGCAATTCTCTTCCAGTGCCAGCAGGGAACAGCGTGATTAAGGCTCCATTATTAACTTGCCAATCTTGTTTCTGGGGCACAGACGCTAACGGCTTAGGGGACCCAGTTGACATATAATGAGGTCTCCATGACAAATTACTTGGGTATCAATTCACTGTCTGGGGAAATGTCAAGCAGGATCCGTCATGCTGGCAGGGAGGGGCGGCCAATTAACCCGGAGCAGTTAATCCCATCCTCGATTTGGCCTCCAGCAGGGCCGGGACTGAGAGAAAAGGGCCTGTGGCACCCAGAGCGGGGCGGGGCCTCTCCTCCGTCCCCAGGGACAGCGCCACCAGGCTGCTGCGGCACACGGCTCTGCACCTGCCTGTCCGTCCATGCCAGTCACCTACGCGTTGGGCATGGACGGGTGGGGTGAGAGAGGTGACTGATGGCTTCGGGTGGAGGGGCGTCCGTCCTGAGGGCAGGGAGGAGGGAGGGGACAACCCCAAGGCCCAGAGCAGAGCCGGGCGGGGTGGGGCAGGGAGCTCCAGGCACAGCAGGGAGACAGGCCGCGCCGGGCACAGAACCACTGGCCACGCATCCATCCGCAGACCTGGGCCCAACCTGGCTCTGCCATAGGGGAGCCGTAAGACTCAGTTTCTTAAATCCTTTCTGAGCCTCCATTTTCTCATCTGTTAAATGGGGACAGTAATCCCCAGTTCCCAGGAGAGCGGAAAGAATTAGTGGTGCCTGGCCTGAGGCAGGTGCTGGCTAGACTTGGTTCCCTCTTCTCCTCCCAGGTGAGGCTCTGGCCCCTGCCTCCGTGGTGAGGGCTCAGGTGGCGTGCAGGCCGGGCAGGGGTGCAGGGAGGAGGGCGTCCTGAAGGAGGAGGCTGGGCCAGTCGGCTGGCACACGGGCAGCCACAGGCCAAGGGGCAGGGCTGGAAGTCCTGGCCACGTGTGAGGCCAGTGCCCAGCCCTCTGGGGTTGTGCTTTGTTTTCAGCAAAGGCACTCTGGCCGCCTGGGTTGTGTCCCACCCTGGTGAGGACCAGGGACGTGCCCTGACCCCCCCATCCCACACCTTTGCCCATGCTGGCGCCGACCCTGTCTACTCGGCGGGTGATTGGCAGCTGCCACGTCCCAGCCCCCACGCCGCGGAGCCGCGTGCCTATTCATGACACTGACATATGGCACCTCCGTGGGGGGACTGGAGGAAACTGCCAATTGCGAGAGTGCAGCGTGTCCCCATTCCAGCCTGCCGGAGCAAAACAAACGCAAGGCGCGAGGGGGCAGAGGCGGCCGGGGGCGTGCGCGTGTGCGTGTGTCTGCACGCCGGCACCGCGGGGCGCCGGCGGAGGAAAACAGCGAACCGGGTGGGGGGCGTGGGCTGCAGGCTCGGGAGTCTGTTCTGGTTTTCAGATGCTCCGTTGCTCTGGGGGGGTCTCAGCTAATGGGGTCCCAAGGACTCAGGTTGTCCCTGTGTCCTGGGCAGGCCTGGCTTCTGCCGGCACGAAGACCCCCTCACCTCTCTCCCCTTCCTGGCTCACCGGGAACGCCGTGGACCTGCCGGAGCCCCGCAAGCAGATGCTTGCGATGTTCTCATTTTTTCTGGAATCAGGACGTTCTACCTAATGTTGAACCAGAGGTCCCTGGGGCTCCCAGCTTAGCTGATGGCTCCTGTTTCTATTGGGGTGGCGCCACCTCCACATTACCTGGGTGGGGGCACTGCAGTGCATTTCCCCTCCTGAGGCCCCTACCGCACTGGGCTCGCCCCCCAGCGCCCAGCTGGGGACCACTGACTGCACAGCCCTGCTCCTGGGGCTGGGGGCGGCGGAGCCAGGCAAAGGCCAGGCTCTCCAGGTCCTCAGCAGGCCGCCCCCACGAACCCAGGTGAATCCTGGAAGAGGCGGGTGGGTCGGGAGCAGTGGCTACCACGTCCCAGGAGGTGCAGGCCCAGGGCCCCGCCCCCTTCAGGGGAAGCAGGAGTCAGCAGAGGAGGCTGCGGAGCACAGCGGGCAGCGTGGGCGCTGGCCGAGGCGCAGGGCCCGGCAGGCTAGGTGGGAACGGAGGGCCCGCCCCTGAGCCAGCTGGGGCTGACCCTCTTCCACAGACCTCAGCACGCACTTCGGACAGCAGCAGCCCCTGTGGGTGTTTCTGTGGGGTCCAGCAGCCTCCTTCTTGGGGAGGGGTATGGCTGGGGCTTGGGGTCAGGACCCCCACGCTTTGAGCCTCCCCCAGGGAGTCAGGGAGCTGCAGAGTCCTGCCCCCAGGTGTAGCCCGCCAGAGGGTGTCCACCCATCAACTCCCCCCAGATAGCGGGAGCCCTGGGGGGCTGCGAGCGCAGCTGTGATTCCAGCGCCACTGACACCTTGGTCCTCAGCCCCGGCGGGCATCTGGGTGTCCTGACCCGCCTGGCCTCGCCTTAGACGGGGCACCCTTGCCCCAGCTGGGCGTTTGGGGCGCCCAAGCTCCCGCCCTGGCTGGCAGCGCTCCCGCCCACCGCAGGCGCGGGGCCGACCGTGTTGCAGGCACCGCTGTGCATCGAGGCATCTGCTGCTCCCATCTCGGGGCAGATGGGCTGCCAGTGAGCTAAGTGTGTGCGGGGGAAGGGGTGCCATAGGAACCCCTCCCTGCCAGGAGTGCGGGGGCGGGAGAGGCAGGCGCCTGCCGTTGGGGGAGCAGGAGCCATCAGAGGGGGGCAGGGATCGCATGGGCTCCGGGGTTGGGGAGCGGTCCACAGAGCTGGTTTCTGGGCAAGGGGCTCAGGGAACCTGGGCTCAGCCTCGGGGGACGCAGGGCCCTGGAAGTCCTGGTCAGGGCTCAGATGCCCATGGCCAGGTGGCCGTGGGCAGGGCCCTCCCCACTCCTGGAGGAGTGTGTGTGGATCCGGAGCCTGGAGCTTCGGCAGGCCGGGGACATCCTCAGCACATGCAGACGCCTGCTGCCTGCAGGGGCCCCCTGCCGGGGATGCCAGCGCCCCCTTCCCCAAGGCCATGGCTCCCGGAGAGGTCAGGGCCATGCTGTGTGTCGTGTGAGGCCACTCCATTGCAGAGCGGGACTCATGGCCAGCCTTCCCCAGGCCCCGCCGGGCTGCAGCAGGAACCCCGTGGGTCGGTCCTGCCAGGTGGTGGGAGCCAGGCTGCTGGGCAGGAGACTGGCTGAGGCGGGGACCTTGCCCTGCTCTGGCTGCCCCCAAAGGCCAGCCCACTGATCCGGGACCCCTCGGGGACGACAGCAGCCTTGGAAGCACACTGGTTGGGGGGTCGGGAGGGCCCTCTGGGTGACCCCCCGCAAAATCCCTGCTCAGGGCTGGCTCTAGGGTCTCCTCCTTCACGACAAAGTTGAACAGAACACAGTTGCCAATGCTCAGCCCCGGCGTGTGCCAGAGGCCACTCCCAGTGCTCCTGTAACTGGCGCGGTGACCATGAGCAGCCATCATCCCCACAGACAGCAGAGACCAAGGCAGGCCATGCGGCTGCCCGGCCCGGGGTGACCTGTGGCTGAGCTGGAACCCGAGCCCAAGGTCTGGTCAGCTCCAGGTCAGCCCGAGGGCCGGCCGACCCCTTGGGCTCCCTGTCCAGAGCTCCCGGCTGGAAGGGCACGTGTCCTCTGGTGCTTCCTGATGTGCAGGGCAGCGTGGCAGGTGGCAGTGGCCCTCTGTCCACCCGCCCTCCCCTCCAGTCCTAAGGTGGCTCTGCCCCACTCCCCGCTGCAGCCCTCAGATTCGGCAGATGCTCCTGCCTGGCTGTGACTCAGCCTCTCCGTTTGTTGGTGGTTGCCTTTTTTTTCTTTTTCTTTTCCAAAGTGTGACATCACCGCAGAGCTCTGGCACGGTGACTCCTGGAGCACTGGCAGGACCCCCTCAGGCCTCACCCAAGAGCGCCCACGGGTGGCTGGGGTGGCCGATGACCAGATGCTGAGGCGGGCCCCCCAGAGCACCTTGCCCTTGACTCTGGCGCTGGGCAGAGACTGTCGCCTCCTCAGCAGGCACAATCCACACCTCATTGCACCTGCCTCGCAGTGCCGAAGACACCTGTCCAGAGTCGCTCCCCAGCGGCCTCACGACCCGAGGAACAACGTGTCCTCAATGTTGTTGATTGGGCCAGAAACCCCCCGGGGGAGAGAGGGGCCAGAGCCCTACTTTTCAGGGAAGGGGAAGGAAACGGAGAATTTGTCCCGGAGACTTGGGCGTGGGGCACTGCCCACCGCTGAGGCTGGTGGGCTGAGTGACGTGGAGGAAAGCGCTTTCCCTCGGAGAAGGAAGCTTCCCTGGCACTCGGGACTATTGGTAGAGCCCGAGGTTTTGTTAGGTGGTGAGTTCCCTGTCCCTAGGAGGATTCAAGCAGGGCAGGATGGCCCTGCCGTGGATGCTATTCCTCATGGGGCTGAGCCCAGCGTGGTGGAGTTGGATGTTTCCGGTCCAAGTCCCAGTTTGCCCGTGTGAGCTGTCAGGCAGGGAGAGCACTCACCCAAGATGGGACTCGCGGCTCTGTCGTCAAGGGCAGCTCTGGGGTTCCAAGGAGCGTGTGGGAAGCGCCGTGCATGCACACGCGTGAGGCTCCCGCTCCACCCCGCGCACCTAGACGCTGCTCCACCTCTGAGCCTTTGCTGCAGGATGGGCCTGGCGGGAAGAAATGGCTCCAGCTGCGCGGGGCGGGGGCTCAGGCAGGCAAGAAGAGCCATGTGCGACCTGAGAGGGGCTGGCCCAGCTGGGAGGGACGGAGGGCCTCTCCTGCCTCCGGGGACGCAGGGAGATCCCAGGGCTGCAAGGTGCGGAGGGGGTCCAGGAGCCCGGGAGGGCATGGGGTGCCCAGGGCACCTGGAATTGGGACACCCTTGAGCAGCCGCGGCCAACTTGGGCTCAAATAACTAAGAGGAGACGACAGTCCCCCGGCAGCTGGCTTCTGCCCAAACGTTCCTTCCTGCTGGCCACCCCCTTCCTTCCCTCTCCTTCCCCCGCCGCCCCCGCCTGTTCGTGCTCACTTCTCACACCCCTTGTAGTGGACCCAACTGTGGCCCAAAACCACGGGTCCGCCCAGAGCCGCGGAAGAGCGCGGCCTCGCGTGGAGTGAGCGTCTGCACAGATGGAATGAAGTTAAAGATCTTCCGACGGAATCATCCTACGTGTAGGGCGGACCCGGAGCCCAGCAACAGGTGTCCTTGAAGAGAAAGCAGAGGGGTCTGTGACAGACACACGGGGGGAGGCCGTGTGCAGACACGGGGTGGGGGACAGTGACGCGTCTACAAGTCGAGGACGCCAGGGTCACCCGCGCCCCCAGAAGCCAGGAGACAGGCCTGGGACTGACCTTCCCTCAGGGCTTCGAGGGATTTGGGGCTTCTGGTCTCCCTGAGAGAGTAAGTTTCTGTTGACTTGAGCTGTCCAGTTGGTCTCGTTTGTCGCTGCGGTGCCCCGCCCCCAGCCCAGGCCCCAGCGGCTCCAGGTCGGAGCTTGGGACGGCCGGCCACGGTTTGGAGAAGTCACAAGCCCCGCTGGCTGTCACCTCAGAGCAGGCGAGTGTCTGTCCCCAGCTGCGTCCCAGCGCGCAGTGGGTCTTTCTGCCTTCCTGACCCCCAGAGGCTGCCAACAGCCACTCGCACCCCACCCCGGCCTGGTACCGTCCCTGGAGCCCAGCAGGCCGCCGGGGACTGGGCTGGAAAAGTCTTCTGAGGGTTAAGGGGGGTGCCGGGTGTCTCCACCTCGTGAGCCCCCTTCCCGTGCCCGGGGGGCTCCCCGCCTTAGAGTCCCGCCTTCCTCCGGCCGAGGTCGGGGCTCTTGTTCCCTCCCCTCTTGCCGCTACAGCGCAGGCACTGCACCCCGCTCCGGCGCCCAGACCACCTCGCTGAGCTCAGAAGTGAGCGACAGCAGAAAGCAAACGGCCCCAGGACCCCGGTCTGGCGAGGGTGATGGCACAGGGCCCGGTGTTTGAGGCAGCCTGTGTGGGCTGCGGGGTGTGTGCCCAGTGGGGGAGGCCGTGTGGCTGGTTATGTTGCCACCAAGGCTCTCTGGAGGATTCCATGAGGCCCCTAATATCCTGCACTGGGTTCCGTTAAGCCGGCCAGGGCGGGCTCTGCTGGTTCCCAGTGGTGTGTGGGATGAGACGTCTGTCCCGGGAACCGCTCTCAGCTCTCTCCGTGGGGCGGGCGGAGGGTGGGAGGACACACCCCGGACACAGCTCCCGAGCCCCTTCCCCTCCTGACCCCTCTGGACGAGAGCCGGCCTCTGCCGCGGGGGGTGGGGGTGCGGGGGCCGCCAGGTCCCATGGGAGGAAGAAATGCCCACCCCCGCTGGAAACCGGGGTCGGGACCAGGGGCCACAGGCCCAAGCTCCCCGGCCTGGCTCGGCCCTTCTCCCGCCACCCCTCGGCCCTCCCTGGGGCCCGAGTCCTCCCTCCCTCTTCTCTCTCCTCCTCCTCCCTCTCCGTACCCCCTTCTTAGAAATGAAGTCATCTAGAAAAATAATCAAAAAATAGAAAGGAAAAAAAAAACCTAAGAAAACGGGAATTTTTTCCCCCTTCAAGCATTTGGTGAGACACCTCCCACACGGAGGAGAGTGTCCACCGGGCCTGTGCTGGTCTGCGGGAGGCTCAGGCCTGCACCCCTCGGCTGCGGGAAGCAGGCGGGCCCTCAGCCCCACGACGGGTCTGCCCTGGGCCTCCCCCCTGCAGCCCGGCAAAGGCCAGCCCTGCCCACAGCCTCGCCCCAGCTGTGCCCTCGGCAAGGAGGCCGCGGAGTCCCGAGGCAGGGGCCGCAGGGGCAGGGCTGCAGAGGAAGGGGCCAGGGCAGGGGCCGCAGGGCAGGGGCCACAGGCAGGGCGCGGGGCGAGGAGCCTGAGCTCCTACACGAGGCCTCTGCCTCCAGTCTCTCCCCTCTTCCCGCCGGGCCCACGCCTGCTGCAGGTTCTCGTTTGTTTATTTATAATTTGTACTCAGCCTGCTTCCAAGAAAGCTCCCAGGCACTTGCTGGAAAGCTGTTTCCTGAAGCTCGGTTGTGCTCCCGGCAGTCTCGGGCTCAAAGCCCATCGATGCTTCCCCTTCGCTCACAAGTTCAGGGTCCTCCAGATCCGGCCCTAAACGCAGTCTCCCTGCCACCCCGACCCTGCGTGTGTTCTGGCTTCTCGACCCACGCTCCCTGCAGCGCAGCCTGAACCCAGGCCCGGGGGGCCTTCTCCCCATCAGGGGATCAGACCGTTCCCCTGCGACGCTGTCTCTAGTCCCCTGATGGGAGGGGACTTGGTGCCTCTCTCTTCTGCCCCTTGGCTGGCTGTTCCGTCACAGTTACCTGGTACAGGCTGCTCCTTCCCGCCCCCCTTGGAGGAGTGCACCCCAGTCACAGTGGTGTTGAAGAGGACAAGTGACGAGTGACGGGGCTGGGGAAGGTGGGGACTCCCCGCTGCGTCTGCAGCAACGTTGGGGTCCGAGGGGCCCGTGGGTGGTCTCCACGGCTGACGTGCGGGGAGGAGCTTCTGGCAGGGCACAGGCTGGAGGGAAGGGCCGGCCGCCCTGGCGACTTGGTCTGAGCCCCTGGAGGGTGGCTGCAAGCAGAGGCCAAGGATACCATTTCCACGTGTGTTGCCTCGAGACCTGGGTGACAAAGTGTGATCCCATGCACCAGGAAGGGTACCGAACACAGAAACAAAGCGGACACAGCTGCGTTCGGCAGCCCCCGCTTGGGGGCTCCGGCGGCCGGCCCTGAGCCAGGAAGTCCAAGCCAGAAGAACCAGCCAACCCCAGGCCTGTGAGATAAGACATGCTGGTTGTTTTAAGCCACTACGTTTGGGGTAATTTGTCACACAGTCAGAGCTAACTGACACACCCAGGAATCGCAGGAGTCCTGCCTGCCCTTAGGAGATCAGCTCTGGCCTTGCACGGGAGTCCAGAAAGAGGCTGTGCGGGAAACCTCTGGCCTCGCCGAGGCCATTTTCGTTGCTGGTGCCTAGAGGGTGGGACAGGAAGGGAGCAGAGAAGGGGCTGTCTGATCATTCAAGGGCTGAGGAGCAAGTGGGGGTGGCCAGACTAGGGGTTAGCAGCTTTAGGGGCACCCCTGGAGGAGTATTCCCATGTCGGTATTGGGGGCTGGCCAAGGGGCTCCTTTGGATCCAGTCCTCAGCCCATCTGGGACCTCAGAACTTCTTGCTTCTGGAAGGAAGGCCACCCCCACGCCTGAAGCCCTCTTGCCTCGGCCTGGCGTCCCCAGCTCACTTCACGTGCCGCGGCACAACACGCAGGCACAGGCCCTGCCTGAGGGCCGGGTTAAGGTGCCCGCTCAGGCCTGGGCCAGCCAGGGCCAGATAACTGGCTTCACCAGGACACCTTGGCAATGTCCCTTCATTCCTCCTTTGTGAAACGGAGCTGAAGATGCCCACCTCAACCCCGAGCCGGGGAGTAAGCGAGAGAAAGCCACAGAGCACCCACAGCCCCCCAGCCTGCTCCCACCTGTGAAATGAAGCAGGCCCTCCGGCTTCTCCCTCCACCAGTCTTCAGCTCCAACTTCTGCAGAGCGGGCTAGATGCCTCTGCCCGCCGGCCCGGCACGTCACGGGCAAGGGGGGTGTGCCCTGCCCTCCACCATCTGCAGGCTCAAGAGCCCACTGGCCTTGGCACTGTTGGTCAAGGCCAATGCCCAGCTCCTCCCTCCCTCAGCCTGAGCAGACTCTGCCCGGCAAAGGGGGAGCCCTAGCATGCAGGGCCCTCGGGGTTGCCCTCAGGAAGCCTCAGTGGAAGGGCAGATGGCAGCTGGGTCATGTCAGGGATGCTCTGCCACTTGGCAAGCACACTGCAGAGCAGAGCGTGGCCTTTCCCTGGTACCGACTCTGCTTGCCACCAAGTTCCATGGGGCCACAGATGTCCTGGCCGTGGGGGTTAAAGACCAGATGTCCTTTCCCGGCCACAATGCTCCATGCCAGCACAGTGCCAGCGTGGCCCCTTGCTGACACAGCCCTGGAGCCCCTGACTTCGGAACTGAGGGGAGGAGGGAGAGGAGCCAGGTGACTCGTCCCCCAAAGGAAATGCCTTTGAGAGCCACAGACCGGCCCAGGAGCACTGGCTGCCGGGTGGCCTATGCCCTGCTCCTGCGAGGCTGGCAGACGGCTGCCCTGGCCTGCCCAAGCCACGTGCCCTGCAGAGAGCTCCTCTCTTTGCTCACTGCCCACAGGGAGTCCGGCTGTCCGGACATTTGGATGCGATTCTGGGCAGCCGGATGCTTGTCTGGCTTCCTGCCTGGGAAGTGGCACCGTGCCCCGGGGAGCAGAGCCACAGAGAGCTCGATTAAAGGCCTGAATCCTGGCACTCGCTAGTGGTGGATCCTGGCTCAGAGGGTACTCTTTCTGTGCCTCAGTTTCCTTGTTTGTAAGAGAGGGCTAATCACAAACGTGGGGTGGCACCTGGAGGCACACCGCGCAGCGTAAGTGAGGGATGATCATTGGCTCCTTCCCTTCCCGCCCATGGCACATGCTCCATGCCCGCCGCTGCAGGCACAGCTGGCCCCGGGGGCCCCTGGCAGGACTTCCAGAGCCCCCACCCTGGAAACTGATCCCACCCTCCTCCTCCTTGGTGCCTTCCATGCACCTGGCCTCGGCACAGCCCCACTTCCCCGTCATTCCCTCCCACCAGACTAAGGGCTTTGAGGGCAACACCAGGTCCAGCTCTGCACCTGATAGAGTGCTGCGCACATGGGAGCAGCTGCCCACATGAGTCAGTGACGTCTTTAGGCCCAGAGGATTCTAAGGCTAAGGGACAGTGTTTGTGTGAGAGCCACTGTGATTGACAGGTAGGACTCCCTGAGGCACCTCAGTCCTCCCATAGGAACGAGCTCTTTAAGGCATTTGGCAAGCGAGCAGTGAGCAGTCACCAACCCCTGCTGGTTCCGCTTCCTTCAGGAGAGTCACCAAAGGGAGCCCACTGGTCCCTGATAGAACTGAACAGTCTACGACCAACGGCCTGGACGCAGACAACGCCAACGCCGTTTCTTTGATCCAGCCTCTTCTGGGAGGAGGAAGAGAAACAGGAAAAAAGGCTCATACACACCCAGTGTTTACTGAGCACCTACTTGGATCTCAAAAAGAAACTTTGCCGTCAGGGGCATGTGCGAAGCTTTTAGACAATAAACACATCAAATTAGTATGTTAGCAACTATGTTGCATGGCGGTAAACCCTACGGAGAAAAAACAAAGCAGGGAGTAGGCAGTCCTGGACACCATGGTTCCACTTTCAGTGTTTTACTTTACCATGGTGAGAACACATTCAGTATGCTTGTCCACTTATGATGGCATTGCCCCTGGATAAACCCACCGTAAGCTGACTTACAATGTTTTCAACTTATGATGGATTTATTGGGATGTAGCCCCATCATAAGACAAGGAACATCTGTATGGGGAAAGGAGCATAATTTTAAATAGGTGGTCACACCTATTTAAGGAGGTGACTCTTGAGCAATGAATGGCCTTGAGGTTGAGACAGGGTATCTGGGGAGGAGTGTCCCAGGCAGAGAACAGCAAGTGCAAAGGCCCTGAGGCAGGCTGGAGCAGGTAGGTCAGGAATCAGCAAGGTCAGCAATCAGCCGAGAGATCGGGAAGGCTGGTAGGCACAGCGAGGACCTTGACTTTCGCCAAGGGAAACAGAAATGCAGAAAAGGGGTATGACCTGCCTTACTTTCCTGAGATCACTGTGTGGAGAAGAGACTCAATGGGGGAAAAGGGTGGAAGCGGGGAGACCTGGCTAAGGAGGGCCTGGCCCAGCGTGGTGGCAGAGACGGGGTATCTCGAAGTCACAGCCAACAGCATGGTCGAGGACGACACGCCTGCTGAGAACTGAGGTGTGAGGGGCCTGCGACGGGCAAGGTGCTGCTGCTGGGCAGCTGCGTCCGCGTTTCAGGGGCGGGCACGGCGGAGGGGGCGCCGGGAGCCATCGCAGCGCGAGAGCGTTTAAGGATGGCCCCGTGGCCGCCCGAGGCGGGAGCGGGGACTGGGCACTGCGAGGTATGGTGGCACACGGCCCTGCCCAAGCTCGGATCGGTCTCCTCCTTGAGCTCGGTGTCACCGGCCACCTGCCCTGCGCTTCTGGAGGCCGTCCGGGGCTGCTCCCGCCTGCAGCCTCGTGCCGAGCAGACGGCAGGGCACACGCGAGGACCAGCGTCCCGAAGCCGACCGCAGCCAGAGACCACGGGGCCCAGGCCGGAAGCCCCGCCTCGTCTTCCCCCGCCGACCGGAAGTCCTCGAGGCCGAGCTCTCGCGAGACGCCTTCCGAGCATCTCCCCTCGGAGGCTCCGCCAATCGCCGCGCGTCTGACCGCGTTGCTGTGGCAACCACGCCTTGCGTCCGCGTTCTCGTAGCCGGCCGGCGGCGCCCCGTGCTCGGGACCTGGGCCCGGCGTGCCCGCCGTTCTCGCGCGCGCTGAGGCGTCACGGGCGTCCTGCCTCCCGCGGCCGTGTGCTGGGGAGCTCAGGGCCTGGCGGGAGCAGGGGGCCGCGGGGAGCGCGCCCCAGCCCCCCGCCCGTCGGGTGACCCCGAGGCACGCGCGCCGCCCCCGCCCCGTTCCCCGGGCCTGGCCGGAGGTCCCCAGGGCCCTCTGCCTGCGTTGCCCGGGCTCAGGGCTGGGGCCAGCGACGGCGGGGAGGGGTCCGGTGACGCTCACCGGAGCCCGGCCTCGGCCAGGCGGGGAGGGTCAGGGTTAGGGTTAGGGTTAAGGTTATGGGAGGGAGGCGGGAGGCCGCCCGGCTGCCAGCTCCCTGAGAACGGGGTCCCGCCGTCGCCCTGGCCCAGCGCATCGAATGTCTGGTGGAGGGAATGAAAACGCGAGCAGGGGAGGGAGCCGTGTCCCTTGGGTTCACCCAGAAATCTGACTGAAAGGAAAGTTACTGCAACTGGGAAACAGCACAGTTGCCTGGAGAATTTGGTTTAAAAATAAATAAATAATTTTAAATTATGTAACTGACACGTGTTCAGTGTAGAACATTTGGAAAACACATGAAAGTACCGTATAAAAATCCTTGATCCCACCGCCATATACAATCACTGCTAACGTTTCAGAATATTTTTCAGAATATTTTCTTCCTGTCTTCTTTCTTAATGCGTTTATATTGCATATTCTTTTTTCTAACAAAACGTGTGGATGTGCCCCAGGCCCCCACAGACCCTTATGTGTGAGTGCGCGTGGAGGCTCTGATGGGACCCGGGCAGAGTTCCCTTTCCTCCCTAACATCCCTTTTCACCTCACCCCTGCAGCAGTTCTCAGCAAAGGTGGGGTGATGGGCCAAGACTGTTCTAGCCACTGATTCCCAGATCCCCACCTTCCCCTGCAGAGGGGCTCCTGGGAGCCTTGGTGAGTGCTTTGTGCTCCATGTCCCTTTCTGCAGTCCCAAATTCCTCCGACCTTCTAGGTCAGGTGAAGGGTTGAGGGGTATGGGTGGGGGGACAGGGTCCCAGTGAAGCTTGAGGAGCCTGTTAGTCAGGTGAGGAGTGGAAATCCAAGCAAGCAGGCCCAACATGGCTCCAGCCTCCAGTACAGCAGGGTCCGGGAGGAGAGGCAGCCAGGGGCCAATGTCAACCCTCTGCTTCTGCACCCCCTGGGGAACACTGGGGACTCCTAGGACCAGTAACCCAAGAGGGACACACACTTACATACACACCCACGTGGTCTCACCCTAACAGGGCAAGGAGGTCCATTGTGGTCCAGGCACCCTGGGAGAAGCCCCTGGCGTGGGGAGGCTACCCTGCCCTGGGCACAAGTCAGAAGCAGTGTGAGCTAGGGCGACACCCCTCCCTCTGAGCCCCACTCTGACCCGGCTGTCAGTAATCTCCCTGCCGGGCACACAGTCCGCTGAGCCTCTTCTCCAGAGCCATGGAAGGACCTTGCCGGCTTTCATGCTGCCACAGATAATGCGGGGAATGGGGGCACCCAGCCCCTGCGTGTCCTGGCTCCTTGGTGCTTGCCGGGCCGGGTTCACTTTGTCTTTCCTTTAAACTCTTTGTCTTAAAGGCTATCTTGAGTGCAGTGGCCCCTCTGCTCAGAGGGGTTATGATGACAGCAGCATTGGGCACCTCTGGGGTGCTCTGCTGGGGTGCTCAATACCCTCTGGCTGCTGCCAAACAACCCTGTCCAGCTCTCTGCAACTGATTTCTGGCAGAAGCTCCTAGAAGGCGGTTTGACATCCAGAGGCCGTTTGCATGTTCTCCTCACACGCCGGCCCGCCTGCGGGACAGAAGGAGCCCCTGCCCCACCCCAAGTGACCACAGTTTGCTCCAGGTGCCTTCACCTCCACCTCAGACACAGCCTCCTGGCTGCCCCCCAGAATGTTTCTTCCCAAAATCACTTCCCATTTCTCCTCTGCTCAAAGCCACACGGTGGCTTCCCGTATCCCTCAGAGTAAAACCTGACTTTTCCCCCTGGTATACGAGGCGTCCACTAGAGTCCAACCAAAGACCCAGGAACACACTGCGGGGGACTGGAGCCAAGTTTATTGACTGGACACTACGAGGAAGGCCTCGCACCGTGGGGAAGTGCAGGGCGTCTCAGCAAGAGGGAGGCAGGAAGGGGAGGAGTGGGAGAGGCTCAGGGACGCAGGGGTGAGTCCATGGTTTTATCAGGAAGGCGGGAACAGAGTGACACCGGAGCTGAAACTGACGAAGCAGCAGCAGTCACTGAAATTCCCCGGGAAAGGGGAAGGTTTAGACGATGTCCACGTTCTGCCCGTGTTCAGACACGACAACCACGGGCTTGTTTCTATCTCGACCCATCTCAGTTGCATGGTGGCCTTGTCTGGGGTTGGTGTCCAGGGACATTGTTCAGCCACGGAATTGTGACCAGGCCAGCAACGAGTGATGCCAAGGCTGGCTCCTTTTCTTCTTTTCCAGACCCTGTGTGACCCAACCCTCAGCTGCCCTCCGCTCACCTGCTACTGCCCTCTTTGTCCCCACTCCTCCTGCCAGGCGGGTTCCCTTTGTGGCTGGGCAGGTTCCTCCTCAGGCCTTTCAAAGTAGCCGGGTCCTCAGCTCAGAGCCTCTGCCTCAGGGACCTGACCCTCTGTCCACCCTGCCGTCCCCTTCGTCGTGGCTCTCCTGCCACCTTGCTTGCCACCTACTGGAATCCTACGTCCTTCTGGCCTCTCTGCCCACCCCACCACCAAATTCCCACGAAGAGAGTCTGGCAACTCATTGGTGTGTCACCGTCCTGGCACGGGATGGTTCACACGTAGCTTGGTCCTCCCAAGCCACTCAGACGTTCTTCGGTGTCAGTGACCCTGCTCTGGCCCGTTTTGTCTGCTCCGAGACTCAGAGACCAAAGCCGGCTGCAGGTGGGCCCCGAGTGCACACGTGGTGCCGTCCCGACAGCCTCTGGGCCTCCCCTTCCACTGCCAGACGCCCGGGGCCACCAACCTGGGGACCCCGGAGTCCCGGAGAGTGGAGCAGCTGAGAGACGCCGCCCTCTGCCCTGCGCGGTGTTCTGGCTCCTCCTCGCATGGGGAGCCAGCCCCCGAGGGCCCTCCGTGTCGCCCACCGTGGAAATGGAAGGACCTGCGCACCCTCGTCCGTGTCTGGAGCTGCCATAACCGAATACCGTAAACTGGGCAGCTTGAAACAACGGAAACTCATCCCCTCACAGTTCTGGAAGCTGCAAGTCCAAAATAAAGGTGTCAGTAGGGCGGTGCCTTCTGGAGGCTCTGGGGAAGAATCCATCTCATGCCTGCCTGCTGGCTTCTGGTGGCTGCTGGCACTCCTCGGCGTCCCTCGGCTCAGAGATGAATCACTCCAACCTCTGCTTCCGCCGGCACGTGGCCGCCTTCCTGTGTGTGTGTCTGCGTCTTCTTTTCTTCTAAGGGCACCAGTCTCTGGATTTGGGGCCCGTCCTGATCCAGTCTGACCCCATCTTAACTTGGTTACGCCCGCAAAGACCCTATTTCCAAATAAGCTCCCAGTCACAGGTTCTCGGGGACGTGAATTTTGGGACGACGTTATTGCACCCGGCGCGGCTGCCGCCCCCACACAGTGGAAGCCCGTGTCCCGGGAGGATCCCCACGTCCTGCTGCTGCCAGCGTGCAGCCGGCTCGGTGGGTGGCCTGGGGTGGACGCAGCCCAGCTCTGCTCCTGCAGAGCGGCGTTCCCAGGGCTGTCTGGGCAGCAGCCACTCACTGATGTTTGGAGTGACAGGACAGCCTTTCACAGGTGACGACACAGGGCACTTCCTCTGACCCCAGCCGTCTCTCTGCCCTGCCTGACCCACTGACTCTTCTTCCCCCACTCTCAGTGCCAGGGCTCTCGCCTCCTCCCCGCCCGGATGGCCGCGAACACCACAGTCCGTCCCTTGCCGGCCAAGCAGGCCAGCACTCTCTTCCCTCTGCATTTTGCCTCCAGCCTGGACCCCTGCAGCCGGGTGAGGGGGCGCCCGTCCTTTCAGACCTGGAAACCGCTGGGGTATTTTCTTAAACGGAGTCAAGCTGGCCTAAGAGCTACGCAGTCCCCTTAGTATATGAAAGCAGTCGGTTCTCATTGCAAAGAGCATCTCTGTTTTTTTCTTCTTTCTGCATCTGCGCTGACATTCTGTGATTCTTAGAGAACCAAAATTCTGAAGAGCAAAGCCCAGAGCCAAGAATACTCGAGCCAGAAGGGATTTCTCTGAGGAACAAAACAGACACGGCCTGTGCCTGTGGGGTTCACGGTTGGGGTGGGGGAGATGCGGCTCGCACTGAGAGGTGCAGCCAGACTCGAAGGACTGATTTACGCGGGGGCAGGGTCGGCATGAGTAGGATTCAGTCAGGCAACTGGTTTCTTGAATCTGACATCAAAAGCACAGGCAATAAAAGAAAATATAGATAAGGACTTCCTCCAAATTAAAAATTTTCCTGCATCTGAGGACACTAGCAGGAGAGTGAAAAGAACCCACGGCATGGGGGGAATATTTGCATATTATATAATATCGTCTGATAAGCGATTAATATCCAAAATATATAAAGAACTTATACAAACTCATCAACAATAAAAACCTGAGTCAAAAATGGGCAAAGGATTTGCATAGATATTTCCCACAAGTAGATACACAAATGGCCACTAAGCACATGACAAGAGGCTCCGTATCGCTTCTCATTTGGGAAGTGCCACACTGTGCCCAGCACGGTGGCTCACGCCTGCAGTCCCGGTGCTTTGGGAGGCTGAGGTGGAGGCAGGAGGACCACTTGAGCCCCGGAGCTGAGACCAGCCTGGGCAACATATTAATAACAAGACACCGTCTCTATAAAAAAATTTAAAAATTAGCCGGGCGTGGTGGCGCGTGCCTATAAGCCCAGCTACTGGGGAGGCTGAGGCAGGAGGATCGCTTGAGCCCAGGAGTTGGAGGTTGCTGTGAGCTATAATTGCACCACTGCTCTCCAGCCTAGGTGACAGAGCGAGACTTTGTCTCTAAAAAAATAAAAAAGAAAAGAAATAAAAAAATTTAAAAAACACAACGAGATACCCTGTCATACCCATTAGGATGGCTACTATCAAAAAACCAAAAAATAACAAGTGTTGGTGAGGACGCGGAGACATTGGAACCCTGCGTGTTGCTGGTGGGAATGGAAAACGGTGCGGCTGCTGCAGAAACAGTTCGGCAGTTTCTCAAAAAGCTAAACACAGAGTTATCACAGGATCCAGCAATTCTACTGCTGAGCGAGGAATCGGGAGCAGGGGCTCAGGCAGACGCTCGCACGTCCGTGTCCTTGGCAGCACCGTTCGCAGTGGCCAAGAGTGGACGCCACCCGAACGTCCACCAGCGGATGAGTGGACGACAGATCGTGTTCTCTGCACACAGAGGAGCATCCTCCGGCCATGGACACGGTGAAGCTCTGACACCCGCCACGACCTGGTTAAACCTTGACACCCTCACGCTAAGCGAACGAAGCCGGTCACGAAAGGAACAACATTGCAAGATTCCACTGATGGCAGGCGCCCGGAGTAGGCAAACTCACAGAGACAGACAGTGGCGTGGAGGCTTCCGGCGCAGGGGTGGGGTGGGCCGGGCAGTGCCTGCGTAACGGGAGCAGAGCTTCTGTTTGCAGCAATGAAAAAGCTTTGGAAATGGACAGTGGTGGTGATTGCACCACGTGGTTAAGGCCACTGAATCGCACACTTAAAAATGGTTAAAATGGTAAATTTTATGTTATGTACATTTACTGTAATTTTTTAAAATTAATGACATACTACGTCAGAGCCGTTGACTCGCACACTTCACATGGTGAGTTACGTGGCTCGTGAGTTACATCTCATGGAAAGCGTTAAAAGACAGAGGGGGCAGCAGGCCCCGTGCAGACCTGAGGGGGTGCTGGGCGGCCTGGCCGGCTGCCCGGCCCGCGTGGGCTGGGAGCAGAGGGAGG
This sequence comes from Propithecus coquereli, assembly GCF_000956105.1. Classification (NCBI taxonomy): domain Eukaryota; kingdom Metazoa; phylum Chordata; class Mammalia; order Primates; family Indriidae; genus Propithecus; species Propithecus coquereli. Next base: position 825,488 of record NW_012154107.1, read on the forward strand.
TGCGCAGAGGGGCGTGCACAGCGCCACTGAGGCAGGGACCGCGTCGTCTGCCTGCGCCTCTCCCGGCCGCTCTGTGCCGAGCGCAGCCTCCCCCCAGAAACCAATTTTCCGCACAGTGAAAATGTTTTCTCTGTGCCCACTTCAGCAGATGGCCCCCCACCTTGGCCTGAATTGAGAAGCACAGAAAGCGAACGGGACAGACGGCTTCCTTGGCAATGCCCTACAGGCACACGAGCGTGCGCACCCGCCCCCCCCACCCCTCGACTCCTCGACTCCCGGAGCCCACGTTCTGGAGCTGGCCCAGGGGCCTTGCGGGGCCTCAGAAGACCTGCCCCTCCCTGCCCCGCCACCCCCACTGGGAGCCGGGCCCAGGGCCTTCCCCTGGCGGGTGCTCAGGGATAGTCCTAGATGAGCAGGCGGCTGCAGGTGCCTCTGGGCCTTGCTGTGGCTCTTTGCCTCCTGCACACCCCTCTGCCCAGGCTCCGCTCCTCCCAGCAGGAGGGGCAATGACCTGAGCTGTGGAGCCGCGCCCGCCCGAGTGCCCACCTGCATTCCCGATTTACATGGTGGCGAGAAACTTTGGCAGAGACAGCCTGACCTGGGTCCACCACCGGTGTGCATTTGTGTATGGTCAGGAGGGCCGGGATCCGGCCTGAAGGTTTGAGAAAGGACAACAGAGACCCCAGGGGAAGTCACCATTGTGAGAAAGTCTGGTGAGGGCAGGCCCTGTGCCCGCTGGACCAACGGTGGGGCAGGGCCCTGCAGCAGGGGCCGAGGTGCCTGTCAGCAGGGGCGGGGGACACTGGGAGGGTCAGGGGTCTCTGCAGAGGTGACTGCTGGTGCTCACGGGTTGAGGGGGCCAGTCCTGATGCCCCAGGGAGAGCCCAAAGGGGCCACAGAGACCATCCGGCCTCCCCTCTAGGGGAGGGGTAGGGTGGGGAGACTGAGGCCTGGGAGACCACTGCCCCCAACCTGAGTGACCAGGTTAGTCTCAGGAAATGGAAGTGTCCTTCTTGGAAGAACCAAGAGACAAAATGGTTTTCAGGGTTTCCATAATCACCCTGTTGCAAACAGGAGGAGAGTGTGTCACAGGGAGTCCGTGGAGTTTGTGGCATTTCCAGGGAGTAAACCAGGCTGGCCTTGACTGTCCGGGAGAGGGGGGCGTTCGGCTCTCGTGGGCCGGGCACCTCGGAAAGCCGAGGCCACAGGGACTAACCCCTGATGGGGCGCGGGTGTGTGGGTGTGACTTCCTCGGAGCCCGAGGGGCGTGCGCGCTGCTCGGAGGTGAGCACAGAGGGCTGCCGGGACAAGCCCAACCCGGCCACCCCACAGGCTGGGGCTCCTTTAGCTGGACCCTTCCCGCCGAGGGCCCACGGCTGAGGACAAGGCCACACCCACTGGCTTCCTGGAGAGCCAAAGACGGGGCGGGGGGCCAGGAGGAGCCAACGTGGAGCATGACGCGAAGCGAAGCCATCGGCGCGGCTCGAGAGAAAACGCAGGGCTGGAAGAGACCTTGCGCTTGCACGGGCTGCTTCAGGCCACGTGCCCAGACCCTCCAGGCCTGGCCCCGCCCCTGCTGCCCCTCAGGGGGCTTGAGTGGGGAGTTTGCCGGGTCCTGGACCAGGCCGGCGGGTGGTGAAGGAGAGGCCCGAGGACAGAGTCCCTGTGGTCCTGTGCTGTGGGGCAGTGGCCCCCAGGAGCTGGCCAGGAGCTTCTGAGCTGCCTGACACTGACCACATTCCCCGCGGACACTGCAGTCCAGGGGCTGCAGCCGGCTGTCCCACGCCCAGCCGCAGGAAGGCCCCGCCCCTGCCTGGGCAACGTGGCCCAGCTCCTGCGTGGCCCACAGTGCGGGGCCCGTGGGGCAGTGAGGGGCAGTGTCCACCCTCCCCGCGCTGACGGCCTTGGTGAGAAGAACCGGGAGGAGGGGTCTTGGTATGGCAGGAAGCGGAGGCCCAGCTCCAGCTGGACCTGCTCGCACCAGGCCCTGTGTGTCCCCCTCCTCATCCCACCTGCACAGGTGAGTACCACCAGCCCCACCTACAGGTGAGGACACTGTTGTTTAGCCAGGCCAGGTGAAAGCACTGAGCTGGGAGTCCGGAATCCTGGGTTCTGATTCCAGGCTCGGGAATCAAGCTGTGCAACTTTGAACAAGCTACACAGCCTCTCTGGGCCTTGAGCCCGTCATCTGAAAAGTGGGGGAGTAAACTAGATGGCCCCCAAGGCTCTTCTGGCCCAGATTTCCAGTGGGTCTTGGATGTGGCGTCTCTCCTCTCCCTAAGGACAGAGCTAGAGGCGCCTGCCAGTCAGGCTGCCTGAGCAGAGGCAGGGAGAATGAAGACTCAGACACGGCGCCGCTGTCGCGGACAAGGCAGATGCGCGGAAGCTGCAGCTCAGCGTAAGGAACTGAGCATGATATCCAAGTACATAAAAGCGAGGAACAGAAAAGGAAACTTGCTGATCGAGCCGTCTGAAATGGGACAGACTGTCCCTCTGGTAATGAGTTCCCCATCACCAGAAGCGTGTAAGCCGAGAACAGTTCCATGCATCCAATGGGCTGTTGGAGCCAACGACTTCCCAGACACCTTCTGGCTTGGCAACCCTGAGCCTGTGTCCTTCCACCCAGGCCACAGAAACCTGCTCAGGTGCGAGGCCCGGCAGTGTCCTTCTGAGCCGCTACTCGGAGCTCCACGGCCCCGAGGCATTCGCTGAGCGCAGATCAGGTGTGAGAAGTGTGCAAACCGTTTGTTTCTAATGATAGTTACAATACCCAAGTTTCTGAATGAGCTCCTACACGGAGATGAGAGATGCAAGCGTGGTGTTGTCACAGACAAACTACGCCCTTCTCTGAGCGGGAGGTGCCAGGTGGTGTCGGCTGGAGCTGCTGGAATCAGGCACAACCCGGGCCCGGCGTGAGCAGCCCTGTGGGTGACAGCCACCCACGAAGGACGGCTCTGGGGAAAACAGGTCGAGGCCTCCCGGCCGGCCGGCCCTCTCCCTCCTGACTGAGGCGCCTTCTGCGGGGCCGCAGTGGGGTGACCTGCTTGCCCTGCTGAGATCAAACCTTGGCTCACACCCCGCGAAGCCCTAGCTCCTGAGTCCTGGCCAGGGGACACCAGAGCATTGGGCGGGAAGTCCCGGGGCACTGCCAACAAGAAGCCAGAGTGGATGGTCCCTTCCACTGACCCCCATGTACGTGTGGGGTCGGGGGACCACTCAAGCCACCGGGCAGGCTGTTTTGGCTCCAGGTCCCCTGACTTCAGGGTGCAAGTGTCCTGGGATCCTGGTCACTTTGTCTCTTGGGAGGGAGCAGCTGGTGAGTGCTACGTACATCCAGAGTCGAGCGTCCACCAAGGAACCGCAGGCCCAGGGCTCCTGCGTCGCCCATTCCTGTGCTGTGTGCGTCTGGGTGCACCTTCAGACCCGAGTGCAGGGAGGGGCCTGGAGCCCCAGAGTAGGGAAGGGGGTCAGACTGGCTAAGTACCTGTCAGCAGGATACCGCAGAGGACAGAGGACAGGGTTGTTTGGGAATAACAAGCCCAGGCTGCCTGGAACCTGTGCCCCGCTGTGGCCACTTCCCCAGGAGGGAGCAGGGTTGCAGGGGAGGGGCGTCACTCTGCAGCCACGGCCCAGCGTGGCCTCTCTCTGCCTCAGTGTCAGCTGCCCCTGTGAAATTGGGGACCCCCCACCCAAGTGTCACCAGACGCTCGTGGGGTCTCTGAGGAGCAAGTGCAAGGCAAACGCAGGCATGCTTCCCCTGCGGGCGAGGGTCGCCCGGACGCTGCGGGGAGGACGGCAGGCTGGGTGTGGCTGGGCGGATCGCGACGGCACTGCCACGCTTCAGAGAAGAGACATTCCAAGAGACCACAATCTTTCTTCACTCTTTACTGTGTAAAAATAAACTCAACAATTCATGTCATTTCAGCAAGAAAATGAAAAGAAAAAAAAAGCAAGAATACCAGTAGAAATAGTGCATTTCCAGAACTGCTGATGGGAAGTGGCAGGTCCCATGGTTTTGACCCATTTGATACCCCAAAAAGGCTGCAGATCATATGAGAAATGTACAGCTTTGGTCGGCAAATAATGAAAGTAAGATACACCTATTCTCCCTCCTATTATACAGTATGTACATTATGACAATGTCAATCTTGGGGGGTTGCTTTTTTTTTGGCAAATAAGACAAAATTGGGACTCTATTGGGCTTTTTGTTCTCCTCAATGACTTGTTCCCCTTTGACAAATTGCACTTAAGTCCACTGCACAGAAGTGATACATTTCCCGCCATTAGTTGAGTAAATTTACACACTGTGTTTTGAGAGATGAAACCGTGACTTCTTCAAGCCACGTTTTGGTTGCCATAAGATTACAAAGGATTCTTTCCTCTTGATGTTAACAACATGTAACCCAAGTTTCTTCTGCCACATTTGGAACTGATATTCAAACCCTCAGCTTGTTCCACTCAGTAAGTCAGCGCCAAGACAAAGGGTCCACCATAAATGGCCAATTCTAACTCCCGGCCCCAACACACTTTTGAGAACAGGTGGCTCCTCTCCGGAGCTCGCCGGAATGGCTGTCAACCTCATGCCAGCCTCTCCCCACCCCTCACTGCCCATAAGACAACCCCTTGGTCTCAGGTCCCAGGGCTGGTGACAAAGTGATCTTTGCAGTCTTAGGAAATAAACTGGGAATCTACAAAAGGAAAAGAAAGCATACAAAATGTATCTCTTTCTTCCAAAATACATGCTTTCAGTCCTACATGTTGGACGGGCCTGAAAGTCTTTTCAAGGGAGATATATAGGTTGAGTTAATTTATAGGTTTGTCCTTTTCTTTCATAAAAATACTCTTGTTTGGTAATAAACTTTTTCTTCTACAGTAAGAGAAATAACACTGTGTTATCAAAAGCAAGAAGGCTTACGATTCAAGTGGGATCTCAGCCCCCGCGGCCCGGAGAGCCCCGGCCGGCAGCTCTCCCACCGCGGACACCCAGGGAGCTGGCGGACACCGGCTCGGCAGAAGCAAACACTGTCTCGACAGTGCTTTTGAATCTTCGTGTTTTATAAAATGGCTTACCTGAGAGAGGCATGTATTATTCAGTGCAAGAGGGAACATCAATCAGATTAAGGAGTAGATGGAAACTATGTGGATTAGATCTGCTGCTGTGTCGTCTACCTTTCTCGGGGCCAGCAAAGTGCCAAGTGTTAACACAGTGAGGGAGTCGGGGGCTCGGCGGGGAGGGAGCTAAGTGTCAGCGTCGGCCCTGGCACCATGGGTGGGGTGGGAGGCTGCAGGGACAGAGGCGACAGCACTGGGGTGTGCTCTGCCCCTCTCTAGTCAGGGCAGAGGATGGCTCGTGGTCCTGAACGGACAGCTCCCACCTGGCCCACTCTGGGCAGAAGGTGGTCTGGGGTCCGGTAGCTTGGCCAGGCCGGGGCGAGTGGGAGGCACTGACCAGGGAGCCGCCTAGCACAGCCCGCTCCGGGCCCCGCCTGCGTGACAGCTCCAAGACAGTGGGACCGCGGGGTGGGCTAGACCTGGTCCTGAGAGGCCATTCCGAGCTCTCCCACGGTCTCCCGACTTTGGGAATTTTTTAGGCTTGGTCTCAACCTACATGTTAAAAACACTTCTTGGTGTGTCGGGGGTGGGGAGGGGGAGAGGAAAACCGATCTCTCTCGACCTCCTCTCACCCCCTTGGCTTGCTAACCCAGCCATTTCCGGTAGCTACACAGGTGGTCACAGAACACTGGGTGGCACTCAGCACACAACACGGAACTGGAGAAGTCCATGCAGGCAAGGGACACACGTCAGACCCAGGGAGCAAGGAGCACGCACCCCGAGGAACATGCAAACAGAGAAGACCCCTGCAGATCCAAGGATGCCACAACCCGACGGGCGCGGATGAAGCACAGTTATTTGAGAAAAGCCACTGCTGAACAACAACGCGCAGCGCGGCGCCTGATCTGCACCCTCCCCGCGAGAGTGATGCATTGCAGACCGGCGACCAGGACCGTGCAGACACCCACGAGAGCGACACAGAGACACTGACACAGACACACACAGACGCACGAGGATGCCGACACAACACGGGACCTGCGTTTAAGGGGACAGGTGGCCCTGGAAGGAACAGAAGATGAAAACACCTGTTCCTCCTGAAGAAATGCCTGCAGCCGCAGATGAGCCCGCGGCGCGGGAGAATTTCTAGAAAGACTTGTCAGCCTTTTGCTAATGAGACTCCTGGAGACAGAGTCCAGGGTGCCCTCAGGGCGTGCGACCAGCGGATGACACAACAAAGCAGGGAGCTCCTCCTGAACGTCGCTCTCCCTCGACACGTGCACACACGCACACGCACACACGCACACGCACACGCACACACACGGGTCCCCTCCTTGGAAGGACTGGAAGGAAATGTTCATGCTGCTTTTCATGGGGAACAAAAAAGTCAAAGGTTCCGGACACCGGGCAGGTCTCAGTGTCACTGGCTGGTCACAGGTTGGGGTCTGCTATAGGGTGAGCCCTGTGAGATGGGGCAGTGGGTTTCAGGCCCCCACCCCGGCTCCATGTGAGAGGTCTGCAGAGCCCCTGCCTCTCGGAGGGATCCGAACAAGCCCCCTGGCCCGGGGTGTACTGGGGGGGATATGGCTGTCAGAAGTCCCACCAGGAGGACTTTCCCATCAATGGCTCAAGCCTCAGTGGCCCTGTGTGCCTGGGTCTCAGTGGGAATGTGGGTTCCCTTGTCTAAAAGATCCCTCTTGAAGACCCTGGTCTCACACTACCAGAGGCAAAAGGGGAGGGTGCCGGGCCTGCCTTCCTGGCTGTGGGTGGGACGCTCCGCTCTCAGCGCCACCCAGGCTGACGCAGCACAGCACTGGAGGCTGGAAGGGGGCACGGTTCCCGGCTTCCGGGGTTGCGGGGGGTGGGGAGGGCCGGGGGCGGGGCCGGCGTGGGGGCTTGCGGTGGTTGGGGCCCCCTTGTTGCCCGGCCCCGGCCCGGACAGTCAGCCTGCAACTTTCAGTGAGAATCTGCCTCTGGCACAAGGTACAAATTCTCCGTGGAGAGGCCCCCTGGCCTTTAACAAACCACTAAAAGACATTTATTGTATCAATATAGAGATATGTCGCTCAGAAAAAGGGTTGCAAATGAAGACAAACGCTTGCGCCAACCCCAAGGCACGCGGGAGCTAACCAGGTTGGCGTAGACAGATTTTTGACCCATCGTGAGATCTCCTAAAGCCACAAAGAAGGAAGGAATCGAAATCCTTCTTCCTAAAAGAAAAAGCCTCCCCGGCCGCCCTCGCACGCACACACGCGGACACACAGACACACACGCACCCTCACCTACTTCTGCGTCGTTCGAGATGTCGCTGCCGCCTGATCTAGCTGCGAATGGGGCACGCCTGAGAGACAGTCCGGGCTCCTAGAGAGAAGTGGGTGTCCTCGGGGACAGAGGGGAGCCGGGCTGCGTCAGGTGCACGAGGAGGACAGAACCAGGCTGTGTGCGTGTGCGTGTGCAGGGGTGTGTGCAGGGGCGACGGCCTCGGCTCATTCCTGGGGGAAGGGAGGGAAGAGACGGACGGGTCATCACTGCACAAGCAGGGGCGGCGGCGTGGGGGTCTCGGCCCTGGCCTGAAGCCATCAGTTGATCTGGCGACAGGCCTCGAATGTCCACTTGGTGGCTCCGCCGAAGATCTCGATGTGGGACTCGGCCCAGGCGATGACGTTGCCAGAGAGGGCCTTGGAGCTGCAGGTGGCCAGGTTGTACACCTCTCCTGCCGTCAGCTT
>NW_012154108.1:0-468 GCF_000956105.1 Propithecus coquereli
GAATTTCTCATTTTAGTTTTGTCAGATGCTATTTTTTTTTTTTTTTCATTTCAGTGAAACTGTCATTTCCCAGAGACGTAGCCACCTACTGGCCTGGGGCTTCATTGATTTCTCAGGACCCAGCGTAAGGCAGGGCACAACTGGATGTTTCACCAAATGACTAGAAGCCTTATGTACACCTCCCACCACCAACTGAAAACAGAAGGAATCATCTTTCTTTTTCTTCTAACATTCTAAGCACACTTTAATATTTTAGGAAATGCCCTGCACATTGTCTTGAAAGGGAAGTGTTAGTTATATTTAGCATGGCAAGGATTAAGAGAAAACAAGCATCGTTGTCTATCAGTTTAATCAAGTATTATTGGGAATATAGACTGTTTCTTGCATATGCATTTCATAAACTATTATAGGAGATAGCAGAAGAAAGAAAAGGTACAGAATTTCAGTCTCCCCAAACTCTCCTAGGTT
>NW_012154108.1:2603-2934 GCF_000956105.1 Propithecus coquereli
GAACCTAGTGGAAAGAGCCTGAAACAGATTTTCTCTCACAGCCATAAAAAGAAAACAACCTTGCCAATAGCTTGATCTTGGATTTTTAGCCCCCAGAAGTGTGATACAATATACTTCTACTGTTTATTCCACCCAGTTTGTGGTACATTGTTACAGCAGCCCTAGTAAACTAATAAAGTGCCCATTCCCAGGGAAGGGACTTCTGTAGACTTGGACTGGCCTTACTGGAAATCTTCATACTTTGTTAAAGTTTACCTAATCCATCATTCACCAATTTAATTTACAGTGGTATTGTAACTGTGTTCTTAACATTTTTGACCTTATCATTAGA
>NW_012154108.1:5164-5545 GCF_000956105.1 Propithecus coquereli
TGAGTTCAAATCCAGACAAGGTGGAAGGGCCTGATCAATTCCTTTCGTTTCAGAGCCCAGAAATCATGAGAGTAAGGAATGTGCCCTAGGAATCCACGCGCACACTAGGAGTAAGAGCGATGTTCTAGAAGTGAAGTCAAAACTGAAATAAAGACCTAACGAACGAAAACACTACTCTTAAGAAAATTAAAGTTATCCAATATTCTATGCATTGTCCATAAGGAAAACTTAATCTGAACAATATGACTTAAGCACATGCTATTTTTATAACTACTGAATATTCATTATTCTCAAGTTCACAGGGAACTCTTTCTAAAATAGCTGAGTCAAAAAAGAAGTCCCAACATATTTTAGATGACTGGAATGATCTAGAACATAGTA
>NW_012154109.1:0-839 GCF_000956105.1 Propithecus coquereli
TGCAAGCCCTACATAAGTCCTCAAAGCTGAAAAGGGATTTTGAATCTAATATCCAACTTACACAGTAGATAGAATACAACAATTTCTGATGATACGATCACATTTCAGAGTTCATATAAAGCACAAAATAAAGAATAATAGCATCTTTCTTTGAGGCTGAATGAATCGTTTATTTCCTCAAACTATGTGAACCCTCTCTTCATCCTCCCTCATTCTAAACCAGTCTAATGAAGAATTGTGCTTCTCCTAAGATGTAGCTTCAGAATATTTCATCAAAATGGTCCTTGTTTTTCTCCTCCTTCAGTAGAGTTGTCTTTACTTCTGACTTTATCTGACTGTTTATGTTTTTCCATAATTCTCTGGTTCTCCTACATATTTTACCACCTGGTATCTTTCCTTCCACAAACTGGCTTCTACCGGCAACACCTACTTCATTCTGAAAGTGTTTGCACCAATACTACAGCCACGCCTTTGAGAGTACAGAAAATATTGACTATTGTGCACATATATTTAAAACCTATCCACAAAAAATTTTAGATTTTCAGGGTAACAATAAAGCCAAGATAAATACACAGCACATTCTCTGACTCTTCACTATCATCACTGAGTTTCTTCATGCAGGCAGTTTTCTTCATCATCTCAACACTTCAGTTCTTTTACCTTTCCTAGTTCTGCATTTTTGATGTCAACTCTAAGAATGCTTTACCTAGCAGTACATTCCGAGAATTTTCCCGTATTTTTTCCTAAAAATGTCTACAGTTTTATATTTTACATTTAAGTCTATAATCAATTTTCAGTTAATTTTTGTACAAGATGTAAGGTTTAGGCCTAGATTCATC
>NW_012154109.1:2327-2648 GCF_000956105.1 Propithecus coquereli
GACTTTCAGGTTATGACACCAAGGTGAAGATGGTGCTGGAGAGCAGAGATGTTTCTATTGCTTCTCAGGTGTTATATCTCAGATGAACATCTATGCCATGTTCTGTTAACAAGCCCTATCAAGAGTATAGTCTTTCTACTTATAAATGAACACAAAACTATAGCTAAATACTAAGCTGTTAGTATATTCGTGTGCAATAGTCTAAAGCAGTCCAACGTCAATGGTGGACTTTCAGGTTATGACACCAAGGTGAAGATGGTGCTGGAGAGCAGAGATGTTTCTATTGCTTCTCAGGTGTTATATCTCAGATGAACATCTATG
>NW_012154109.1:4553-4916 GCF_000956105.1 Propithecus coquereli
TTTTTTAAGGGAGTGGAATTTATTTTGTATTTGGTATGACAGGAAAGCCAATAGCTATATTAATTTCACTTCAACATTCATTCACGATGAAAACTACTGACAAACAGGGAACAGAAAGGAACTTCCTTAACTGGTACATAGTTTCTAACAAAAAAAAAGTTTGTAAATCTATTTTATGATAAATCAGTACAATTCTGTTTTAAATCAGGAAAAAGACAAGGATATCAGCTGTTTTAGTTTCTACTCAACTCTGAATCTAGCCAATACAAAAAGATTAGAAAACAAAATTAAATGTGTAAAAATTGTAAAGGAATAGAATCATTTCCTTATTTCCAGATGGTGAGGTTATTTATGTTGAAAACC
>NW_012154110.1:0-677 GCF_000956105.1 Propithecus coquereli
CAATATGTTCTTTATTTCATATATGCACTGAAAGGCTTGGAGAATTTCCCATAGACTAGCTTCTGGCTTCAGACTTTCAAAAACTTTTTCTCCTCTGCTACCACATGCTTTCAAGGATGGGAACCCCGGGCAAGTTCATACAGGGCTAAGACTACCCAGCCTGCACTTTTACATCGCAACACCAAACGGGGCCGGAACAGCAGGCAGCAGGAGTATTTTTACAAGTCATTCCTAACTTGGGAGGACTAGCAATAACTAAACCATGCAAAGAAGTGACTATGAAATATTTACCTCTCTGTCTCTCTATCTTGCACTAAACCCAAACTAGATGTATCCTCAACTCCCCATCCCGACTTCTGTTTAATTGGCCCCTCAAAATTCCCACAGGCATTCTAGCCCTACCCAACACATAGAGAAGACTGATGAGGACAGAGTTGGAATGGAAAGAGATCTTATTTTTCCATATGTTACAAAACCATATAACCATGTGAATACATCACCAGGGCCCCTCCCAAGGCCTTGTGCATGTGAGCAACCCTGAAGTTTAAATTTCTCTAGCTTCATAGAAAATCCTTTTCTCGTGTGTATGCGTATACTTGGAGCCTCTCCACTACATGGGTAAGACAGTATTACTGAGGGAATATGCTTTTTTTTGCTCTCGGGTATGCAGGGGTTAC
>NW_012154110.1:8902-9261 GCF_000956105.1 Propithecus coquereli
AGTAGCTAATGAAATAAAGTCATTTGAGGGATGATATACGTGGATTAATATAACCTTGCCTACGGAACATATTTGCATCTTCCACAGTTCTCTTCAACGGCTTCAACTCATTTGGTTGAGAGAGAAATTTTTTGATATAGGGATTGTGGTAGGCAGTATCTCAGATGGTCTCCCCGATACCCATGTCCCGATATTCATGGCTTTGTGTGTCCCTCTTCCCTTGAGTAACTTGCTTCTAATCAACAGAACACAGCAGTGTGGATCAGGTGACAAAAGGTCGTCACTTCCTTCTCGCTAGGAGACTCCTTTGCTGGCCTTGAAAACTGCCATGTTGTAGGGGTCTATGTGGCAAGGATCTG
>NW_012154110.1:9311-9815 GCF_000956105.1 Propithecus coquereli
ACCCTCATCCTCCCTCACTGCCCCCCAGACTCAGGCATCATAACACGACACCCTGACAGTTCTTGATGTAATGTCCTTGTGTTCTAGAGGAAAAAACATTCTTGGCAATGGTGGTGGTGGTGGTGGTGAGGTAAAGGTTAGAAATGCGAAAGAACGCAAATCATAATGGTGCACAAACTCAACACAGCAAATTGTGATGTGTGTTATGTATACCTTTGTTCTCCAGCGGTGTAAAGATCACACACAGTAAAATCAGGATAGAAACTGAAAAGAAAAGGAAAATCATGAGCATAGTTTCACACTCACCGCTAAGTGAGATACTGCCCTATGCAAGGAAAGACTAGGTCTTTTCTAATGCAGTGCTGGGTTCATGGCTTGGGCTAAAAATTCTTGCCGATAATTTGCCTAGATCAATCCATGAGCAAGGTAGGTTTTTCCATCTGTTTACATCTTCTACAATTTCTTTTTTTAGTGTTTCATAGTTCTCCCTGTATAAGTCTCTTA
>NW_012154111.1:0-273 GCF_000956105.1 Propithecus coquereli
GATGATTTTGTTCTCAGGGTAAATGTTCCCATGTGTGTACCTTCTATTTCTGATCAGCTCCTGTGTTGTACAAACAACAGATTGTGTTTTCTTTTTTTTTTTTTTTTTTAGAATATAGACTTTTAAGAAATTTCCATGTAAGTGTGTATTTTTTTAAACATTTTTAGTAATTAAGACAAGCGCTACTTTTTTCTTCTTCAGCATTTTCAACCTATTAAATCTGGCTCCAAAAGATGATTTGGCTTTTTCCATGTTTTAGCACAAACTATTTAA
>NW_012154111.1:2107-3133 GCF_000956105.1 Propithecus coquereli
TCAGTAATCCATAGTAAATCAGTCAGCACAAGCTCTAAAACAGGTACAGGTTTAAATTATTCCAACTCTATAATATTTGTATAATCATGAGTGAATTTGTAAAGATTTTTAAAGCTGTTTTCTCAACTATAAGTTGGATATTTAAAGTTCACATATAATTATTAAGATTATTAAGGCAATCTATACACAGTAGTAAGCCTTTAATAAATGGTAGCTATAATTATTTGAAATGTCCCACTTTCTATTCTTATAAACTAAGTTATACTAAAGAAGAAGGAAAAACCCAACCATAAAGCCAAACTTATTCCAGTATCTTCTTTCCTAGACCTATCTTCATCACACTTAATTTGTTAATTTCTGAGAGTTTTCCAAACATAATAATAACAACAATGATAATAATAATATTCAGTCTGAATTTTATCACTGGCGATAGAAAAAAGAACACTAGAGAAACCAATGTGATACGATAATATTGTTTCCTTTAATACTTGCTAACAAATGCTTTATTGGCATTATATTATATCTCCATGTTCATTTTGGTTATCAATACACGTTCCAGGCATATTTTATAATTTCTACCTGCTAAAAATTAACAGACTGAGGTAACAGATCTATTCCACAACACTCTTAATTTTCGCCTGAACTGGAATCCTGGTTCCCAGAATGGTATGAAATGAAAAGCAAGATCTGTTTCTTAATATTTTCAAGATAATTTTTTCCTTTAAAGATGACTAATAATTCCTATCTGGAAAGTTATGCTGAGAACCAAATAATATATAAAATACAGGAAAAGTAAAGCACAGTACTTGATACACAAAAGGCATGGTTCATGCCAATCAACTTTATTGAGAAATAAGTTACATACACTAAAATGTCCATATTCTAAGTTTATAATCTTTGAATTTTGACATATATGTGTATCTGTATAGCCAACATCTCATTAAAGATATAGAACATTTTAATTGTCATGAAAGAGGTGATTGTTTTTTGTTTTGGGTACTTGTTTGCTAAAAACAATCCACTAAT
>NW_012154111.1:9257-9680 GCF_000956105.1 Propithecus coquereli
TAAGTCCTGGGATATGTTGACATTTTGCACAAAATAGCCAATGAGTAGTTACTTGCTTAAGGAGGAAGTCCAAGATAAGACATCTCTCTGTGCTATGTGTGACACACAAATATACTCAGTTTTGGACACTTAGCCAGGGTACAGTTGGTGCTTGCTTTATATTATTTAAGGAGCTCAAATCAGATAAGAAGTCTCATGTGATCCATGAGTAAGCAACAGTGAAACTAACTCACTTACTTTTATCTTCTATATGAAAATTACCTTGATGATAGAAATTTTCTAGGTGTATACAGGTAAAATAAGGGAAGTCCCTGCAGGACCAAATCCGAAGTACACTTTTCTTACACTTCACTCTTTGGGATTCCTCTAGAATTTAGATATGCCTGTGATCAGAACAATTGTGTTTCAAGGATGCATATTTTG
>NW_012154112.1:0-396 GCF_000956105.1 Propithecus coquereli
TAATTGATCTTATTTTTTAAATATTCTGCAATTTTGCTTTAGACTTTCTGACATGACAGTGAGAGTTTTGGGCGGTTTGTTTGTTTGTTTAAGTAACAAGTTTTTGTTGTGGTTAAATTTTATTGTTATTACCTGTTGTCAAATTATAGAGAGTGTCTTCCTTATTTCTACTCTTTGGAATGTATTGAGGGTTATTTTGTGATCTAAACATTCTATATGGGCAATTTGATAAATGTTTCAGCAGGTGTTTCAGGGGTAAAGAGAGTGTGTTATCTATTGTTGAGGTGTAGTTATACAGTTTTTGTTATTACCTGTTGTCAAATTATAGAGAGTGTCTTCCTTATTTCTATTCTTTGGAATGTATTGAGGGTTATTTTGTGATCTAAACATTCTATA
>NW_012154112.1:2240-3171 GCF_000956105.1 Propithecus coquereli
AAAAGCAGTAAATGTGTAAACTCAACAACACAGCAGTCCTAGTTACACGTGCTCCCCACAAATATGGAAGAATGACCATAGCAGAGTGTTTCTTAATAGCCCCTAAGCTGGAAACAGCCCAGATTTTCAGCATGAGTAGAATAGACAAATAGCGATGTATTCAAATAATGGACCATTGTAGACAATTACAAAAAGAGAAACTGTAGTTACACACACCAGAATGATGTTTGCACACAGTACTAAATGAAAGAAACAAGACAGAATGGGGCACATACAATGTGAATCTGCATATATAAAGTTCAAAGACAGATTCGAAAAAAATTGTTCTGTCTGAAACTGGGGTTGTGGATACATAACTCTATGCATTTTTCAAAGTGAATGAACTTCAATATATACAAAAATTTTTAAAAAATCAACCAGGATCCTAGGGGATCCCAGAACAGAATGAAGTCTAGTAAATAAATCTAACAGTGTCACAAATCTAACAGTGTCACAGTTTAGTTGGGCATAATCCAACTAAAGAGGTGTGTGTGTGAGGGGGTGATATAAGAAACTTTGGAAAACTATGTTTTGACTGAGAACTGTAAGGCTAAAGGCAAAAAGAACTGTACCTAAGGATTGTGATCTAGTTGGTAAATTTGTTTCTTGTAGAGACACAAGTTCACAATTTTGAAATTACATTATATGCATCCCAGGGTTAAGAAATAAATTAGTAATGGCAGATCATGGAAGACTGGAGCACCTTATAGTGCCAGAAAGTAAGAAAGTGCACAAGGAAGGAAAAAAAGAAAAAGAATAGGGCATGTCAAAGGGACACAGAAGCCAATTGAGAAAATTAAAAGCTCCCAGTGGTCAAAGCTGGGACAATTTGAGCAACAAAATAAATAGCATAGTATTTGTTTAAAACCCTTGGTATAAAATGAATATGCAC
>NW_012154112.1:4791-5384 GCF_000956105.1 Propithecus coquereli
TCTCACTGTCAGTGGGAGGTCACAGGCGAGCAAGTGGTGGATTGGCATTGTGGACATCAGCATGGATTTATGTTCAGCTTAAGAGAGACACAGAAATTTGCAAATAGAAATAAGTATAGGTGTGTTTATAAACATGAATTAGTATGCATAGATTTAATATTTTATTGCTCAGTCAGCCAAGAGGGCTGAGGAGCAACTGCGTCCCAATAGCAATGAACACACCTAACGCCCAGATCTTGTTTTCTATTACCATGCCCAGACAATAGAAAAAGAACCCCTTAAAGAAAGGGTTGATTCTAGGACCAGAGCAGGAAATATGCAAGATAAGCCTGGAGCATCTCGTAGTGCCAGAAAGGAGGTGTTCAAAACACATGCGCGTGCACACACAGACACACACACACATACTCACAAAGATGGGGGTGTGTTGAAGGGACAGAGAGGACTCCTAGTGGCCAAAGCTGAATCAATTTGAGCCTCAAAATAAAAAAATTAGTATTGGATTAAAACCCAAAGCATAAAATAAATGTCCATGTGTTCATACTAATATGGATGAATGATTGAATAAATAAATAAATTGTGGAGAAGAGATAAAT
>NW_012154113.1:0-517 GCF_000956105.1 Propithecus coquereli
TTCTTATTTTTTCTTGTATCTTTTTATAAATAGTTTTCTGGATAAAATAAATAGATAACATACATCAATTGCACATATCTGTATAGTATTAAAAATATTAATATTAAATTCAAATAAAGCCAGCCCAAGATGATAGTCAGTATTATGCTTCACATCTGAATGAAAAGAACAAGATAAACACCTAAGTGAGCAGTTTTGCTTCAAAACTATTAGGTTATTAAGTATGAAATATCTGATTTCCTTAAGTCTTAAGTTTGACTGTTGTTATCTCTGACATTTCACTTTGACACTTCCTATTTTATTTTTATTATGAAGGTACATCCTCAGTCTTTCAAACGCATGTTGTGCCTTGTGATTATCTTTCATAATTTTTTTGACAGCAAATTTTGTGAAACCATGGATAAGTCAAAAATCTGTCTTACTTTTGAATATGAGTTCCATCCTGGAACCAATGCAGCGCAGACAGCTCGATTTATCAACAAAGTGTTTGGGAAGGATGTGGCTAATTAATGCACAG
>NW_012154113.1:12592-15418 GCF_000956105.1 Propithecus coquereli
AAACACTAACTTTTATTGAAGACTTTCTATGTACCTTCTATGCCAAATATTTTAAAGGCCTTGTTTATGGATTCTCATAACATTCTTAAGAAATACTATCAGCTTGTCATAGTTCATTCAGGCTGCTATAACAAAATACCATAAACTGAGTAATTGCTAAACAATAGAAATTTAAATTTAAATTTCTTACAGTTCTGGAGGTTGAGAAGTCCAAGATGAAGGCACTGGCAGATTCAGTGTCTGGTGTGGGCCTGTTTCCTAGTTCATGGGTGGTGCCCTCTGGCTGTGTCCTCACGTCATGGAATGCGTAAGAGTCTCTCTGGGGTTTCTGTTATAAGGACTCTAATTCCATTCATGATGACCTAATCACCTCTCAAGAGGCCCCAATTCCTAACATCATCACCTTGGGGGTTAGGATTTCAACACATGAATCTGGAGGTAGGGGTGGTAACAAAAACATTCAGACCATAACACACTTCCATTTCACACATGCTATAGTTTGGATATGGACTTTCCCCTCCAATACACATGTTGAAATTTGGTTCCTAGTGTAACAGTGTTGAGAGGTGGTAGGACCTTTAAGAGGTGTTTGTGTCACGGGAGCTCTGCCCTCATGAAGAAGTTAATGCCATTCTTTCAGGAGTGAATTAGTTCTCATGGGAGGGGGTTAGTTATTGAGAGAGTAGTTGTTATAAAAGCAAGTTTAACTTCCTTGGCTGTCTCTTGCTTCCTCTCTCACCATGTTATGAAGCAGCGCAAGGCCCTTACCAGGTGTCAGTGCCACGCTCTTGGACTTCTCAGTCTCCAGAACCATGAGCCAAAATTAACTTCTTTCCATTATGAATCACCCAATCTTTTCTATTGTGTTATAACAACAGAAAAAGGACTAAAAAAACACGTAAGGAAATTAAAGATTAGAAATTGAGGTTAATGACTTGTGCAAGGACACATAGCCAGTAAGTGACAGTGTGATTGATTCCAGTGTCACTGACCCCAGAATTCATATTCATGACCACTATGCAAGTAGTTTGCTTATAGGACTCTCCATGAGATCCCTACAAAGGAGTTTTTTTTTAACTACTGATTTACATACAAGCTTAACTTTTTGCTCCAGAAAAAAATTAGGAACAACAAAACAAACAAGGTAGAAGGCTGTACTATGTTAATAACAATAAGAATCAACAGAGAGGATTCTGAAAAGATAGTAGCTGAAGTGGGTTTTAATCTGTGAAAATCTCCCCATAAAAATATATGGAACAAAAACAATGGCCAAACAAAAAATCCATGGATAACATCTATCACAAAACTAGGAACAAGTTATCCTCACATGAGCTATTGGAGACAAACCACTACCTGAACTACTCAATATCAGCATATGCATAGAAAGAATTGTCAGGAAGGCAATAAGGCCTATCACGTCCATGAGACAGGAGAGTCCCAAATCGGCGAAAGCACGATGGGCCATTCTGAAAAAAGTAGCTAAAATGGAGAGAGCTTCTGCAGTCTCTGATTTGTGAGCTAGTGCAAGGGGACTCCACTACAACAGGAGTTTGTCCAGAATGGAAACTTGTTTTATACTAAAATAAGCAACAGAAGAGGGACCTTCAGATTTATGAGCTAGCAAGCTAACTGCTATAGTTTAACAGGTCCCCAAAAGTTCATGTGTTAGAAACTTGACCCTGCATATGACAGTATTAAGAGGTGGGACCTGGAAGAGGTAATTAGGCCATAGGGGCTCTGCCCTTATAAAGAATGTCATTAAAATAAATTAATGTCATTATTATGAGAGTAGGTACATTATCACAAGAGTTGGTTCCTTATAAAAGAATGAGTTCCACCCCATTCTGTCTCACTCTTGCTGTCTCATTATCTTTCTACGAAGGGATGACTCAGCAATAAAGCCATCACCAGGCACCAGCCCCTTAACCTTGGACTTTCCAGCCTCCAGAACCATGAGCCAATAAATTTCAATTCATTATAAATTACTGTGGTATTCTTCTATAGCAACACAAAACAGAATAAGACACTAACTTAGGCCACTTCTTCTGTCTAAAAGTTCAGAGAAATTCATGTCACTTAAAATTCATACCAGAATTTAAAACGAAAGTTTTATACCAGAGAGAGAGAGAGAGAGAGAAAGAGAGAGACATTGTCCTTACAGACAATAAAAGCACGGCAGGAAGACAAGTCAAACAAATACACACTGTACCACTGTATTTTTAAAAAATTTCTTAATTTCTTACAGAAACTAAGAAAATGATAGATATTATGATAAACAAAATAAATCCGATTCAGGAAAACTCAGAAATGAGGCAATTGAAAGGAAGAAAGATTTGAAGAGAAGTGACAGAACCCAGGAAATTAGAAATAATAGAAAAAAAATCATTAACATTTAAGAAGTAAAAACTAAAACAGATGGCATATCAGAGTGAATAAATATAATGGTAAATACTATAAGATCTGTAAGAATGGAAAACTATTCAAGCAAAATGGACAGATTTAGAAAATAGGTAAATAAAATTCAACACAAACACACACACACACAATAGGAATTGAAGGGAAAAAAACTCAAAATTGAACACAACAAATACTAAAAACCATAAATCAAGAAGATTTTTCTGAAACAACAATAAAAATGATTTAAAACTGTGTTTTGAAAAGGCATACTGCATATTTTCGAAAACCAACCCTACACAGATAACACCAAAGTATATTCTGCTAAAACTACTGGACTTTCAAGAAAAAAGAAAAATGTTTTGGGCTTCCAGCCAAAATGACAAGACACCCATAAAGTAAGATAATAATATCATCATTATATTTTTAATA
>NW_012154113.1:17098-18348 GCF_000956105.1 Propithecus coquereli
TCAGGAGCCAAAGCAGAAGTTTTCATTTCATTTAGCATTTTTCTCTGCTAAAATTGTTCTATTCATCAATAAGCATTGGTTGGAATTTCTTACAACCAATTTCTTACAGAAATTGGTTGTAAGGTCTACAGTTAGGATATGAAGTAAATATAGAATGTAATGCCTGCTTCAAGTAATCTTCAACACTTGAAGAATATGTTTGTCCACATCTTCCTAACCTTTCACCACAGCCAAGAAACTAGGAATTCTATTTGACTTATAAAGTACAATATTTAGTGAGTAACTACTATGATCTGAATGTTCGTATGTTGAAAAATTCGTATGTTGAAACCCTAACCTTTAATGTTACGATATAAGAAGGTGGAGTGTTATTAGTTTACGTTATTCAGGAAGTGATTAGGTCATGAGGGCAGAGCCTTTATAAAATAGGTCCCCGGGAGATTCCTTGCCCTTTCCAGCCATGTGAGGACACAATGAGAAGGTGCCATCTACAAACCAGCAAAACAGCCTCACACGAGACACTAAATCTGCTGGCACCTTGACCTTAGATTTGCTAGCCTTCAGAACTGTATGAAATAAATTTCTGTTGCTTATAGGCCACCCAGTTTAAGGTATTTTGGTTATAGCAGTCCAAGAAGGCTAAGATACCAACTAATTTTTGTTGTTATTGTTAATCAAAATTGAATTTATTTTTCCAATAGCTGAAACAGAAACAACTGTATTTATGGAAAATAGAGTGGATACTCAGTTTTAAAGGCCCATCCTCCCAGTAGGTGGAGCTATAATGCTTGCAGACTGGGTTAACCAGAATCCTGACTCTGTTTCCTTTTTCTAAATCCCAGCACAGTAATGGAAGCGCCGAAGCTTACACTAAAGATTTCTTGCCCTGATTTTTGTTTTATATATTGGTTCTGAGCCCTCACTGTGCATAAAAATTGTTTAGATTGTTTATTTTAAGTCGCAAACACTTAGGGGCATGCCTAGGAAATGGGTATTTTTTTAAAAAGGTACTCCAGGGATTCTATTTTGCAGCTAGAGTTGACAACTACTGGCTTAGAAGAGGAAGAAAACACATCCCAGGGAGTAAGAGTATAGAGGAGCAGTAACATGATAAAATAAAATCCTTTTATAATAAGCATTTATGACTTTCAGCATTTTATCCAATAACACAACAGTTGAACAGCAAACAATATTTCTCATTTACGAAAATGTGGGATTGTTTTATCTAATTTTTGGAAAATAAGAAATTT
>NW_012154114.1:0-366 GCF_000956105.1 Propithecus coquereli
GTGCTGAAAATCTATAATATAATAAGGATATATAATAATGCCTCCTGTGCATTTGATACATGTAGTACGCATTCCATAAACTTTTCTGAATGAATGAATTTTCCGTAATAACCTATTAATAAAGAAGATTGCATCTTCCTCGTTATATACTTTACACAAGTACTTTTTACTGCCAGAGCGAGAAATATAGTAGGAAGCTCAGGGGATAATCCGCTGGGCCATGAGTTCTGCAGATTTCCTCTGGCTTCTCCTGTAGTCAAGGCAAGCTCTGGCTTCCTGGTGCTCTGAGGTGAGGTCAGGGACCTGGTGTGTCATCTCCCTTCTCTCCAAGGAGACTGCACTCAGGAATCTCTATGAAGTGCATCA
>NW_012154114.1:2973-3405 GCF_000956105.1 Propithecus coquereli
TTAATTGACTTACAAGTTCACCACTTCTCTCCATATCCTTCTCTGTAAAACATAGACTGATGCTGGTGCCATATTATTAATAAATGCTTGAGGCTGGTAAATTTCTTTAAAAATTTCTTTCCACTTATCCAACTGGCAATCTTTAGGCATAATTTACACTGGTATCAGTAGCACCTGGAAACTTGTTAAAAATGCAAATTCTCAAACACCAAGCACACCTCCTGGATTAGAAACAGGTAGGATCCAACAATTTGTGTTTTAAAGCCTTCCCTTCAAATGATTCTGATACTTGCTGAAGTTTGAGAACCACTGCCTTCGAGCAAAGGCTATTACAGAGACTAAGTAGAAGCTCCTGGAGCTCCTCCCTCATGCTACCAATAGGGTAATCCCAAAGCAATACTGAATCCTTGAAGGACCACAGAGATCACTGCC
>NW_012154114.1:10880-11654 GCF_000956105.1 Propithecus coquereli
GATTTTTTAAAACTCTTTCTTCTTTTTATTTTGGGGAATTGGATTGGTATACTAATGCCTTTCTTTTCTGTGAGGGAGGCTTATTGTTCTTATGGTGAAGGTTCCTGATTTATTTGGACATCTCTAGGTATAATTCAATTGTTTTTTGGTGGTTGAATTTTTCTTTCCTTTGGATAAACACCTATTCTACGCCTTTCCCTTTCTGTAGTTTTTTCTATTAGTGATTCAGATGGTATCGCTCATCTGTCTTAAGAACTCAAACATTGTTCAGGTGTGATTCAGGCTCTTTTTGTCCTATAATAGGAAAAGCAGAAATGTCTATCAGATGAAGTTTATGTAAATGAAAGCTAGAAGTTGAGATAGATGATTTGTCTAAGTACCTTTAGAATGCCAGTGTCAGGTCAGAACCCGACTGCATTCCCTCTGATTGCAGATCTTGGATTTGTTAATTAGCTTTGTTGTCTCTTTCCATTGACAAGGCTTATTTTATTCTGAGGGAGATCAGTGGCCAAGAAACAAAAGGAAATAACTTTAAATCTTCTAGGACAGATTTTGCTCTGAGAACTTCAGCTCCTTCACTTAAATTGTTAAAAGCCCATTGGCACTCTGAAGGAAAGGCGTTCGAATTCTTCAAAATTCATACCTGATCATTAATCAACTTGTATTATTATCTACTATATCATATACTGTGAGAATAGAGGGCTAAATACAAATAACAGCTTCTGCTTATTGAGCAAACTCTTTTCTAGGAACTTTTTACATCCTCTTTCTAAT
>NW_012154115.1:0-572 GCF_000956105.1 Propithecus coquereli
ATATTATTTGAATCAAATTTTGAAATACTTCAGGATGCATCTCTAGAATGCTGCAGGAAGCCTCAACTTCCCCAAGTACTACTTAAATGATGTAGAGCAAGTTGCTGAACATATTCAAGCGGCAGTACTTTTATAGGTCTATTGTGAATAATGGATAAAGAATGTTAAGCATTTAGCATAGTGCTTGGCACATAATAACCACTTCATAACTAGAAGCTTTCATAATTATCATCACCATCATCTTCATAAATATTACAATATGTAGTCATTGCCCTCAACACAGTTGCACTGGTGAGGCATTTTCAAAATGTTTCTGGGGGAAGTCTTTATTTATAATGATGCTTATAATACACTGCTTAATGTGGGGCAGATATTTTGGGAGTGGTTCTTTAGGACACAGAGGCAGATCAGTGAAGAATGAATTATAAAAATGAAAGGAGGCCAGGAGTGGTGGCTCACACTTGTAATCCTAGCACTTTGTGGGGCTGAGAAAGGAGGCCAAGAGTTCAAGGCCAGTCTGAGCAAGAGCAAGACTCCATCTCTACAAAAAATAGAAAAGATTAGCTGGGCAT
>NW_012154115.1:2787-3640 GCF_000956105.1 Propithecus coquereli
GGAAATGAGCCTGCTCTATTTGGGAGGAAGTGTCCATTTATCACTGTTTAAGTAGAATAAATGATCACTTCTTGTACATCGTTATGATGTTTCTTTAAAAGCGTTATTAAACATTAACCCTTCCATTGAGAACAGCTATTAAAGTTGTACGATGCACAGAAACAACTGTTTAAAGGCATTCGAGAGCATTGATAGTAATCAGGACATAAGAGGCTCATCTACTAGAAAGAAAGAAAAAACATTTAGGTGCTTGAGACCTTTTTCAACAATTTGTATTTGCCCAATTTTTTGTGTGGGACACAGAACACAAAAATAAAGCTGTTTTCCAGAACTTTCATCAGTCTTATGAGGCAGAGAACACAAAATTAAAATTCATATATTTCTAAAGAGGAGAGGCCCTGATGAACATGTGAGACCTTTATTTATTTGAGACCCCTCAAATCATATTATGGTAATATTAAGTGTAAACTGGCAATATTCGTCCCTCACAAAGTCTGAAATCTAGGAAGCATTCAATTCTTGATTGGTAAGCCTATTCTACCTTTTTCTAATTGTCTACCAGAAAAGAAAAAAGAAGAAAAAAATCCTGACATTACCAAAGGCTTCTATTTTTTTGTGCAATATTCAGCATTCAATAAAAATTTCCCATGACTGAAAACCAAGAGAAAAGACAGACAATAAAAAAGGAAGCTCATATGATATAGATTGTAAAGTCCTTTGGTAATATTTTTAAATAAAACTGTTGTAAATATATAAAATAAGAGTTTGCAAGATAAGGATTTAAAAATATAACCTATAAATTAATCAAGTAGGACCTATAAAATAATATCACAAAATGAAGAACTGAGGAAAT
>NW_012154115.1:9734-12889 GCF_000956105.1 Propithecus coquereli
TATAAAAGGGAATATTACTTCATCTTGAAGTGATCATAATTAAACACATGCTATGACTTTCAGAGCCCTAGAATAAAGTTGTAGGACAACTTTATGTAGAGATATGCATTTGCCTGATTGGCGCCCCGCCATTACTTTTTTTTTTTTATTTCAGCATATTAAGGGGGTACAGATGTTTAGGTTACATATGTTGCCCTTGCCCCGCCCCCCAAAAATTAGTGAGAAAAATGACACTATTTTATATTTTTACACATTTCTTTTTTTTTTTTATCTCAGCATATTATGAGGGTACAGATGTTTAGATTACATATGTTGCCCTTGCCCCCCTCGCCCCCTAAGTCCGAGTTTCAAATATGTCCAAACTTCGGGTGGTGCACATTGTACTCTGTGTATGCATATACCCATCCCCTCTTCCCTCCTCCCTCCTCTCCCCTCTCCCCTCCCCCCTGCCCAACATCCAATAGATGTTATTCTTATATGACATTTTTACAAATTTCTTTATTGCCTGGATCCTCACACCTGCTTCTATATTCAGTCTGCTACAATATGTTGTTTTGGTTCAAGTATATCAACAGTGGCCTTAAACAGATATATAGATGGAGAAGGGAGAAGTACTTTAATAGCCTTTTCGTATAAATGTGAACATTCTTCTCTAACACTCCACCAAAATTCTACAGTGGTAGTTTCTTAAAGATTAGTTGCAATGTGGAATATAAAAATCGTATCAATTAACTATTCATACTTTGGCGCACTAAAATCCACTGGTCTATCTTGCACTTTGAATGGCTCTCTTACCCATCATACATTGATCATTTGTAGAATATTCATTCACTGAGTTATGTTTTATCAATCAAATGTTAATACATTTCATTACACCAGATCAAAAAACGAAAAACAAAACAAAAACCTTTATATCTCCGTACCAAGTACTAAAAGCATTAGTAATTATTTGTTAGAGCTGTGTTTTAAAAATACTTTTAAAAATGTACCTTTATTAGTAGCTGGCTCAGGTCAAATAGACACAAAAATTAAATGTAGAATTTTTACCTTTAATAACTATTTAACTTATTTAACCTAATCTTCCCCAAATATTTTTCCTCTGACCTCAAATCTTACATTATCTTATTTATTGTCTCATCCTACTAATTAACTACATCCCAACAAATCACCTAATATGCTTACACTTGGCTCCAGTTTAAAAAAAAAAAAAAGTCAATACTATCCACTGGTCCCCAACCTTTTTGGCACCAGGAGCCATTTTCATGGAAGACAATTTTTCCACAGACCAGGGATGGGGGGGGATGGTTTCAGGATGATTCAAGCACATTACATTTATTGTGTACTTTATTTCTATTATTACACTGTAAATTTTATGCAATAATTATACAACTCACCATAGGTTGGGGATGCCTGTATAGACTTTCAGGCTGGCCCTAAGCTGGCAATTTTTAAATCAGATAAATCCCATAACTAGTATCATCACTACCTACACTGCTAGAATCCTATTGGAATATCCTATATATTCCAAGTTCCTTAATGGTTATAGTGATGGGCCCTATGTACTTTACCAAGTTTCTGGCCATTCTCTGCAGGTACTTTTAACAAGCCCCAGCAGTCAGGGAATGTGCAGTTAAATTACAATTTTTTCTTATGGGAAATAACAAGGAAGCAACAGAAATAATACACTGTTCTGTCTGGGTGTGTGGTATTCAGTCTTAAGCATGGCTCTGCTAAAGATACACTCTTTGCTCATCATCATATTCCTAGAATCTCGCACAATACAAGGTACACAGCTGCTGCTCAATATTTATTTAATGAATACATGAATAAATTAATTATTCAAATAAGCCTGAGGTCATAGTTTTTGCTTTGTTTTTTTCCACTGGTGTTTTTCTTCTCCTTTCCAAATAAAAAAATGATTAAAATATTTAATAAATATGTATGAAAAAATACATATAACAGTTCTCTGAAAGTCCCTAGTTCAAGTTGGGTATTCAAAAATTTTGAATTTGATGGGTTCAAACTTTTCTGAAATAAAGGGAAGACATGGTAGATTCTATTTTCAAACACCCTGTCTTGTTATGGTCTCAGAAAAATGCTTACCTAGAAAACACAGCCTCATATCACTTCATGTAAAATAATCAAATGTACATAACATGTTTGTACCTGCATCAAACTATCCCCAGTAATTAACTAAGTTCCACCTTCAATACTTCAGTCAGGTCATTAATTGTATTTCTATAATTTTTATATTCATACATTCACTTGCTAAGTAAATTATACTTCCTAAGTAAATAATAAAACAGGTTTTAGCTATTTTTACTTTCTCTTATTTTTAATTAAAGTATCAAAAAATAAATAGCTCTATCAAAGTCTGAGATCAAGTAACAAGAGTACATCTATACATAACAATAGAAACCACTTGCGCAGAATATTTTGTGGACCAGGCACTATTCTAAGTACTTATAGTAATTCATTTAATCTTCATGAAAACCATATGACATAGCATTACTATTTTTCCCATTTTACAGATGAGGAAATAGTTCCAGAATCGTTCAGTTGCTTGTCTAGGCTCAGACAACTAGAACTAATCAATCTCAACTCTGAACAGAGGCAACCTGACTCCAGAATCCTTGCTCTTTGCCTCGTTTATACTACACTACCTCTACCCTTTATATAAAATTTGATATTTAACATTCAATTTTTAGAGAAAGATACCAATTATAAGTTACAGAAAGTAAACCATACCAAAATTCAAGTCTTCTTTGGAAGTACATTACAGACTGAACTAGAAAAACAAGAAAAGGACTTGAGCTAGTGAATAAAATAATGTTCCTGATTGACCATGTAAGATATTAATTAGGGAAGTAAAACTGAGAAGTCATATTCTTTAATGTCCAGGTCCTTTGATTCCACTAGCGGCCACTTATTCATTCAAGAAATGTTCACTATGTCCCCGACGGGATAGGAAAAAGTAACAGACACAATCTCTGTCCTTGAGCAGCTTTGCAACCCACACATGGAAAGCAACACCCAAAACAGTCAAACATACTTTCCAAACTTTACATCCTGATTTCCTAAAAAAAAAAGAACGAAAACCTGTATCATATCAGTTTTCCATAAGAATATTAAAATTGACAAAGGACTAACCACCA
>NW_012154116.1:0-1093 GCF_000956105.1 Propithecus coquereli
CCTGCTGACTAAAGAGCCTTTGGGCTTTGAATAAATATCAGAGGTAGCCAGGCAAAAGTCACCATGGGATTTGGGTGAGACTGGGCTGGCTTCAAATGGGACCTGACACTGGTAGCTATGAGGAAGTGCCCATGTCACACCTCTTTCAACTCCAACAGCCCAGCACAGAGAGTGAGGGAAGAGCATGAGAGACTTTGCCTGATAATCCAGGGAATTCTCCCATACCTTACCCAAGTTCACCAAGATGGTACTACTACCAATCTGAAAAATTCAGAGCATTACTGGGCTTGGGAAACACCCAGTGCAGGGACCAAAGACTTAGATCACAATACTCAATTCCCTTTGAATATCTGGAAAGCCTTCTCAAGAAGGAAATGTTCGATTAAGCCCATACTATTAAGATTAAAATAAATACCTAACTCTTCAATGCCCAGACACCAATAAAAAGTCACAAATATTAAGAACATCCAGGAAAATATGACCTCACCAAATGAACTTAATAAGGTAACAGTGACCAATCATGGAACAGTGTAGATATGTGACCTTTCAGAAAAAGAATTCAAAATAGCTGTCCCGTAAAAGCTCAATGAACTTCAAAACAACACAGAGAAGGAATTCAGAAGCCTATTGAAAAGCTACAATATTCAAGGCAGTATGATATTGGTATAAACATAAGTATATAGATCAATAATTATTTATGAGACTATTTTTTTATTTATTTCAGCAAATTATGGGTGTACATATGTTTAGGTTACGTGTGTTATTTATGAGACTATTTAGGGAGAAAATGTGTGGATAATGGAAGCAAACAAAATATAAAAAACGATTAATTTAAGAATATATTAACTCAACCCTCAATACCTGAGGTACCCAAAAGAAAAAAGGTAGGAAGGTAAAGGGAAGAGGAAAGAGAAGGAGGAGGGAAGATGAAAGATGTGAACATAGGAAAACTGTCAATCATTTTTTATATGTCAGGTATAAAATAATATACAGATAACAATATTGGCATTTAAAATGAATGAACATTTTATCAATGATACTTAAAATGTAAAATTGTATTTGTATGCCTAATCATGGAATAGCTTGCTATAAT
>NW_012154116.1:6881-7662 GCF_000956105.1 Propithecus coquereli
ACAAATAAAATACCTAGGAATAAACTTAACCAGTGAAGTAAAAGTTAGAATGAAAATTATAAAACTATAAAACATTGATGAAAGAAATTAATGAAGACACAAAAAATGGAAAGATATTCCATGATCATGGATTGGAAGAATCCATATTGTTAAAATTTCCATACTACTCAAAGCAATCTACAGATTCTACGTGATTGCCATCAAAATATGAATTACATTATTCACAAAATAGAAAAAATAATTCTAAAATTTATATGGAACCACAAAAGACCCAGAATAGCCTCAGCCATACTGAGCAAAAAGAACAAAACCGGAGCAATCACATTACATGACTTCAAATTATATTGTACTCTGTAATACTATAGAGCTTTAGTAACCATAAAAGCATGGTATTGGCATACAAACAGATACATAGACCAATAGAATAGAGTAAATAACTCAGAAATAAATTCACATATCTATAGTGAATGTATCTTCCACAAAGGTGCCAAGAATATACAGTGGGGAGATGACTGTCTTCAATAAACAGTGTTGGGAAAATTGGATATCCATATGCAAAAGAATGAAACTAGACTCTCACCTCTCACCATATACAAAAATCAAATCAAAATGGATTAAAGACTTAAATATAAGACCTGCATCTATAAAACTACTAAAAGAAAACTTTGGAGAAACACTTCAGAACATTGGCCTTTGCAAGGACTTTTTGAGTAATGCCCCCAAAGCATAAGCAACCAAAGCAAAATTGGACAAATGAGATCACATCAACTAATGGGTGTGA
>NW_012154117.1:0-294 GCF_000956105.1 Propithecus coquereli
GAGCAGATGGATATGATCTCTTTGTGGGGACCCATTATAACAAGGTGAAAAAGGATCATATAACTTGTCCAAAAGCCCATGATTGCTTGTTTGCAGAGCAATGAGTATGACAATATTCTCAGACTGGAGATCAATCTAAGTTAATGATATGAATGAAGTCTTCTATAAAATTTTCTCTTATCTCCAACACCCACCCTTACTGAGGCAAAACAATTCCACTACTAGTGATTCCCAAATAGCTCAACAGCCATAAAACTAAGAAAGGCCTGAGAATTTAAGAGAGTAAGGTAATTT
>NW_012154117.1:12199-13978 GCF_000956105.1 Propithecus coquereli
TTTATAGAAAGCAACTCCTCTTTCTTTCACACTGCTGTTTCAGGTTCTGAATATAATTCTGAGTTCCCATAAAGTGTACGATCCAGCCTGTGATGACCAGCTGACCTCCAGCACTCCACAGAGCTAAGAACTCAGTGGGAACCATCTGTTTAAATCCACCACTACAAGACCATGAAGCTCTAAGCACATCTCAGCCCTCCAGTGGGTTCTTTTCCTTCTCATCTTAACAGTGTCATGTAGCTGCAACTGTCATCATGTTTTCTAGCAAACGCTAAAAACCCAGTGAAAAAAACTCAGAGGGTAATGACAGCCCTTCTTACCCTGACGCTTGAATGTGAATTTGAAGTATTATGGAAAAAAACAAAGAACAGTGGGTCCAGAATGCCTGGAAGGGTGAAGTTTTTGTTTTTGTTTTAATTTTAGTCTCTTAGGACTCATGTAATATGATATATGCCACAAGGAATGTGTTTGGAAAACATATACTACTGGAAAAACTTCCCCTGATTAATATATGGTCAAACCATGACATACATTTATAAAAAACAAGCAAAGGAATGAAGACCATTGA
The DNA here is from genome assembly GCF_000956105.1 of Propithecus coquereli. Taxonomy (NCBI): domain Eukaryota; kingdom Metazoa; phylum Chordata; class Mammalia; order Primates; family Indriidae; genus Propithecus; species Propithecus coquereli. The sequence goes on from NW_012154117.1 coordinate 12,768, forward strand.
AGAAAATGTACCCTATGTCTCAAAGTAATTAATAAAATGGAGCCTACTTATCCATCCACAATCCAGATTTAGAAAAAACACAAACTCAGAATCCTAGTTACCTGACTCAGATAACCTCTATTTATCCTCTGACTACCAAGTAATCTATTTGCTTTCTCTCTTCTCTGTATTTCCTCGGGCTAACTCAGAAAAGAGAATGTGAGGTGGATACTTATCAACTACAAAATCTGTAAACTATTGACCTCGGATTACAAGGACTTCTTTGTTCTTGCTTCCCCTTCTAGGATACCTGGAAGTGTTACTGAAAGTTCAGCACTTGTCCTCGAGGCCACATCAGAAGAAAGAGAACAAGTGGTTTGAGGAGAAGGAAATAGAAGTTTTATTAATTTGCTGGCAGATGAGGAGGATGGAGACTCCTGTCTGAAATGCCATCATCCAAATAATAAGCAGAAATACAGAGCTTCTAAGGTGTGAGTTCTCAGCTTCAGGCAATTGCTGTTCAACCACAGTTGATGACCTTAATTGTCCCATCTCCCTGAAGACATTCCCATGACATCAACCCAGGACCTTCCTCTGCCAGGGTCAAGGCTCTGGATACAGGTTTTACTTCTCAAAAAAGAGTGGAGGATGTTTTAAAGAGACAAAAATATTTTTGCCATTTCTTTAGGCCATTCTCTCTGTTACATATTCCCACTGTCAATATTTCTCTTCCATATCTATGGGAGGAGGGATGACTACTCTGTTACAGAAGCTTCACATCAAAAATGTAGGGGGAGAAACAAAAGGCTTGAGTTCCACTCTGACTCTGCCACTGACCATTGTCAGGCAGGTTCTTCACTTTCTGGGCCTCTTTGTCTCTTCTGAAGGGAGGGGGATGAATTAGAGAATTGGAGACCCCCCCCCTTTCCAATTTACAATCTATTAAGAATTACAGAGTGTTTTCAAAACAGATTGATACTGGGTCTTCACACAAAAAAGAAACCTTATGGGCCAAGTAAAATTATTTCTTCATCCCACTAAAGATTTCTATTCAGAAGCCACAGGTAAAACAATCAGATTGGGTTCTCACATAGGGGCCAAGGCAAACTTTCCCTTAAACTTCTAAAGTTTTGCTGGAAACTCAACTGACAAACAGCAGATTAATTGGGGTAAAGTTCCTTGTGCTCCTTCACTCACCTGCCTTATTGTTACTTTAAGTAGATTGCTAGAAA
>NW_012154117.1:25168-26425 GCF_000956105.1 Propithecus coquereli
TATCAGTCAGAGCTATAGATTAAAAACAACAGAAATGGGCTCTAGCTCTGTTTAAGCCAGAAGGGAATTTATTGGGAAGATATCAGGGCTGATGGGAGGCTAGAGATACAGTCTTCAAGAACTGGTGGGAAGAAGCGAGCCCAGGAAGGTATCAGGAATCACAGAAGGTCACGCTGCAAGAACAATCTGGTCTGTATGCCACTGATGGCACAGCCTCTACATGGACATTTTGGGAAAATGTAGATGATAACCAAGCTATGTCATAATTACCCCAGACTATTCCAAGGCAAGAGGAGAGGATATCACAATCATTCAGTATCCATAGTGGTTAGTGGATACTCCATCCTCCCACCCTGTGCACAGAAGGAGATGCCATAAAAGGGAGAGAGGAAGTGATGTGATATCACCAAGAAAATGAGGAAGGTGAACTCTAGGCCACACAGATCCAATCACCTGGAGGGCAGCCACATCCCAACAGGTGTGATCAGGCTGAAATGATCAGCAGAAACATTCTGAAAACGAAAAATGAAAAATGGTAGCAAGAAGCATTGAGCAGCGAAAAAAAAAAAAAGTAAGGTTTCATGAAAAGGAAAAAGGATTTGCCTTGCTCGGTGATAGTTTGGGCTTGTTTCTGTTTCATCAAACATATATTGACATATATGAAATTGTGGATCTTGTTTTGAACTCCAGTTGGAAGGTTACCATTTCTCCTACTAGATACCTTCCTGGATAATTGCTTATATTCAGAGTTCCCAAGAGTCAGGGTTTAGTACCTCCATCCTGATGTGCACAGAATGGAGTCATCTATGGAGAGGCTGAAAATTTGATCCTGTGGGTGATAAGCCCTTCTAAATGTCTATCAAGTAAACACAGTTAAGTTGACAGTGAACTACATCAGGTCCTCCAACTTGACTAAATACAAGGAATGTTTGCATCTACTCAAATATACTAGATATTTTGATATCTATATTAGCATGAGATATATTAGTATATAAATATGACAGTATGAGAAATTTAATTGAAAGTACTAGCTATTATGATTATTCAACAAAAAATGAACTAAACAAAATCAGATTATTGGAAAGCGTTGGGCATTCACAGTGAAGCTCATCCAAGTCAACCCTAAGTGAGGAGTCTGAGACTTATTAGCAGTCCTACCAATTCGAAATATTCCTAATTTGTAACTCCACACATATCACCTGTCATCTTTTCTGTTCTTTCATACCTTTGATCTCTTTAAGCTTTAGTAGTTTTTTT
>NW_012154118.1:0-8372 GCF_000956105.1 Propithecus coquereli
CAAATTTTATGTGATAGGAGAAGAAAGGAAAATGATATATACAAAATGTTTTAGATAAAATAAGTAGGGAGAAATGGGGTATAAAGTCAATAAGAAAAGCAGCCATAAAAAGAGAGGAAAAGAAAAAAAGGGGGATGCTTATGCACTGCAAGAAATGAAAGTTGAGGAGTATGGAGGGAAAGATGACAAATAGTGAAGAATTAATCAAAACTAATTTTTAAAAAATTTCTATCTTAGCTCAGCTGCTATAACAAAGTACCATAGACTGAGTGGCTTATAAACAACAGAAATTTATTTCTCCTAATTCTGGAGACTAGAAGTCTGATATCAGAGTACCAGCATGGTTGAGTTCTGGTGAGGCCCCTCTTCCAGGCTGCAGACTACCAACTTCTCCTCATATCCTCGCATGGTGGAAAGAAAGCAAGCTAACTCTGTTGCCCCTGCTAATAAAGGCACCAATCACATTTACGAGGCTACCACCCTCGTGACTTCATTACCTCACAAAGGGCCCACCCCCTAATACCATCACATTTGGAGTTAGGATTTCAACATACAAGTTTAGAGGAGATACAGACATTCAGTGCATAACAGTTTCAAAGTCAACAGTAATAACTTTCTAAATACAGAAGTATCTGAGAGTAGAGCATGGAGTCCATAGGCCAAATGCAAGGTATATGCAAATCATTATGCATTTATATGCAAATGTTTTTCCTTCTAAATGTTTCCAGTTGCTTTATTTTATTATTACATTTTGCTACTCAGCATCCAAACATTTTTTGATGGGGAAGGTCCTCCATCATATGTTGTAAGGGAAGACTGCATCTCTGATTGCATAGGTCGAAGGGCAAAGGAATTCCCTCCTCACACTCAGAAAGTCAATCAAGATACATGACTTAAGATCAGTCAACTAGATGATCCCACCGGGGGCTGGAATCCTTGCAGGGATACTGCAAATGCCCAGTGACTGAAATCTAGGGTGGAGGCCTTGACCAAAGCTGAATCAGCACCAACAGGCTATTCTGGGGTGTGACTTAGGCTGTGTTTCCTGCTGCAAGTGGCCTTACCACTTGCCATTTCTAAGCTTAATTCTTCAGTGTCTCTATTAATTCTATAACCTATCTTCCAATAAACTTATTTGCAGCTTAAATTAGATTAAGTTTTGCTGCTTGTGACTAGAAAACTTGACAGACAAAAATTGGTCCTAAGGAAGGGGCTGCAGCCTTGAGGGCAAGATGCAGAAGGCCACAATGCAGCACAGAAATTGTGAGAAAGTCAAGACCTGCTGGTGGTGCTCCATCCAGTGGCATTAAATAGACTAAATAGAGAATGACAGATTTATATCCTTAAATGTTTGGCTTAAAATCAAACTGATACTCAGAGGCTTTCTCCAAAGATACTAAAGAATTTCTTAACTCTTAAAACTTCAGGGTTGACATGGCCAAAAAACAAACTTCAGGTTTGGGCAAGTAATTTGTTGAATTTATGTCTATGGAAGTTCATAGCTTCACCAGTTTCTTTTATGTAAAAGTTAGGGTATTGATGAAGAAAGAGTAAGACCCTACATACTGGAATAGGTATAAATAAAAGACATTAGGGGACACAAAGCACCCTGACCCCAACCCCTTACACCTCTGTAAGCCTCCCTGTCAGCTGACACACCCACCACCTCATTGTCTGATGAAGCTCTTCCTCCATTGCTTGGAATCATCCCTTACCTGGGGAGTTATCTTAAAAGAGGAAGTGAGTGATGCTCAAGCCCCACCCATCCCTGCCCCTTCTGCCTCAGTCCAGCATGTCTGGAAGGTCAAACGCATCATGGAATGATTTGGTGTACTGCCTTGAGCAGCTGGGAAGGATTATAACTGTTTGCTCAGTTGATTATTAGAAAGTTGGACTCAGTAAAGGACAACACTAAAATGACGTTGATATGCCAAAAAGTTCTTGTTAATTTGCATTAGGAAATCCTGTTGGCTCTGCATTCAAAATACATTCAGGATATCACACTTCTGACCATCTCCACTGTTACCATCATGATCTGAATCACTACCACCTCCTGCCAGGATTACTACAAAAGCCTCCCGACTGCTTTATGGGCTTCTACCCTTATCGCACCAACCCCTATCACCATGTTACCAGTTCAGCAGCCAGGCAGCTCTTTTAAAAATCAAAGTCCTGTAATGTCACTTTCTTCAAAACCCTGTAAAGTCTCTCCATTTCACACAGAGCAAAATCCAAACCCTTATAATGGCCCATAAACCTCTACATGATACAGCTTCCAGCTGGCTCTATGACCCTGTCTTTTACTACCCACCTCTTCATTTACTTTGCTCTAGCCACACTGGCCTCCCTGCTGGTCCAGAATTTGCCAAGCACAGTCCACCTTAAGGTCTTTGCATTTACTACTCCTTCTGTCTGGACCACTCTGCCTCTGAGTGTCTACATGGTCCGTTTCCTCACCTTCGAGTCTTTGCTTGCCTGCTCAGTGAAGCCTACCTTGATCATTCTGTTTAATTCTGCAAACTGGCCCCTTATCCCCACCCAGCACTCTCCACCCTCCTTGCCTTTCTCTTTTTTGTTTCCTGTTCTATGCACTCTTCTAACGTGCTGTGAGATATTTTACTTAATATGTTTACTGTTGATCATCTATCTCCTTGTGGTAGAATATAAGACTCTAGGGATCTGGCCTCTTGTGCCAGCCCTTGGCTCACCTATCTGCCCTCAGATTTCTTCTGAGTCCTTTCTCTCCTTACTCTGTATCAAAGGGGTGCTGATCCCTGCAGGCTGCATTTTCAGGTCAGCCACCTTGGGAACAAAGGGAACCAAGAAACCGGACTGAAGTGGGTTGGTTAGGCAGGTATTTTATCCTTTAGCCCCCCTATAACCTGGCCCCCCAGGATTATGATGTTTCTAGAAAGATCTTTAATAATGTTAATCTACTAAGATACCATTAATTGGAACAAAGACATAGTTTACTAAATAGTAACCTAGAGGCATTAAAGAGTTAATGCCACTTGCAAATAGGCTGAACATGATCAGGCCATGTCTTTGGGGCAGGGAGGAAAATGAGGTTTTGTTCAATTTGTGCTTAGATATTTGTCTTGCTTTGTATAGTTTTCCTCAAAATTATAAAAATAATGTTACATTCATTTGAAAAGGCATATAAGTTGAAAATTACTATAGCAAGTTTCTAAAGCTAATTTATCTTCTCTTGATTATTTTCCATAAATATCCCCTGATGTTTCCTTCTGTCTTTTATGGTTTTTGGAGTAGCTTTGCAGTGTTTTAGAAACAGTCATGGTGAGCTAGCTGCATGCTAGTGTTCCAAAGCATGTTTCCATATTTTCATCCGACAGTAGGCTATTTGTTCTTGGATATGTCCTGAGGCAATCTTGACACAGAAATGCAAAATAATCACAGTTATCTAGAATCTTTGATTAAAACTTACAGTGACAGCTTTGGCAGGAGAAATATTCTTACACACCAAGGTGTCATAAGGCTTGTCTTTTTTAGACTATGATTAGATAATGAATCCATATAGCCCTGCAAAAGTACCTTTGCATTTATTACAAGGGCTTTCATTTATTCAGCCTGACTATGTGCTGAGTAATTTATAAACATTATTCCTTTGAATTCTTACAACCCCTACTAAGGCTATATGTTATCATATCCATTTTCCAGATGAAAAATTGAAACTGAGAATCATACAGCTGTAAGTGACAGAGGTGGAATTTCCATGCATATCTCCCTAATCCCAAATCCTCAGTTTTTTCCCGCTAAATTTGCTACCTTGGGCTTTATAAAAGGTAGGATAGAAAGAAATAGGAATGTAAAAATATCTACAAAATTTTTGTGATTCCCAAGGAATATAAATTTGTTTCAGGAGGGAATAAATGTATTCATTTCAGAAGTAAAGTGTATTCAAGCCCACAGATCCAGATGGAGATGGGGCCAAGTAGACATGTTGCCTGTTCTCTTTTGTGATGATGGTACCTCCCTGTAATGTATCATAATACTTCAGTTATTTTTCAATAATAAAGAAAAGACTGAGTTAGCTGACATTTAGATGAAGAGTCCTTGAAAAATCTAGGAAGAATACACAAGGAAAATTTTCTTTACTAGTATTGAATAATAATGGTAGATAATATTTTTCATGGTTTAATATGTAGCTGTCACTAGAAGAAATACTTTCATGCAATAAATAGTGCCCTTCGAACTCTTATTATCAACTATTTTACCTGAGGAAATTGAGACCGAGAGATTTAGAATTTGCCCAAGATAACAAGTGGCAGAGTTGGCAATTAAAGTCCATGTTCTTAACCAAAATTCTCTTAAGTACTACAAAGCATTGGTGGTATTGCTTCTGAACTGTAATGTAGTTTCATTATGTGTCCCCTCCACCTTCATGCAAGGTCCTAATATTTTAGAAAAAAAAATTGTAATTATTTAAATTGCCATAGCACAGAATATTAAACATAGTATTATTTGAAATCATCTATATAAAGTCATGAAATGTACATTATGGGTCCATTTGTTCTGTAATAGTAAAAAAAAAAATCAACTTTTCAACATACCATTTTGGAAGGAGATCTTATAACCACAATAATACCCACAATGTATCATACCTCCTGGTATCCAATTCTTTGTGTAGTCCTCTCCCACAGTAACTCTCAGTGTGCCCTTGCTTTGTCAGAATGACACGAGCAAATGTTAATATAACCCAAGCAGAGATTTGATGGGTGCTAGCACATTAGGGCATGTTCTTTTGGAATGCTACCACAGCCATGTAAGAAACACACTATCCTGCTGGAGAAACTACATGGAGGACAAACAAGATACCTTGGCTAACAGCCCCAGATAGTCACCAGACATGTAAATGATACTACTGTGGACTGTCCAGCATCAGTTGAACCACAAGAGGACTACAGACACAGAAGTGACTCCAGGTAAGAGAAACAGAAGAACCACCAGCTGAACCCAAGCCCAAATCACAGAATCATCAGCACATAAATGGCTGTTACTTCAGTCTACTATGTTTTAGGGTAGTTTATTACCAGCAGTATGTGCCATTTTTTTACCCATATAAGCATGTGCATGTGTACACAAACAGTATTCTCTGCCAGCATATTTTCACATATTACCTCTGCTCTTGACGCTGAAAAAGAATGTTACAAGATGTCCAGGCAATATTTCTACATATTGTGTAAATCATTGATATTGTTAAGTGTCATTTCGGTTGCACTTTTATTAAGCTTATGAATACTTCACAAATACAAATTTACTTCAGTATGGTATAAAACTACCTAGCAAATATAATGCATACTAAAATACAAAATATTATTTCACTTAAACACTTATATATACAAGTATTTAGGTCCTACTTTCCTCTTTTAATGACTAAAAAATAAAAGACTCCATCAAGTTAGGGAAGACTTTAACAGTAAACTGAGTAATACTTTAAAATTCAAAAACATTGGCTTAAAGTCAGCTTCATGGACAGATAGAAAATATGGAAATCTGTTTATGGGAACCTTAAAACTATTCTCCTCATCTGCATTACTCATGAATGACTGAAATAACAACAAGATATTAAATATTTTGGCATAGGGCTTTGTCCCCAGTCAAAATGCAAATCCTTAGTAAGGAGGACATCTCTAGCCTCATCATCCATTAACAACTTGGTATAACTGTATTGGATTTCTTCTTGAACATGAGTTTTTCAGGATATTAAGAAGAGTGTCAAGAATCTAAAAACCTAAAGGAGTATGACTAAGAAGAGAAAAAGGGGTGGAAGACATACCTGTTCCATTTCATTATTATTCTCAGGATCTGGAATGGAGTCAGGTAACAAATATGCCTTCAGGGAGGGGGGGATGTACAAGCCACATGAGTCCCTAACTCCAGAAAGCAGAGGATTGCTATAGACACAACCATATAAATGTCATTTATTTCAAGAGTCCCCAACTCCCCCAGTTTTCCATCCAATGCTGCAATTTTTGCCCCTGCCTCTCCTAGAAACCTGCATAACAGAGAAAGGGAGAGCCACACAGGCTCTTGTGAAATAAGAGAGTGAATTCTAGAAATACATTCAAAGCTCTGCTACTTTGACCTAAGTCTCCCTGGTCTCTTCCTTCTGAAAAATGAGAATAATAAGTCATTTTTTGTATAATTATTTTAAGTCAAAAGTTAGTAAGTTCTGGCCCATGGGCCAAATCTAGCCCACTCCCTATTTTTGTACAGACTATAAGCTATTTCTAGTCTAGCTGACAAGGTGGACAACATAGCCAGCAACGTGGCATTTTTTCCTTCTGACTCTTACTAAAAAGTCAAAAAATAATGTATTTCGAAATTTAATAATAATAAAGATGTCACTAATAAACATTATTTTTATAAGTTTTTGAGAGTAAGAAATATGATTTTGGCAACTGCTATAAAAAATGGTGTTTGGTACTTAAAAGATGCTCATGAAAAACTTTTATATGAATGAATCCATTTAAACATTTTTATCCATTACTAACAATTACCTATTTTATTTGCTTATGTACAGACAACAAAACCCTAAAAAATGCAGAGAATATTGGATAATTAGACTAATATAGACAAGAAAACCAATTTGCAAGATGGAATTATTCCGACTGGTTGCCTTTACTGCTCTAATTACCTATAATAGCTCTGCTACTGTCTGCTTTGACTTGTTTGTGTGGACCTTGTCTTAAATAACGAAGTAGAGTATCTGAGGCTAAAGAAAGCAGAAGAGGGAATATTTCAAAGAGAAACAGAGGAATCCTGGGAGCAGATGGGCAGATTAGAGAAAGAACAGCAGAGCCATGGCAATAGCTGCACCTGTCAAAATTTGGCTGGAAAGTATGTTCCCAGTTGATCTGATTTTAGAGTAACAGGATGAGTCCATGAAATACTTATCCTGACACTTTAAAATTGTGGATTTTACAGTTTCCTGCTGCTCCTACTGGGCTGCCTGTTCCATTCAGCTATGCTGAATCTACATATCTGGAAATGGCATCTCTTGTCAGAGGGAGGACTGCTTCCAAAAAGGCCAGTTTAGCCCAAAGAGACACAAGATTGGCAACAAGGTCACAAGGTATTACAGGGCTTGGAATATAATGGGGAAAGAGTGGGAAGTTTGAGGAAAATATTGCAGCATTCCACTAATCAGTGAAATTGATAAATCCTAAAAAGAACACTTATACCCCGGCTCTGAACCTTGAATAGAATTTGTTTTCTGTGGGCTTTGTGATGCCTATAGTGTTTGAACCTATAATGAATAAAGACTAAGACTGTAAATACTGTGGCTCTCATCTTGTTAGAGTATTGAGATCTAGATTCTGTGAACACAAGAAAAAAGGAAAGGGACTGGGATGGGCTTACATATGGACTAGCAACTCCGGACCTCCTTTCCTTACCACCACATGGCGTCACTTCCTATTTCCTTCTTAGCCTAACACCATCTGACTTAAATCACCTACCAATCCTCTGAAATACTTATATCAAGACTTCCCATTGGTCATTGATATTGCCAGGTCACATTCCAGCAATATGGTAAATTAGGTCTCCTGATTGAAAATCCTGAGAAAAAAACAGAGGAACAAAATGGTGGATCAAATGTCTTTTAAAAAGCTTAAATTTATTTATGAGTTGACAGGAAAATAAGAAATACTGAGTGAAGGCAAAAACCCAAAAAAACATGGGAAGCATTAAAGTTGACTTTCATCTTGTGAGCATTTGCTAAATGCATATGCATTTTTACTTCTGTTGTTATGGCTTTTGGGTAGATGGGAACAGGAAAAGTCTAGGGTCTTCTAACTTGCAAAATATATAAAGTCCTTCACTCATAAAACTGGACCTCAAAGGGCAACAATCTCAGTGGAAAGGTGAGAGAGAACTTGAAATAATTCTACTCAACCACCTACCTCTCAAAAGGGACTGCAAAGAGAATCATTTTGGCTCTTGTTGAAGGGGAACTCCCCTGAGAATTTGTAACCACCATCCATGCCTCACACCGGTTTTACCTGAACTCATACTACCTATTTAATCTGAAAACCTCAAGCTGAGAATTTAAAATATTTCTAGACTAGAACTAGCAAAGAAAATGCAAATCTTCTCTGCATAAACTTATCTTTATCCTAGGACTCAAATTATTTCTTCAGATTAAACCCCACGAAGTATTTAGTCATAGCCAAAATTAAAAAACACAGAAATAAGTTACCAAGTACAACAAAAAAAGAGCAGAATCAGACATGAAAATATTGTAAATATTGAAATTATCATACAAACTAAAAATAAATGTTTAGTTTCTTAAAATAATGAAAGGATCAACAGTATAAAGAAAGACTAAGAAGCTATAAAATGGCCAATCA
>NW_012154118.1:10267-14600 GCF_000956105.1 Propithecus coquereli
AAAAACAGTGAAAATCCTACATATTAAATTGAGTAGAATGCATCTGAAACATTCTTTACAACCTAAACACTTATATTAGTAAAGAATAAAGTATAAAAATGAAGTAAGCATGCAATAAGCCTCAGCACTTATTATCTATATGAATTTGTGAAAGTGATTTAATCTTTCCATGCCTCAGTTTCCTCATTTACAAAATAGTAGTAATATAGCACTTATTCAGGATTATTGTGAAGATTAAATGGGTGTGCTAGATACTTCACATTTCCTCCAGATCTGCTCTCCTGCCTTCTCCATTCTGTTCTGAGTCTCAGGAAGCTTATATGGACTGCAATTATCAGGCTTTTTTGTTCTCCATAGGTTTTAAGAAACAGCAGGAGATATGTTGATCAGAGCAGAAAGAATAAGGGTATTCATTCACGTCTCCTCCACTCCAGACCACAGCTGGGCAATAGCTGCATTACTAAATCTAAGGTTACTAAACCTAAAGTCCTGTTTGGTGGCCTTTCCTCACCAGGTTACAGTAACTGCCTTCTCCTGTACTTTAAGGCTTAGCAGTGGTAACAGCTTCCTATTGTTGTTGGCCCTATAGTGTTTCCCCATCTATTGTCAGTTTCTTTTAATCCTAACCACAATGTCATAGTCCCTTTATTAAATTTTCTTCACTTACCCACATTATGCTTGTTTCCCTGATACAATGAGTCAATATATAAAGCATTAATATATAGTGCCTGGCACATAGTAAGTAACATGCAAGTCACTATTATTGTTGTTGTTTTTGTTGTTATTTCGTTATTATGTCTAATGCCCAAAAAGCATCAGATAATTCAATACTCACTAATGGATTTTTAAAAGCCTACTGACAAAGTAAGAATAAAAGGGAACATTCTTAAATGCAATGGACAAGTCTCAATTCTTACCTTACTTGGCCGTCTCAAGTATTCAATTCCCCTGAACACCCTCTATGTTGAAACACTTCCTGCTCTTGTCCTTCCATGATACCACTTTCAACTGATCTTTCTCCTTCTTTTATGGCCATTCTTTCTACTTTTATAAGCTCCTTTTTCTCTATTCATTCCCTAAATGTTGGTATTCCCCAAGGTTCCAGTCTAAGTTTTCTTCCTCTTTTACTGTGTATATTCTCCTTGGATGATTTAATCACAGACATGTTGCTGATAATTGCCAACTTTCTACCTCCAACCTAGACCTGTTCCCTGAGTTTTGAACCCAGATGTAACTACTTTTGAATGACCCACAGGTACCTCAAACTCAATCTCTCCAGAGAGTTCCTCATCTTTCCTGTCAGTTTGCTCTTCACCTGATGTTCCTGATTTCTGTAAGGCCTCCCTATCCACCCAGCCACCCAAACCTAAACTAAGAAGTCACTTTGAATCTCTTTTCTCCCACTTACTCTTCATAAAAACATCCCAGTGTCTCTCCACTCCATGTGCTGTCCATCTCATCTGCCATCTTCATTTGCTGTCCATCTCCTATGCCATCCCTGCCTGCCCTACTGCAATAGTCTACTAACTATTCTCACAATGTCTCTCTTCACTCTTCAAAACCATTTTCAAAGCTGTAACTTTACATTTTCCAAATAATCAGGTCACTCCTGCTTAGGATATTTCAATAGCTTATTATTATCCTAAGGATAGAGTCCAAACTTTTAACACGGTTTTCACAATCCTTCATGAACTGGTATCACCAGCTTTGTTCCTTACGTTCTTTCTCTCTCAGTCTGTCCATACGAAATTTACTTCAGTCCCCTGAAAACAACATTCTCCCCTTCCTCTGGCTGGGCATTTATGCATACTGTTTTCTCTGCCAGCAATACTTTTCTTTCCACATAGCTAATTTTTTAAACCTTGAGATATGTGACTTTTATCTTGTTATTTGACTTTTTATTTGACATGTAAACACACACAAAATTAGAGTAGTCTAATCAAACCCTATTTCTTATCTCTCAGCTTCAAATATTATTAACTTATAACCAATCTTGTTTCATCCATACCTCTATTGTTTGCCTCTTTATTATTTTGATATCATACATTTCATCTATATAATCTTCAATATGTATCTCTAAATTATAAGTACTTTTTATCATAACATTACTATTTTTATGTTCTAAAAATTACTTAAAACTATCAAGTATTGTCCAAACTGCCTTATAAATTCCATATACATATAAATGAGCTTACTTGTATTTATGATTTTTTTATGTGACTCAAGACTCAAATAAATTCAACACATTTGATTAATTGATATAGCTCTTAAGTCTCTTTTAATCTTAGATTCTTCTTTCATCCCTTGTAATTTATTAATTGAAAAAAAAATAGGTTGAATGTCTTTTAGAATTCCTCACATCCTAGATGATTCTGATCTATCCTTGTTGAATTTAACATGTTCCTCTGTCTTCCATATTTGCTATAACTTGGTAATTGGGTCTACCGACTTAATCAGAATAAAGTTCATTTTTTTGGCAAGACTACATCATAGGTTGTGTTGTATTCTTCTACAAAGAGATATATAATATGTGTTTGTCTCTCCTATTATAAGAAAGAAAAAGAGATAGAAAGAATGAAAGAGAAAGAAACAGGGAGAGAGTGAGAGGGGGAGGGAGAGAAAAATGGAAGGAGGGAAATATTGATCAAAAGGTACAAAGTTTTAGTTAGATGGGAGAAATAACTTTCAGGGATCTATCGCACTGCATGGTAACCAGTCAATAATAATGTATTGTATATTTAAAAGTTGCTAAATGAATAGATTTGTTAACATCCTCATCACAAAAAAATAATAATTTTGTGAGGCAATGGGTATGTTAATTAGTTTGAATCTTTCTACTGTGTATACATAGATCAAAACATCACATTGTACTCCATAAATACACACAATTATTTTTGTCAATTAAAAATATATAAAAAAGAAAAAAGGGAGAGCGAGATTTTTAAAGGTTGGTGAAAAGGATGGGTTTTAATCACGTGGATCATTGACAATACACTTTAGTCATACATGAACATAATGGAAGCAGAAAAGGGAGCAAATACTGAAATACCAGGGTTTATTTTTCTTGCTAGAATTAGGCCATTTAACAAGCATGTCTCAGCAACTTTCAGACTTAGACAGATGGATTTAAAGTTTAAAGTTCCCTCAGATGAGATAAGAATAGTTCAGAAAATAATACACTAAGGGGAAGTTGAGATATTAAGAAATACACTGGAAGCCCTACAGTGATTGAACTTGGGTGCAAAAAAAAGGAATGCTAAAGGGAAGAAATGTCAGAATTGTGCCCAGTGCCCTTCCTACACCCTCTACTCTTCTGGTTTCCCTCTTTGATAATTATTTTCAAGTTAGTTTTAGAAAATAAAAAACCCCTCCTCTGTCTCTCTCCATCCTTGGCCTTATGCCCTGAAACATGGGGATATGTACACAAGTTCCAGGAATCAAACAAAGTTGGCAGTCACCAATAGTTTGTGCTCCTGCAGTAAAGAGGCTAATTCAATTGTGTCTGGATATTTGATTGAAAATGTGAACAAAGAATGGGAATATAAAGCAAATGAAATATCAATCCCTAATTTACACAGAATAGTTAAAATAAAAAGGTATGTAACCAAAATATTCATCATCGTTGATAAGAAAACTCCCCTATGACTTTTTAAGACTTGGCTCAGATGTCTAAGAAAACTTTCTGGATCCATAGGTTGAGTAAAGGTCCCACCTCTCTGTTATGATAGTACCATGAGTACGTAGTCAACAAACTCCGCATTTAATAACAATTTTTGACAACTTCGTGAGTTACTCTAGGGCAATAATAATGTTGCTTTTATCACTATATCCCTGTACTGTATCATATGCATGCATAAAGATATGTGGTCAATAAGTATTTTTTGAATTGTGGCACCAAGATGATCCCATATAAAATAATAACATGATACCCCCACACATATATGTTCCCCTTAGTCTAATTACCACCAATTATCTAATACAATAAGATGCAATATTTAACATGTTGTTAAAATAAAGGAATACACCCAATGATATCAATATAAACAAGAAAAATTTCCTCAGGTACGCTTTATCCTGATTCAAAATAAAACTTCCAATGATACCAGTGATATGTAATGCAGATACTTCACGTCAGGTGAGGTATTTGAAATAGGAAAACAGTGAATATGATTGTTCGCAGTCAACTTTGAATGCAGATATCTTCTCTAAGTGCTGAGAGTTATTTATACAGCCCTTTCTTTCTTGGCAAGATTATGTCATCTCCTCAAAACATTTTTAAACATTTAATTTTATAATGTAATATGATGTAATGTAATGTCCTCAAACAATACAA
>NW_012154118.1:15180-29342 GCF_000956105.1 Propithecus coquereli
TTTTCCTTAGTCACAATTTTTAAGAGCCCACCAAAACTTCTACCCTCTCCCTACTGAGGTTGCCTTAGTGGGATAATTCCAAAGTTAAGCCCCAAATCTGATATTATGGATGCCTGAGTTTCATTGAAACTAATGATTATTACCGAAAGTTTATTGTGAGGTTAGAAAAGTCAGTAACTTTATAATTTCAACTGTTTTCTGAGAGCCTCTGAGGCACTGCCCTAGGTAAGCATGGTGTATAAAAAGTTGGGATATGATTTCTTATCTCAAATAGCACATAGTGAGACACGGTGTGGTCTTACTCCATGAACATTAAAGGAAGTGGAATACTCAAGGACAGCAGTGCAACATAGGGAGGGATAAAGAGAATAGGCACTGAAGCCAAGGCAGGGTCCAAATGCTTCACTGTCCGTGAGCCTCAGTTTCCTTATCTATAAAATAGAGCTAACGATACCTCAGGAGACTATTAAAAGACTAAATGGAACAGGAGTGCAAAATGCTGGGCACCACGCTTGACATGTGAGAAGTAGTCAAAATAGGAGGATTAGTATTATGTTAACCTAATATATACAGACTACAAAATATTTAATAACTTTTTTCCTTTCTTTCAAATAAAAACATTTTTTCTTAAGATATGCACAGATAAGAATTTCTTTGCTGACTATTTTACTCAATTCTTTGTATACATTAATCCTGTGTTTTCTTTCTCTAATTTGTGCTGTAATTTGATCCTTTTTCAAAGAAGGTCTATTTGAAACTGACTCTTCAGATTCTTTGTACAACTTACTTGAAGCACAAAAATGAATTTGGTGTTGGTAAGTATGTGTTGGGGTAGGAGTACTGAGAGGCATTCGATAATATGAATCTTTTTTTAGGATCACATAAATTCCATGGATTTTCCAAATGAGTGGGGCATAAATGATTTGTGAATCAGTTCTCACTGTATCAAGACTTTACTGGGTGTCCCTTTTAGGACTAGATTAACAGTTCGTTGCTTTAAGTAGCTTTTTCTTTGTTAATTCTTTTATAGTTCCTATAATGCTTTATGCTGATAGTTGCAGTTTCCATAACATTTCGTACTGTTAGTTTTATTTTGGCTATATTTTTAATAATGCCATTTTATTCATTTTAATAGATCCAATTTGACTAGGCTTCTATCATATGAGGACAAAATTCCAGCATAACAAAAGTAAACATACTACATTAAAGATCTCATGTGGTCTCTTGCATGTCCTCTTATCTCTGATTTTATAGCTAGGGGTAAACACTACAATAACTGCATGAATTAAAACTTCACCACATCAGTTTTATTGTAGTATAATAGGTTGGCAGAGTACATTTCAGATTATGATGATACAAATGCTTAATCTCTGAGCAGAACAATAAAATTCAAAAACATAACATTCCTTTGGGGGGAGGAGTTGCTTTTGAACGAGCTCAATAAAAAAATGCAAACTGATTACTCCAAGCACACTGAAAATTAGGCATCGCCAGAAGGAACGTGTAAAAGGCTTTCTGATGGCTTGGATTAGAGACAACTATTCCCACAAAGCCTATCAGAGGTAAATGAAATAAATGGAAGGAAGATGCAAACTCGGTCTTTGTTCCAACAACTGCTGAATGTCACATTGGAATTCTCAACACAGAACCAAATGGCTGGCAAGATCATCTGTATGCAAATGCAGAGTAAGTGACCCTCCCCAGCTCAGTAGCTATTTTGAGATAATTGAAGTCTATACTATAGGAAAGTAGTTTCTCTCAGTGACTAGTTGCCTTTTCACGATACCTTAAAAATTCTATGTGAGTACTTAATGCCTAAAAATATTTTACTTTTACAGTTTAGCAGACATTTGCCATTCTTTAACAGTCCAGCGTCTGAAACTCCCTCCTACTTGGTGAAAGGCAAATCTTCATCACTCTGAAAACCAAAGGAGATCAGAGACTATTTCTCCCTGCCACGAACAGATAGGGCAGGTGACCCAGGCTTGGCCAATTTGATGATACTTCCTGCCACTTTGAATTGAGAGCAAATGACAGAAAGGAAACAGGGACAGTTTGGAATTCATTTCCAGAGGCATCTGCCAGTATGAGATGCAGTGCTGTCCAGGGTGGAGGCCGAGGGTGGTGTGATAGCAGCGGAGCCAGGAGGGGTGTCCTAACCAGGCTATTCCTGCAGCATGACCTTGGCTGTGGTTGTTGCTGTTAACCCTGCCTGCATTCCTGCCAGTTTATGGGGTCTCCAGGCTTCTCAGTAAACAAGTGAGCTTCCTGACATTCTGCCAGCAAATCTCTCTTTTGCTGAAGTTAACAAGAGTCAGTATCTGATGCTTGCAACAAAGAACCCTGACTGATACACAGAGGGTTTACTTATTGTAAACTCTTGTCAGCACTGTTCCAATATGTTCTGCTCTATGTATGAAAAGAAGAATAATACTTGAGAATATACCCACTCTTCCATACCTCTATCTGTATACTGAAAACCCTCATAATTCTAAGGATTCACCTGATAAAAATATTGTTTCAGAGACAAATACTCAGAATTATTAAACTGTTGTGGCTGTGTCAGATTTTAGTCTGGAATGTCGGTTCTTAGTGTGCTCATGGCCGAAAAATGCCCAGAGGCACCAAAGTTAGGAAAGCATGAGGTGAAGTTTATTGAGGGGGAGCAAGATAGGATCATAGAGCAAGAGCAAGACATAGGTTTGCACAGCATGATACATACACCACAGACAACGATCAGGCCCCTTGTCGCAGCAGGATAAGAGAGCTTGGTTATGGTCTGGGTCTTGTTTTATGGAGTCTGGATAGGGACCTCCCCATAGTTCAAACGTCATCATAGAACCACTTTGATTGAACAGTTGGGGAGCTGCATGACCTGAGTCTTATTGTGCATGCAGGTTCTAGGTAATTTTTCAGACTTTATGGCACCCATGTTGCTTGGCCTGTGGGCTAGAGAGTCCTCTGCATTCTTTTGCAGCTGGCGCACCAAGTTCTGATTGGCAGATTCCTAGGATATTCCCTCCTCCCCCAGGTATGGAGAATTAGGGTTGGGCAGGACGAAGATGGGGGCAACAGCACCCACTTTCGTCCCTAGGAGACCCAGAGTTCTTCACTATCTACCTAACAGTTGTATTATATCATATAGTAAATACAACAAAGGATTGGTCACTAAAACTAATAGAATGTACTTCCAGCTCTCAAATAAAAAGGTTTTTGATAAAAAATAAACACAGATAAAAATTCACAGATGCCCAACTCCGTATAAGTAAAAACATAACTTAAAAAAATATAACTAACAAAAGACTTTGGGAGGCAATATAGCCTAATTATTAAGACCACAGATCTGTGCTCTAGTTCAGATTTGCCACTGACTTAGCCTGTGATTTTAACCATTCTACATCTCAACCTCCATGTCTGTAAAATGTTTATACTGATATCATTTAGTTCACAGAGCTGATGTGAGAATTAATCAGGGTACTGATATAAATCTGTGAGCACAGGACCAACTAACACACAGTAAGAGAGGCCCATCTGCAAGTTAAGTCCATTGCGCGCACACACAAACACACACACACACACACACACACACACCATGCAGGCCAACATCACTCCTAGTTTCTTCTAGATTCCCACACATGGACTTATTGGAATTTATGCTGGGAAGGTTAACACAGCTGAAATTAGCATTCTGTCTCTCCCTGGGTCCCTCAGGGATTTCATTCAAACAATCTCTGTGTTCCCTGTGCCACAGCCCCCAGGGAACTCCAGGTCCTGTGCTGCTGGCATTGTTGTTGTTTTCTGGCCTATGTCTCTACCTAATGAGAGAAAAACAAAACCAAAAAATCTTCAACTTAATCCTGAGAATAATATTAGCAAATTTGATCTAGAAACAAAAACGCTAATGACATTTAGAGAAATACTATTGAATTCTTCCCTGCCCGTTATGATTAGCTCCTCATGCCTTTCCTGAACTTAGACTAATAATTGACTGCAAGGAGTGGGGTCAATGGTTAAAAGCTGCCTGTGGTTAAAGGAACGTCCTCAAATCTTCACCCCCAGCAACCTGGCCTGACTCATAGTCATCTCCCCAGACACAATGCCCAGTGCCTCCTAAGGCCTCCCTGTTCTCTGTTCTGGCTCCCACCGTTCTCTCTCTATTCAGCATCCTGAGGGATCTTTTTAAAACATAAATCACCTCATTGCTCCTCAGAAAACTTTCAGTCATCCACCTCTGAACTTAAGATAAAATCTAAGCCCTGTCCATGGGACTCTTGAGGTCATCCACACTCTGCACTTCAACCTTCACCCACTGCGTCTTCCTTGATCCCCGCTGCTCTTGCCCGTTGTGTGAACAAGCCAAGGACTTCCTGACGTGGGACCACTGTGTTGATTTCCCTCTGCAACAGTCATCTTCTCCCCCAGTCCTCTCTTGTTTATATCCTATCCATCAGGTCCAGGCTTAAATGTCATAACCACCCAAGTAAACCCTATCTCATCATATTTCATTTTCTGCAGAATTGTTCTCTGAAAAAAATCATGCAGATTAATTTCTGTCTCTCCTGTCCCCTAATGAAGTTAAGCTTCATGCCAGCAGGACCAGTTCAGCTTTGTTGACCAGTGTGTTCCCAGTACCTTAAGCAATGCTTGACACAAAGTGGTTGTGCAATAAATATTTGTTACCTGATGGATTGACTGAATCAATGATTGGTCCTTTTTTGAAACCCCAAAAGAGAATGTTTCTACCACCCACCCCCAACTCCCTTTTCCAAAAGTTTCTCTCCTTTCCTGAGTAGGATTTTGCCCAGGAAGAAAAAAATGGCTCCATAGCCCCTGGCAACTTCTGGTTCTGCTAGTAAAAAGGACTTACAGTGTTTGTAGCCTCTGCCAGTTTCCCAGATAACAGCTTGGACTCTCCTTAGCTCCCTGAACTGTGGAACTATCCAAGTCTATTCCCTAGGTCAGACCCTAAAAGACAGCCTCATATGGTAACACCATGCCCAAGCTCAGACCAGGAAATGTACACACCATATATCAAGGAAATGAAGGTAACTAAGGCTTCCTGCACCCCACAACAGAGGGTGAGGAGGCAGCTCATTAACCAAGTTTGAATTTAAGTGTAAAATGCCATATTTTCACAGGAGGAGGTAAATGTGTTTTCTGCAAAGAATTCTAGTCTGAGTTCTCACTCAGCCTTTTAATTCCTAAATGCAGGGGGAAAAGAAAAACCCCTAAATAATAAGCTTCTTAGAATACATACATAAGAAGCTCTGTTGAACCCTAAGCTATTTAACACCTCAGTGGGTTTATAAGCACCAGAGTCTCATTAAATTTTGTGAGTGCCTTTGTGTGGGTAAGGCAAAGAGTGGCCTGGGAGGGATCACTGCTGCCCTGAACAGTCGCAATGAACAAGCCACAGAAGGACTGAAGTCAGGAAGCAAGCAACAGTGACATCTAGTGTAAGAAATGACAATACAGGCAACTCCTGTTCACCCTATGGCAAAAGAAGACACCACAGAGGGATGGAAGGCAAATTAGGATCTGAAAAGTGATGATGAAGACAAATATGAAACCAGAATGCAGATATACTGGATGACTACAGATATAGATTCTATTCCAATGCCCTTGCCACTAAATTTTCTCCCCAGTTATACATTATTATGTACTTTCTCAACCCACAAAGTCCCTAAGCTGAGCCTGCCTCCCACCTCTGCTCTTTCCACCGCCCCACTCGCTGTGCCCTCTGGAACTCTTTCTGGAATCAGTAAACTCTCCTTATGCTCCTCTAGGAATGTTTCTTCACCTCTTGTTTTAAAAGGAGTCTATCGATGCCACCTGCCCTGAAAACCTCTTCAGGAAGCTCTTTTGTTTGTTTGTCTCACCCTGCACTCCCATCCTGCCATGCCTTGAGGCAGAATGAATGGCCGCTGTTCATGCTTCCCATCACCAATCTCCTCCTCCCTCTTAACAAAAATCCCTGTTCCTTTGAGCTCCTGCTAAGCAGATATATCACTCTATCCCCATACTGATTGCAATAATCTGCCAAATCCCTGCTCATTCACAATCATTTGTTGAATATTTTAGTTCCTGGTTCACGAGTTTTCCTAGACCACACCCCATCATAATTTTCAGTATCATCAACATGCATTTGATGGCTGGCTGCTCCGTTCTTCCACCTCCTCGCCTCAAACGCCTTCCCCTCCACCTCAGCCATCCCATCCCATTACCCCGCTTGTCATCAACAGAAGCTGCAATACATCTGAAAACTCAGTTTCAAGCCTCCCACTCACATCTCCGATTCCTCCAATTCAGTCTCTCGAGTACATCCTTTATTCTATTCCTCCAGCCACAGCGAAAACTCGAATCCATTAACCCCTTTACTTTCTTCCCTTTCTATCAGTCCCTCCCTAGACTCACTGCCCTCCTTATCCAGCCCATATACTCAAGATCTAAAATGTTATCTGCTGCCCCGAAAATACACTTAATTCCCTTACTCCTTTCTTCTTCCACCAAACTCACAAATAAGATGGCTTATCCTTGCCTCCTTATGCAATTAAACATTCCTAAAGAAAAATTACTCAACCCCCTGACTGTTTTCACTTTAAATTCATGACTACAAACCTTAAGTAGATACTCACTACTGACTGGCATTCCTACTATGTTTCTCAAGTAGCATTACTTTCTAACTCACCAAGAACTATTTCATACATCCTCTAGTATAAAGGTTTCACCTCATTGCTCTTCAAAAATAAAAAAAAGTCAGTGATTTGCTTGATATTCTGAGCCATAAACCTATAAACCTGCTGGCATGTGTACCCATATTTCTCTTTTTCCTCTCTTCCCATCAGAGCTCAGGTCTTCCTGTGGGCTCAGGTTCCCACCCTTCTCTTTCATCTTCTCCAGAACTTCACTACTTTAGTCAATTTCTCCCCTTCTGCATCAGCCATTTTTCCTTCTGTACTGCCTCAGTTCTATCTTTATACAAACATGCCACACTATCACAAATCTTTTAAACAAAACAAAACAAAACAAAAAAAAACCCTCTCTCAACCCCTAAATTTTATTCCCTCCTTCATAGCCAATTTCCTCAAAAAAGGTATTACTGGTGCCGCCTCCACCTTCTCACCTCTCGTTCCCTCTTCAACCCACTTCATTATGGTTTCTGCCCCCAACACTCTGCTGAACACGTCTATGCCTAACCTCTCAGAAGCATCAATCAGAGTTGACTTCATCCCTCCTCTGACTGCAGGACTCCACACTCTGAGTTTTCCTTCTACTTCTCTGGTTACTCATTGTCAGTCTCCCCAATACTAAATCCACAAATGTTGGTCATTTCTCAATGCTCAGTCTTGACCCAACTTCCCTTCTCCCCTTAGAGGATCTTACACATTCTGATTGAAAATACTATTCATGTATTTTTCTCCTGGAAACTTAGATCTCCAGCATGAATCTTTACTTTGAACCCAGACTCACATATCCAGCTACCTCTCTAACATCTTTACTCAGATATTTCACACACATCTCAATATTACTATATCCAAAGATAAATATTTTTTACCCTCTCAACCTGTACTTTATTCTTCCCAATCCCAGTATACAGCACCACTATGCAACCTGAAGATCATTCTTGATTCTTCCTTCCCTTCCTCCCTTCATCCAAGTATTCAGCAATTTCTGTATTTTTTACCCCAGCATATATCTTCAGAGTATTTCTTCCATTTTTATACAATTACCCTCTTCCTGGCCATGATTATCTCTTACTAAGTCTCTGCAATCAGTTAAGACAGATTAGGTGATGCCACAGAATCAAACAATCATGAAATCTGAATGACCAAGAAAGAAAAAGAACTAGAGATATTTGGCATTTGGCATTAATGACTACCACAGTCTGACCCTCTAGTCATCAAATATTCCATTTTCCATGTTTCCCACAGGCCCAATAACTACCCCCTACTCTATAGAGGCAACCCAGCATTGTATCTGGCCGTGGTATCAAGTTCAAAGACCAGGAACACTTGGTGATATGTGATAAGTTCTCATCTGAGGGTGGCTTCTCTTAATATGAAAACTATGAAGTGAAAAAAAAAAGAAAAAGAAAAACACCTTCCCCACATATACTGCCATTCAGAAAGCAAAACAAGGTGGGGGAGGAAGACACAAAGTGGTCAACATTCCTTAGTAATTTTGAAATTCCACCTGAGGGTGCAGACTGTTCTTTGATTAGTCTCAGATTCTCTTGGAGAGGGACTTAGCAGCTTATTGTTCCCCATGACCTTGGCTCTGCCCTTGGGAAAGGTCATCTGACTTGGCCACTTCTAAAATGGTCACTGGAGAAAATGCCTCCCAACCCCCACTTCTCACCCCCCACATCCCACTGCTTTGGGCACCAAGCCTACTTTCTACCTTTATATATTTGGGGCCCCAAAGGTTACTTCATGTCTCAAACAGTGATAAACATGTTTAGTTCAGACAGCTGTTTCTTTGGCATAAAACTCTCTCTCAAAAAGTTCACTTCTCATTCATTTTATTCTAGTTAGCTCCATGTGCCATTTACCACACCCACAATTCTCTCAAAGCATGCCTTGTCTCCTTTCCCTTCTCCCTTCTCCTTTTTTCACTAAAATTTTAGCTCCACAAGGTCAGCAATTATGATTTTATCGTTTACTGCTGTATCCATAATACCAAGGTCAGTGAAAGGAGTATAGTTGGTACTCAGGAAATAGATGTTAAATGAATGAATAAGTAAGCTTTACCTGAGCTTTGAATTATGATTTTGCCTTCAGCTCCACCTTCTGCTTCCCTGAACTATTTCATTCTTCTTTCTTCTCTTTGGCTTGCAAAAATGATGTCACCTGCTACCCCAAGTCTAAGTAACTTCTAGTCCTCATTTTCTGTTTTCTTCCTACAAGTTCTCACGTTCCTCACTCAAGCACACTTTGGACCCTGACAAGGTGGATGATTCTAACTAATATTCTTCAACTGTTTTCCTAAAACAGTATTGGCCTTCTCTAACTCCAGAGCAGTGGTTTTCAATCTTGGCCGTGCATTAGAATCAGCTGGAGAGCTTTTGCAATTCCACACACTAGTCACACAGCAAACCAATTAAATTAGAGTCTCTGTGGATGAGACCTAGCTAGCAGTACTTTTCAGAACTGCCCAGGTAATCCCAATATTCAGCCAAAGTTGAGAACCACTATTCCAGAGGAAGCTTTCTCTCCGTCTCTTTCTTTTCTCCATGATTCTGAACCCTAATACTGATTGCTCAACCTGTGGATCTACCATCATTCCAAACAGCAAATCAACAAGTATTGAATTCCCTAAGTACTCACATCTGTGACTAATTTTACTTCCTCCTCATTCATTCTCCCCCTCCCAGCTGCATCTCTTTCTATTCGCAGCACTAAATTCTTGGTTTTAACAATTGCACTTTAAATTACTTTTCAGATTTGATTCCATGTCTTCTCTTTAATTCCAAACTTTACTTAAGATTTCAAATAAATCTTCTATATTTTCTCATCCAGCACATGTGCTCATTCTCCCTCGCATTCACTCATTCTCACCCACTTGTCTTTATTTCTATTTTAATTATAAAAAGGGCATATCTAGACTTTTAGTAACTCAGCTCATTTCTATTATGTGCCCTGTCCTCGAATCTTTCCGGACTCTTGCTTCCTTTATTACAATTACTGATCAGCATGTTCTCCTGCAGATAGATTCCTAATGATACGCTACAAGAAGAACACATTGTTATTTATTGTCTCAATGTCTGAAAAATTTCCATAAAAATGCATACCACTATTTCATATGCTTTGGTACAGGCCTAATGATTAATAAATAGAGGGCACTTTAAAAGAGAATGAAAAAGAATGGATATTTGAAGATCAATAATTTTAAAACACATACAAATAAACACAAAAATATATGGCAAAGAATGGAAACATCTTTTGACTTTTTATCAACCTTCCTTAACACGTCAGCTGGTCTTGAATTTGTGTCTGTAACATGTCAAACTCTTGGAGGCCTGAATCTAAGTCCAGAGGCAGTGTCTCTGGTCATCTGGCATTTAAACTTCCTCTGTAGATTCCATCATATTGTTAATGGGACAGAGCAAGCCATTGGAAACCTGCCTGGGATAATAAGTTTCTGGTCCACAGTACAGTTTGGGCAGGTCACAGGTTCGTTCACAGACGAGTTCAAGCCAGACCCAGCTGGAAGCAAGAGACTAGCAGTAGAAACAATCATGATCAGACAGAAAAAGGATATTCACTCATCTGCTCCACAAATGCTTGTTGATTTCCTAAACTGCCCAGACACAGTGCAAAGCACTTACATTGAGAAAATCAAGGACAAGTGAAGGAGGTAAATATACTAAAATAATATTACTATAATTCAAAAATTGAGATGTACATTTGGGTAGAAATATGACATTGAAAAGAGAGTGTTTTCATAGGCCCCTAAAATTTTCTGGGAACCAGGAGATAGAAGTTACAGAATTAAACTAAATATGTGGAAGAACACTGCAAGAATTCATTGACCAAAAAAAATGTGGTGGGCTATTTTGAAAAGTAATCAGCTTTTTCCCATCGAAAGGAAGCTGATGACATCTGCCAGAGATGCTGATAATTTCTTCACTGGGAGGTGATGACAAAGCTCCATATTGAGCTCTTACTTCCCTCTCTGCAATGTTAGAGTTCAGAATGGAGAGCTAAAAATAGGATCAGGTAGGTAGACTAAGATATTATATTCACATATATTATAACCCTATAGATAGAAAGACAGACAGGAAAAACTCTACTTAATACATAGACTTGAAAATTTCAAAAAGAAAATCACCATTAGTGAAATCAATGAAGTCAAATGGAACAATTTCACTCACAAAATCTTTCCAAATGTGCTATCCTAAAATAACTTGAAGACTCTCATGATAAGACTAGTGGCTGCTATGTTAACTCACATAAACTCTTTGGACACTTTCAATCATTCTGTGATAAACCATATCACATAGCAACCCAATTAGCTCCACAGACTCCTTTCATCTAAGTGCCTTCACTTTTAATCATTTTTTTTCTAAATGTCCTCCTCAGGCTATTTTCCATTGTACTGTTTTTTTACTCTGGGATCCATGTTTCATAGGCCTTCCAAAAGCTCCTCATCATTTTACAGATTGCATTTCTAATAATGTCTTTGATTATGTTTTAAACTCCTTAATCCACTCTATACGGTATTGTGTTGGTCATGTCAGCAAAATGCCATCAGAAAGCACAAATTTCCATGTGAACACCAATGAAGAGGGGGTTAATGATTTTTCAGCTGCATTTCTTGCTGGTGAATATGCCACAGATGAATATTTTCATAATGAATATGAACAGTTTTAGATGAGTGCTCCTTAAATGTCACTGCGTATTAGTCATGCAAGGATCATTAAGGGGTATGAGAGGTAGACTTGCACATTTCATCCAAGACATAGATTCTTACTGAAGACTGTTAACTGTCAGAGTTGCCAGGTTAGAATGTGCTGGTAATGATTATTAATGTAACTGGAGCATTAAATGGTTCCTTTTTTACTCCATTTTCTTCAATATACAGCAATATTTCCAAAATATTCAGGAAAAAAACATTTTTCTAAATGAGTCCTTGGAGGTGGCAAAAAATACAATGATACAAATTTCAAAATAAATGGATGCAATGGAAATTATCTTCTATTAAAATTTCACAAGAAATTAATATATCTATTTTTGGCAGAAAAACTATTCCTGCTGATGAACCATCTTAGTTCTTTGGGGAAACATGAATCATTGAGTGTCTCTCATGTTGAAATGCCAGTAGATAAGTATAGGTTTTCTTACTTTTTGATACTTATGTCAGATATCAATCCCTGGTTTATAAGTATGTAAGTATAGTTCACCTTGAGATGATATCTGGTTCCTCCCCAAATGTTTATACAACAAATGAGAAACAGTTCTCAATCTCTCTACAAAATACACTGAGAGGCCAATCATTTAGTATTTATCAGAATATCAGATTGCTTGAAAGAGTCTTGAGATTGATCACCAAAGAACAGGTGCTTTGACATTATTAGCCTGATTGCCCAAACAGCCTATCTCTGCCACTGGCATATTCTCTATGCAGGAAGAAGGAGTAGATCTGGATTAGTGGTCTGAGTAAAGCTTTTCTAAGAAAAAAATACCTTTTCTCAGTACCAGGATGCACATATCCATTTCCTTTGACCCTAAGCAAATCGTTTAACTTCAGTTTCTCCATCCATAAAGTGAGAAGACTGTCATGGTGATGATAAGACTGCTTGAGGCTTTTAATAAGGTTCTTTGAAGAAAGCCAATACAATTTACTATAAATTATAATACAGTAATTTGAATTTAAAGAATTTTTTTCCTAAGTAATTTTAGCTACTGAGTGCTCCTTGTCAGTGAAGTAAATTATTTTGTAACTAGGTAAAGCTAGCCTGCAAAGTGTGAAAATTTGCTAGGAGCATCTTAACTCTGCATGAAAATACAAGCTATCTCTATAAAGTAGCAAAGTCTTTTATCTGGTTGAAATATGAGTAAAGTAGCAAATAAAAAGAACTTTAAGACTTGTTGTTAAACAATGAGTTCTTAAATTGAGTAGAAATCCCCATGCAAGAAAAGGAATTCAGTGGTATCTATTGTTATTACTATTATGTTTTCAGAACTCAAAGCTTTATATTAAAAGCTATAATTAAATTTCTAAAAATTAAATCAAATCATAAAGAAACTTCTTTTTCTCTCTGTAGATTAAGAATGATTTTTAAATCCTGACAAAAATACAATTTCACTGAGAAAAGTCTTTCCTGTCTACCCAACTCTATTCAGTCTCTTGTGTATAATCAAGTAAAAAGACTCCCAAGGCAACACAAATGTTTAAATAAACCAGCCCTACATAGCACAACCATATTAAATGAGCTTGAAGTAGAAGTACCAGGGCATGAATGCATCATAAACATAGTCGGGCCAAATAGGAGGAGGGTAAAAACTATAAAAACTTCCCTACCACTTCAGACACATTTTCACTAAATATTAATAATATGCTTCAATCCCATTCCCATTAAGTCCTGTAGTAGGAGTATAATTGTGAGTATCATTGTTCTATTAATTAGAGTGTTAAGGCCCAAGGAAATTAAATGACAGGTCCAATAATCCCTAACAAATCAGTTACAAAGTGTTGATTACAAATGCACACACAGACATACACACAGGCTTGGGGCTAGCCCCATGTTTGGCACCATGGGTGTGAAAAGGGACTATAAGCATAGCCTCCCAGCATCCTTTGCCTCTATCAATCCACCTTCCTCACTCCTAGTCTCATCAGGATGAAGCCTAAACGTCTTAGCATCACCCATACAGCCCTTCAGGCTTTACCTCTCTGCCTGTCTCTTCAGATTCATGTTTTGCTGCTCTGCCACATATGTTTCATGTTCTATCCCATCTTTTCCTGACATGTTATACATATACAAATGCTGACAACATCCAGACTTTTCTGTCTTCACTTTCTCATACTTTACTACTCAGAATTTTTATTCATCCTTCAAACCTTTCCTCAGAGGATTCCTCCTCTAGGAAGCCTTCCCTAGCACTCCAAATCCCCAGTCTGAACTCCTGTAGTACCCAATTTACTACTCTCATAATGCTTTTCATAGTCTGCTGCTTCTCTATTTTCTCTAGATTGTGTGCTGCTCAAAAGCAAGGACCATGTCTGCTTTATTCTTGTGGCCTAATACAGTGATTGAGACGTAGTGAGTCTTCAGAGTCGGGCTCTAATAGTGGTTTTGAGCTGGTTAAATAGCTGAGACATACATATATGATGCAATTAAATACAACAAAAGGCAATGCCAAATTGTGAAGTGTGGAATTTGGTGCTAATTGACATAGGGAGATTTTTAAGAGAAATAAGAATTTTAACTAAGCCCATGTGAGCAAAGAAATGGAGGTGGGCACAGCAGCATGACAACCAGAAAGCCAAAATAAAGGGGGTTGGGTCTAACCTAATTGCAGGAAAAATGAAAAGAAAGAAGCAAATACGGACAGTATAATAATACAATAGAAGGCCTAATGTCACTCTTAGGTACTACTGTTGGGAATGTAAAGAAATTGCTTTTCTAGTAGGCAATTTTTCAGTATCAAAACCTTAAA
>NW_012154118.1:30701-36529 GCF_000956105.1 Propithecus coquereli
TGTGTCTACATATATCTCTCTATATATACAGACAGATATAGACATGCACAATATGGAGTACTACTAAGCCACAAAAAGAAATGAAAAACAGTATAATATTTATTTTAAAGTCATTGCAAGCAACTGTAAATATAGGACTGGTACAATCAATTTAAGAGTTATCACTTTAGGTCAGGTTTTCTTTTTGAAAAAATTTATTTCGATAGATTTAGGGGGTACAAATGATTTTTTGTTACATGGATGAATTCTATAATGATGAAGTCAGAGATTTTAGCTTACAAGTCACCTGAATAGTGTACATTGTGCCCCATAGGTAAATTTGCATCACTCATTCTCCCCTTCTGAGACTCCAATGTCCATTATACCACTCTGTATAACCACGCATACCTATCGCTTAGAACCCAGCTACAAGTGAGAACATGCAGTATTTGTTTTTCTGTTCTAGACACTTCATTTAGGATAATGGCTTCCAGTTTCATCTAAGTTGCTGCAAAAGGTATTATTCCATTCATTTTTTATGGTTGAGTAGTATTCCATGGTATATATACCACATTTTCTTTATCCACTCATCAGTTGATAGGCATTTAGATTGATTCCATATCTTTGCAATTGTGAATTGTGCTGTGATAAACATTTGAGTCCAGGTGTGGTTTTTTATAAAATGACTTCTTTTCCTTTAGCTAGATACCCAGTAGTGGGATTGCTGGATCTAATAGTAGGTCTACATTTTTTTCTTTGAGGACTCTCCGTACTGTTTTCCATAGAGGTTATACTAATTTACATTTCTACTAACAGTGCATAAACATTCTCTTTTAACCATATTCTGCACCAACATCTACTGTTTTTTGACTTTAGTAATGGCCATTCTGACTGGAGTAAGGTAGTATCTCATTGTGGTTTTAATTTGCACTTCCATGATGATTGGTGATGTTGAGCATTTTTTCTTGTCTGTTGGCTCTTTGTATGTTTTCTTTTGAAAAATGTCTGTTCATGTTTTGGGTCCAGTTTTTAATGGGGTTACTTGTGGTTTTTTTCTTGCTGATTTGTTTGAGTTCTTCGTAGATTCTGGATATCAGTCCTTTGTTCAATATATAGTTTGCAAGTATTTTCTCCCATTCTATAGGCTGTCTATTTACTCTGTTGATTATTTCTTTTGCTGTACAGAAGTATTTTAGTTTAATTAAAGCCCATTTATTTTTGTTTTTGTTGTATTTGCTTTTAGGATCTTAGTCATAAAGTCTTTGCCTAGGCTCATGTGCAGAAGACATTTCCTAGGTTTTCTTCTTTTCAGGTCTTACTTTTAAGTCTTTAGTTCATCTTGAGTTAATTTTTGTGTATAGTGAGAGATAGGGATCCAGTTTAATTCTTCTGCATGTGGCTATCCAATATTCTCACATCACTTATTGAATATGACATCCTTTCCTCAATGTATGTTTTTGCCTGCTTTATCAAAGATTAGTTGATTGTAAGTATATGTTTTTTGTTTCTGGGTTCTAAATTCTGTTTCATTGATCTATGTTTCTACTTTTATACCTATATTATGCTGTTTTGGTTACTATAGCATTGTATGATAATTTGAAGTCAGGTAATGTGATGCCTCCAGATTTTTTCCTTTTGCTTAAAATTGCTTTGTCTATTCTGGCTATTTCTTGATTCCATGGAAATTTAGGATTTTTCATTCTAATTCTTTGAAAAATGACATTGGTGTTTTGATGGAAATTGCATTGAATCTTTAAATTACTTTGGACAGTGTGGACATTTTCAAAATATTGATTCTTCCAATCCATGAGTTTGGGATTTTTTTCCTTTTTTTGTGTGTGTCATCTATAATTTCTTTCATCAGTGTTTTGTAGTTCTCCTTGTAGAACTCTTTAATCTACTTAGTTAAGTATATTCCCAGGTATTCACCTTTTTGCAGCCATTGTAAATAGTATTGAGTTATTGATTTGATTCTCAGTTTGGCTGTTATTAGCATTTGGAAATGCTACTGATTTGTATACATTAATTTTGTAATCTGAGATTTATTTATCAATTCCAGGAGTCTTCTGGAGAAGTCTTTAGGGTTTTCTAGATATAAGATCATAGCATCAGCAAACAAGGAAAGTTTGACATCCTCTTTTCAATTTGGAGGCCTTTTTTTGCCTTCTCTTTTCTCATTGCTTTGGCAAAGACTTCCAGTATTATACTGAGTAGAAGGGGTGAAAGTGGGCCACCTTGTCTTGTTCTACTTCTTAGAGGGAATGCTTTCAATGTTTCCCCATTCAGTATGGGGGTCTGTCATAGATGGCTTTTATTATTTTTAGCTATATTCCTTCTGTGCCTAGTTTGTTAAGGGTTTTTAATCATGAAGTGGTACTGGATTTTTTTTTTAATTTCAGGATATTATGGGGGTACAAACATTTTGATTACATGTTATGACTTTACCGCATCCAAACCATGATTTGAGGCATGCCCTTCCCCCCCTACAATGCTCACTGTATCCATTAGTTGTGAGTTTACGGTACTGGATTTTATCGATTTCTTTTTCTGCATCTATTAAGATGATCCTATGATTTTTGACGGTTTGTTTTTAATTCTGTTTATTTGGTGAATCACATTTATTGACTTGCATATGTTGAACCATCCTTGCATCCCTGGGATGAAACCCATTTGATCGTGGTGAATTATCTTTTTGATGTGCTGTTGAATTCAGCTTGCAAGTATTTTGTTGAGGATTTTTGCATCTATGTTCATCAGGGATATTGGTCTATAGTTTCCTCTTTTTGTTGTGTTCTTTCCTGATTTTGGTATCAGGTGATACTGGCTTGTAGAATGAGTTAGGGAGGATTCCCTCATTTTCAACATTATGGAACAGTTTCAGTAGGCTAGGTACCAGTTCTTTGTAGGTCTGGTAGAATTCAGCTACGAATCTGAGCATTGGACTTTTTGGGGGTGGGGGAGAAGGGGAGAATTTTTGTTACGGATTCAATCTCATTACTCACTATTAGTCTGTTCGGGATTTCAATTTCTTCCTGATTTAAGCTTGGGAGGTTATGTGGTTCCAAAAATTTTTTCATTTCCTCCATATTTTCTAGTTTGTGTCCATAGAGGTGTTCATAGTAGTCTTGGATGATTTTTTGTATTTCTGTGGTATCAGTTGTATTGTCTCCTTTTTCATTTCTGATTGAGCTTATTTGAATCCACTCTCTTATTTTCTTGGTTATTCTATCCAGTGGTCTACATTTAGAGGCAGATAAATTTTCAAGTGGGGGGGAGCTGTTAAATGAATTACAGGATGTTTAGCAACATCCCCAGCCTCTACTCACTAGATGCCATTATCCCCCCAGCACCACCATTGTGACAACCAAAAATACCTACAAATATTGTCAAATGTCCCCAGCAGTTATAAAGGATACTTATTTGAGGAATTTAAGTGGTAAACTTTGGCTGAGGTCAGAATTCCCAGCTCTAGCTCCATAGTGTTCTTTAATATAAGCTGCCTTAACATTTTGCAAAATGTCTTTCTAGTAAATGCTGAATGTCATCATATTACTTTTCTAAAACACAATGTCAGAAAACCACCATCTGTTAAAATGCTGCTTTTCACACATTTTATCTATATAAAATTTTAATGAATGCTTAATTGAAAAAAAACAGTTACAATTTTTACCAACAAATTAAAATATCCTCTTTTGTATATTAACTGCAACAAATGAGCATGTAATGTTGGGGAAATCATTTACTAACAGCCTTGGTTTCCCCACCAAAAAAAAAGCAAAAACAGTGAAGACTAGGTTATTTCTAGAGTCCCTCCCATCCAGAGGTGGCTCCCAGCTGATAATTGGCTAATGCAGGGACAAAAGCTTGGCCTATTTCCTCAACTGGAAACAATTCTGAAAGGCCTTTCTTGATTCCTTATAAAGGTATCTGCAGCGAGCTCTCCCAATAAATAAATGAATTTTCTCCCAGTTTACTCAACTTTCTCAGAATCTGTTTGCAGAGAGCCCATGAAATTTCCCTTCCAGTGAAAATGAAAAAACAAACAAACAAAAAAGACCTGAAAGTGGCTCAGTTACAGAAGGAAAAAAAGTTTTATGATTGGTTCTGCAAGTAGCAGAGGGTCGGGATGCAAGGTCACTTTAGATAAAATTCTTTTGGTAGATATCGCTTTGCAGGTTACTAAAGACTTTTACATATATTATCTTATTCAATCCTTATAACAGCCTGGTATAGTACGTTTTATTTTCTCCATTTTATAATTTATGCATCTAAGAAAAGTGAACTGAAAAGTGTGATTTATGGAGAGATAGTCTTACTCAAAGATGCCTCCTCTAGCCCACAGACTCTCTGAAACTCTTCAAGATTTATCAGATACCTACAGAAGAGTTAAAAATTTTTCAGTCATTAGTTTCTTTAGTGTAAATTATCTTGCTTTCCACACAGCTTCTGAGATGTACTCACCCTCTCCCCAACCACCATATTCCATGAACGGACCCATCTTCCACCTCCAGTCTCAGTCTCCCACTGCTCCCCATCTTGTCCCACACCCTCTAGTTAAGTTTGAACTTTATTCCTCAAACAAGCCTAACTCCTTCACATTTCACACAGGAGTCTGATTTTTTTCTACCTGAATGTGTTCCATACCCCTTCATACTCGAAAACTCCTATTTATCCTTCAAGATCTAGTTCAAGAATTCTCTGGAGTACTCCTTCCTGGACTCTGGATATAGAGTTGATCTCTTATTTCACCACTCCGCATCCCTTATTTTACTTCTCTGTTTCTTGGTTGTGCTTCTGTGATGGCTCTGGAAATGTGGCCATGTAATTATCTGCTTATATATCTAACTCCGCTATTGGACTATGAAGGCCGAACTGTGTCTAATTCTGTGTCTACAGATTTAAGATTCCCAGTTTTGCTCAGTTTCTGGCAAGTAGTGGCTTATCAATAAACGTTTCGAGAGCACATAAATGAACAGGCACAGAGCTGGGTAAAACATCATAGAATGATTGGATAGAGGCAGTTTAAAGGATTGAACTGGGTTTTGAAAGGTAAGTAGGGTGATATAATTTTTATCTTACCACACATTTATTAATTTTAATAGTGTGGAAGTTGTACATTAAAAATTACAATGTGTCTGAATCTTGTAAAGTAGAAGGAGAAGAAAAGAGGGACATGAAATGTTCAAGTCATAGAACAGCAGAAAGTACTTTTGTTCATAGTGCCATGGAAGCTGCATCTTATACACTCATAGTCAGACACTAACAGTGAGTAGTTTACTAGAAATTCCCTCATATAAAAGTAATTATTTTAAATCATACTGTCCATTTGGCTATTTATGATTAAAATCAAAGCAAGAAGTTAGAAAAATACAACGTTCAAAATTGACTTCAGTGGAAAAAAAAAATAGTTGCATGCAAGGGAAAGTAAAGAAAAAAACAAATAGAATCTTTTAGGAGAAAGTTTCCTATGAAACCAGAGTGGTTTCCTCTTGGATTCAAGGCAAAAAGAAAACAAAATTATCATTAACTCCAAAAACATAAAATTTGTTTTCAATACTTTCAAAAAGCATATTAAAGCATTTTTTACAGCTAGCTTCTATAGACATAAAAAACGAAGCTTTATATTTTAATATATAAAACATCTATGCAATTCCCTGGAATATCTGAATGGTGTGTATAGTGTTTCTTTACTCAGACAAATCAACCTGTTCAGAGAAATACTAGGGTAATTCAACAGTTACTAGTTATTTTCTCCTGAATCTTGCTTTAAGTGTTGCTTGGCTAATATTTCATTTTATGAATATTTTAGTAATCAAATTATTACTTATTATTCATATTGAGAACATAAA
>NW_012154118.1:36579-37142 GCF_000956105.1 Propithecus coquereli
CTTCTAGAATTTTTATGGTTTCATGCTTAGATTTAAGTCTTTAATTCATCTTGAGTTCATTTTTGTATATGGCAACAGATAGGGATCCTGTTTCATTCTTCTACAAGTGGCAATCCAATTTTCCCAGCACCATTTATTAAATTGGGCATCCTTTCCCCAGTGTATGTTTTTGTCTGCTTTGTCAAAAATCAATTGGTCGTAGCTATATCGTTTTATTTCTGGGTTCTCTATTCTGTTCCATTGGTTGATGTCTCTACTTTTATACCAGTACCATGCTGTTTTGTTACTATAGCCTTGTAGTATAATTTGAAGTCAGGTAATGTATGCTTCCTGATTTGTTCTTTTTGCTAAAGATTACGTTGGCTCTTAAGGCTCATTTTTGGTTCCACATAAAGTTTAGGATTATTTTTTCTAGGTCTGTGAAATATGAAGTTGGTATCTTGATGGGAATTACATCGAATCTATACATCTGTTATACACTGTTGGTGTGGCTGAAAATTAGCACGACCTCTATGGAAAACAGTATGGAGATTCCTCAAAGAAATAAAAGTAGACCTACTATT
>NW_012154118.1:46937-53445 GCF_000956105.1 Propithecus coquereli
AAACATTTTAAAAGTATTTCTCTAGTTCTCTCCAACATATCACTGACTCATTTCTATAACCTAAGATTTCCTCCTTTTTTTTTACCATATTTTGCCATGTGCAACTTAAGACTGCCACCACCTATACATGAGCCAAAACAAAATAATTTT
This sequence comes from Propithecus coquereli, assembly GCF_000956105.1. Taxonomy (NCBI): domain Eukaryota; kingdom Metazoa; phylum Chordata; class Mammalia; order Primates; family Indriidae; genus Propithecus; species Propithecus coquereli. The sequence continues at coordinate 47,088 of NW_012154118.1, forward strand.
TCTACACAGCACTGCATAATGATAAAGACATGGCAAACAAAGCTATTGACCTCGGGAATGGCACAGAAGGGTGGTATAAAACATGTACCTATAACACCTCTTCTTATCTAGTGTTAGCATTACCCATCTTACCTAATAAATTCATAGTGATTCATGACAACTGAGGATCACTAATGAATCATGGACTATTCTATTGGATATATAAAGGACAGTTTAGCTGTTTTTAAGACATTATTCTAAAATAATTCCAATATTGTTTTTGACAATTTAGCATTAAGCCATTGCATTTCAAATATGTTAATCTTGGCCAGTTCACCTTATTTACTTCATGGAAACACTAAAGAGCCAATTATATGTGTACTATCTCAAAATTTATGGTCAAATGCTAAATGTCATGTGAATCTCCTTCATCTGCCTTCCAGATATGCTCTCATCCTTCTCTTCCCTGCTCTGTGCCCAGGAGGCTGACTTCCATACTCTGTCTTCTGTATTCTGCTTGGCTTTGCCAATGAGAGGCACCAGTAGAAGATCAGGGAATGGAAGGAAAAAGAGATGTGGATTTATTCCCTTGGCCCCCTCCCTGCCAGGTGCAGGTTAGCAGTAGCTACAGTCCACTGCCTAAATTCATGGCTCCTGTCTGGCCCTCCTGTCCTTCAGCTATAGCTGAGTCTGGACTCTAATAACCACTCCTTTCCCCTTTGTTTACTTCCAGGACTTTAAGTGATACAAGTAATAAAACAGAATATTACTTTAGAAAATGTTCTTCCCTGCTTCCTTCTTGCTAGACTTGAGTTATCCCTTCATATACTATTTCAGTTTATTAGGGAGACAGTTATTTTGAGAAGAAATTATATTTCTCTAATATAGGGGACTATAAATTCTACTTGTTTGGTACCCATCAAACATCACAGTCCCCTGATTCCTAGAAATGAGGACAGTAAAATGCATTTATTAGGCAATCAGCAAATGGTTGTTGGTTTCAAACACTGAAGTATAACTTAAATAATTTCTATAAGTGATTACTATTTCTTTCTAAGAAGCAGATTCATTCATTTATCAGACATGGAGGAATTATCAATAGGCAACTAGAAGTTCTATCACATTTTTAGGTCAAAAGCAGTATCACCTTATATCTCAGTCTATTTTCTACCAAAGAAAAATATTATTACTTCTCTTAGCATCTATAACTGGCGAGTAGGTGATGTTATCAACTTATTGGTACCTTCAGAATGTGCCTAGAGAAAAGCCTAAATAGTGTCAGTCTAAGATATAAGTCAACGTTAGGTAGACAAATGGAATTATTCCTTGGGAAAGGAAAACAGACATCACAGGATAAATAACTCAAAACAGAAAATGGGATAGGGCAAACCGAAGGCAAAACCACTCCAAGTGGTAAGTTGCCTGGTCTACTAGTGCTTTGACTCACCCCTACCATCCACACAGAGCCTTTGGAGGAGTCAAACTAGCAAAATCACTCCTATAAAGACTGAGACTATTGCCACTTTCTCAGTCCGTTCGAGTTGTGAGCATGAAGCCCCTACTCAATTCACACAAGTACTATCACTCCTTAAGTTCAGGACAGCTTGGGCCAGTTTACCTGCATCCAGGACCTGTGTTGCATCAGGTTGTGGCTGACACCCTTTAGAGTCTGTGACTGTTGTACATGCAAAAGAATCAAAATCCACTGTGAGGTCTTGTACATTTCTCTCATTGGCATTATCAAAGCTGTTTTTGTCATGCAGCTGTTTAAGGCGTTTCCTCAAAACTGGTTTATGTGCAAAAACCATATCACAATAGTTACATTTATGGGGCTTATCTCCACTGTGAAGGTTAAGATGATCTTGTAAGGAACACTTCTGAGAAAAGGTTTTCCCACAGATTTTACACTGGAAAGGTTTAATTCCAGCATGCACACGCATGTGTCCATGAAGGTTGCCTTTCTGAGTAAAAGTCTTGCCGCAGAGTAGACACATAAAGAGTTTGTGCATTTTTAAATGGTTGGCATAGTTCTCCAGGTGACGAAACACCCTGGTACACTTTGGGCATTGGTGATGCCACTGTAGACCTTTGTCTACACCTCGAATATTAGGCCCAAAGACATCTTTTGAGGCCATGATGATGTTATCACTGCCTGTATAAGAGAGGGCATAATTGTGGAGATGGTTTTGTTCTATTTCACTTACTCTGTTTTCCACAGTTGAATTTATCAGCGAGTGCTGGGGCTCTGATGAATGTAAAGCAGTGGGTTCAGAAGAAATAAACTGGTTCTGATCTTTTTTACTTCTAACCTCTGATACATCCCCAATAGATTCTACCTTAACAATCTGAATATCACTGTCCTCCATATCCATACTGTCTTCAGATGGATGAATACAAGGTGAGTCCTGCTTTGGGGAGCCTCTGGCATCTCCCTACTGTTCTTTTGACTGGGGAGAAGCACTCTGTGGTTCACATCCCTCTTTACTATCCATTGGTTGTTTTGGCTTTATAAACTTCCACAGGGCCTGAGTGCACCGTTCTACAATGTGGCTCATCTGAAGAAAACTTGCAGCAGTCAAGTAATTTACCAGTTCCATCTCAGGGAATTCCAGCACACCACTATAACAGGATAAGAGCAATTGTCTCCCCACTTCGGAACTCTGTAATATGGAGATTTTCACCTCTCTGGAATCATTCAGTAAAAACTGGTCTCTTAAGAAGGGGGAACCTGCAGCAAACACAATTTTATGCCCCTGTACCTCAATATCATCTATGAGAACTGTAACATCACAAAATTTATTCTCTTCTCTTAATTTGTTCATTTTTTGTAACATTGAATCTCCATAATTTTCCAACTTGAAGTGAAGGAGATCTGATCTTTCAGACATTTTGGCAGACCCAGGGGAAGGCCGCCGTCAGGATCCCGCACCGCCAGGAGCTCCGGCCCCTCGGGGCTCCGGGCTATAAGTGATTATTTTTTATACCAATTACTTCAGTAATTTTACCTGGGACCAAAAAAATAAATAATTTAGCAAAAAAAATCACATTATCAATCAAATAAAAATGAACACATGATAATTTCAAAACTCAAAAGCTTTCAAAATTTCAAGGACCACCTTTAGAATAGTCAGTGAAATTGAATAAGGTGTCTACATAGGAAAGATTACAGTTTTTAATCAAATACAAGTCTAGTAACTGCATATGTTTTCTAATGGACAGAATTTAGTCTTTACTTGCTTAAGGTATAAATTAACTTTATATATGTTTTAAGAAAATTTCTTAAGAAACAGGTGTATATAATTAAAACATACATTTTCCATCTCATGAATTTGCTGATCTTTACAAAATTAGATATGGCCATCTTATAATATTTTAGTAATTACTGTAGCAAAATGGAAGGCAAAATAATACATAACCAAAGCAAATAATGTTATTCCATGGCAGATTTCAAATAAACACTGAATTGTATTTATTTATCATTTTTACCAGCTAGATTATAAGGACTTATTTGCACAACTTAAAAATGGAAAATTTATAGAAATTGAATCTTGAAGAAATTTACTTAACTTTTCATTATGTAAATTGAAGAAGCAGAGCACCCACAGTTTCGACAAATGAAGATTAAGTACCCTATTTGTGTTGGTTAGTTCACTCTCTTTCACAAGTGCCAGTTCTACAAGAAATGAGAGGGCCCCATTCCAGGTTGAAAGACAAATCCTTTTAAAGACAGAACAAGCTAATCTGCCTCATTGAAAAAGGCTCAGAGATAAAGGATCCTATAAAGCCTAGGTGATCAGAAAATGTATTATCCCAGACACTGAAAAGAGTAACAAGAACATAAACCATCAGAACTGTGGAGGAGGTTCATAACCTGTTCTGTGTGTGACCAGAAGTTACATTTAATCATGTTATGGAAAAATGCTCAAGCCAAGCCTAAAATACAAGGAAAGCTAAGAGACCACCTCTCCCCTTGGGACCTTGAAAAATATAATGCTTCAGCTTGTAAAGTATAATTGAACTATTAAAGAAACAAATAGGACAATAAAAATCTTCAGACTGATGATCATTGTGCACTTTCAGAATCTCTAAAAAAATGGTTTTTCCTACATATTGGGACGTGACTCATCATACAAAAAACAAAAATTTCATATGTAAAGAACTAGAAAAATTCTAAAACTCCTGTAATATAAATTGTAAAGGTAGATAACTATAACATGTAATGAAGTTTGTGAATATTAATGTATAGAAACATTTAAAATATCAAGTTGAAAAAGCATTTATTCTGGGAGAAGTTTTTTAAACTCCTAATCACAATGCATTGTTTGGTTTTCTTTCAACCTATGATACTGAAAAGCAAAATTCTTGGATATTTTCCCTTTAGAATTTCAGGAGAGTCACTAAAATTGTTTTATGGTGACATTTTAAAAGAATATTTATTTTCTGATAAAGTAAATGATTTTTGAAATTTAAATTACAGAAAAATAACAAGACAAAAATAAAAATCATCTATAATAAGCCAACGAAAGATACCCCGCTTTCCATTTTGGTACTGATTATACAACTTGATTCCTGTCTTATTATTTAACATATCATCAGTATTTTCCTGTGACTTAGACGTATCATAATTTAGCCATTATACATAACACCTTAATTTGAATACCTTATTGATTAAAATTCAGTCTGCATTTTGAAAATATCCTTAGGATTGAGTTATGATACTGAAAGAAGGAAAATTAACATTTTAAGATATTTGAGACACATGGTGGTTAATGTTTTCAAAGCAAAGCCCTCTGTTGTTTAAAAATATTATTTCTTCCATGCTTTTAGATTTCAACATTCTTAGAAAAAGTAATAAAATATATTTAAAATGCTAAACACATCCCATAAGAACAAAGTTTATAAGGTAATTAAAACAGTGATTAAAAAGCACTTTTATTTAAACATTATTGGCTACACTTGACAAAGAAAGATTGAACTGCATGAAATAAAACAAGCAAGGAAGACTTTATTCAAGACTAATGCAATATGGGTGAGAGATGGAATTCAACTGTCTTGAAACAAAAGGCAGAAGAGTTTTTAGGCACTGGAATGAACTAGTGGAAAAGTACTGATGGACATTAAAGGTTAAGTGGTCAGTGTGATAAGGCCCTCTGTGTTTGTTACTTTGGAAGTTAGTTTCCTATCCTCCTACAAAGAATGGGAACAAGTGCACTGTTTTTCTTGATGTTTTCATTTCAAAAGAATGACTTCTAGTTCCTTAAGAAGGACACCTCCCTCACCCCTGTTGTAGAAGATTTACATCTCAAAGGGACAGAAAAGAATTTACAATTATGAGTTTTCTAAGGTAAATTAGCCATGCTGGTGACACCACCCCTGTAGTCCCAGCTATGGAAGGCTGAGACAGAAGGATCACTTGGAGTTTGAGGCTGCAGTAAGCTATTATCATGCCACTGCACTCCAGCCCGCATGACAGAGCAAGACCCCATTATAAATGACCCCATAAATAAATAAATAAACCATCATTATAAATGACCCCATAAATAAATAAATAAACTCTCTAAGAAAAGGGAGATCAGGGACCTAGAGTCAGGAAGAAACCTGTGAAAAATCAAGTTGAAAGGAACATCACGGCCATCTTGGCCACACTCTATCACCAAGTGAGCGCATTGCCCCTCACACTAGATGGCTGGTTTTATGGACATGAGAACCTAAAAAGAAATTGTCTGTCTTAAATAACAACTACAATTTCCTATTAGCTTTTCTTATAACCAAATAATAAGAAAAGACAATAGCTATTGTTGACTGAATTCTTCTAAAGATACGTAAATGCATCCAAATATCAAGCACTTAATTCATTTTTTCAGGTGATCTCATAAGTCTCAGCTACATGGTATAAAATTTCTACAAAATGCACTCCCCCCCCCACACACACACACACTGGTTTGTGATGTGAGAAGTAAACCTTCAGTGTAATAAGCCCTGAAAATGTGGGAGGTTTTTGTTATCCAGTTAGCACCTCCCTCCACTCTCAACTAATCTAGCCTGGAAGAATTAGTAGGAATTCAAAAGGTGAACATGAGAAGGAAGATAAACACCCTCTTGGCTGGAAAATAAATTTCCAGTGAAATTATCAACTACAAAGACCACAAGTTATTTCAAAATTTAATTATTTAGCCCAGTAAAATCTGGAACAAAATGGTTATTGTCACCAGCTAATTACTAGCCATGCCTCAGAATATAGATCACAGGTAGATTATTCTAGTTAATGAAACACAAAATAACTGTTGTACACAGGAATAAATATCGGAAGGGAAAAAGACATGAAATTCAGTTTTTACATTTGGAGCCAATGTGTCAATAAATTACTTGAAATTTTTCT
>NW_012154118.1:54175-56464 GCF_000956105.1 Propithecus coquereli
AACACATTTTATTACAAGAACTGTCTCTCTAAAACAAAATAAAAATTGAAAGCACAATTCTATATCACTATACATGCACCAGAAAGACAAAAATAAAAAAATAACATAATATATACCAAGTGTGTTAATGATGTGTAGAAGACAAAACTCTCATACAATTCTTGTGGGATTGTAAATTGATACAACTTGTTTTGAAGTCAGTTTTTACTAAAGCTGAATATGTGCATAACCTTAGACCCAGAAATTTTACTCCTAGAAATATTCCCAAATGACAGGAAATGTTCTCACAAATGTAACTTGTTCTTTGAAAAAATAATAGCAGAACAAAAGTAGTATCCATTTCTAACTATATTTCTAAAAGGACATAGGAAGACAGTTTTTATTTCTTCAACATATCCATAACTGTAATACAATCAATAAAATATTAACTTTAGATTCAACTGTAATAAACTGTATTAAATATCCATCAAGTTATATACATTTAATTTAATTTAACAATAGGCCATTAACCAATAATTGTCTATTTTAATGTCCTCTGCCCTTTCTACTGGCTTTCTGACAACTGTCCCCCGTTCAGTGTAACTGCATTCTTTGTGCTCACTCACTCTTTATTTTTCTACTTTTTTCCAGTATTTTTTCTGCTTCAATTTCTTCACCTATTTACCAGTTGTTTTGTACAGTTTCATTATACATCATCTCAATCTATTTGTACATTAAGATAGAATATAAATAAAGTGACTTTTTGTTGAAATTTTTTAAAATAATTTAAAAGGTAAGGCTAGATTCAGAGAAAAACAAATGAAATGCTATGCTATAAGCAAAATTTTATTTCTATTCTGAATAGATGATGAGAAACATGCTTTTTGCAAATAAGAATCAACATTGTCATCATTCTGATTGTTGTATCTTCTATAATACTTTTTTCATATAAGATTTGTTCCTGTGAGATCTCTTGTCATTTAGTCTTGAATTTAATCCTTATAAAATAAGGTGAATCAATATACAAAGTATTGGTGCCCAAGAGTGTGATGCTTATAAATAACCTGTCTTTTTTATTTTTAACTTGAAGCTCAAAGCATCTCTCCTAGCTGGAATACAATATCAAATAATTTTTGCTGTCATAATATATTTATTCATTAGTTTAAACTACTTGTGTTGAATGTAAGATGAATAATTTTATACATATCAATCCCCCTAATTGTGACAAGAAATCAAATAACATATGCTTTATTGCTATGGGATAATCCAGCATAATTTTTTTTGTCAACGCATACACTGCAAAGAATGGATTTCAGTTATAATACTTATTCTAACTGTTTTTGTCTGTAATGAATCATTTCGAAAGTGTCATGACATTTTGCTCTGTTAGATAATTAATCTGTACTCTTCCTAAAAACTCATTGCAATCCTTTGAATTATTTTATAGCTAATAAAAGATATTGTGTAACAGAAGTCCTAGAATATGTGAAGATACGTGGTAACTGCGCATGTTAGAGTTAAGGCAATACATTCTGCAGGCTTCCTTCAGGTGTCCTGTGTGTACCAGGGACCATGGCTATTATTACAAAAGAAAAATGAAAACAAGTAACAGTCTCTGTTCTTAAGAAGGCAGCAACCTAGGTAAGAAATAATAGTGAATTTAAAAAACATATAAAAAATTCCATGAATTACTTGCTGTGGGAGCCCACAGCAAAACTAACTTAGGGGGTTTGATCACTGGATAAGGGGTGGGGAACCTGCGGCCTCAAGGACACATGTGGCCCTCCGGATCCCCAGGTGTGTCCCCTCGACCGAATCCCAACTTTACAGAGCAAATCATTCTTTACAGAACAAATCAAAGTTGTTCTGTAAAGTTGAGATTCAGTCAAAAGGCCGCACTCAAGGATCCAGCAGGCCACATATGCCCCCAAGGCCACAGGTTCCCCACCCCGTAGTTCTTTTCGGTTTTTAAATCAAATGACATCAGGGCACTTCAGTTAGATTCTGTATTTATTTGAAAAGGAGGAACTTTCTGAAGGAATTTATCTCCTGCCAGAAAACCGAATTTAGTATTAAAGCCATTAAGGCAAGGTGCTTAAGCAGAACAATTGTAAAGTGTGTATGTCAGTGATCTTTGAAAGCTGCTAAAGGGCCTTTATCTCTGGGTTTGATAATCCAATTAAAAGCTGCAGTTAGTCCCTATGGAAGAAAAAAAAATACTTTCTTCTTTTTCTTCCAAATGTTTTCTTTTGTCCCAATCTGATATTTCAAGTCCATTTATGTTGAATACAGTACAGTCTTAGCTTTTCA
>NW_012154118.1:57394-63114 GCF_000956105.1 Propithecus coquereli
TACTTATACATATAGGAGTCCTCAAACCTGCACATCGGATAGCATCTTCTGCAATACTGTTTCACTAACTGAAACACAAAATACTCCTACCTACCTCTTCTGCCTAATTTCAACATTATCTCATAACACTGTGTTCCTCATCCAACCTCACTTGCCTTTCTTTCTGTTTCTATCTCAGAATACATTGAGTAATTCCTACCTCAGGACACTTGTACTTGCTGTTTCCTCTGCCTAGAATACTTTTCAATCCTCTCTTATTCTCTCTCTTTCTCTTGCTTTCTGTCAGACAGCTCCTCTTAGAACCTAGGTGCCATATGGAATATAGTGTTCCAGCAAACAACCCCAGAAAAGGTTTCAGCCAACAGCCAGCATCAACTGCCAGACAAGTGAACAAGCCTTCAGATGATTCTAGTTGCCAGCCTTTGAGCCATTCCAGCTGATGCCAACTTAAGTAGAAATAAGCTATCTCTGCCAACCCCTTCCCAAATTGTGAGCAAAATGAATGTCATCATTTCAAGCTACTAAGTTTTGGGGTAATTTTTTATGCAGCCATAGTAATTGGAACAGTTTTTGGTAAACACATTGCTGTTGTACAGTGTGATTATATGCACACATGTATGTGTTTATATGTGCTGTAAAAAATAACATGTTGTCCTATCAATATTCATTTGCTCATATATTTTCCCTTTCCAATGTTCTTCATACTTTTCTGCAACTTCATGCTTCCATCTGTGATCATTCCCATTGCTTAAGGAATTCCTTTTAGTATCTTTTTGCTAGTGACATTTTTTCACTTTTTTGTTTAAAAATATCTTAACTTCTAAGTGCCCATCAATTCATGAGTGGATAAAAACATGGGGTGCATATACAACATGGAATATTACTCAGCCATAAAAAGAAGTGAAATAATGCCTTTTATAGCAACTTGGATGGAACTAAAGTCCATTTTTCTAAGTGAAATGTCTCAGGAATGGAAAAACAAACACCACATGCTCTCACTAGTAAGTGGGAGCTAAACGATGGCTACACATAGGCACAAAGAGATGCAAAGGACATTGGAAACTAAAAAGAGGGGATGGTGGGACAGGTATGAGGGATAAAAACTTACCTGTCAGGTACAATGAACACTGTCCGAATGATGGGCACACTGAAAGCCCTGACTTCAGCATTATACAGTGTATCCATGTAACAAAAACATTTGTAATCCCTTAATATTTTGAAATAAAAAAAAATTTTCTTAAATAAAAAAAACTATCTTATCTTTACCTTAATTTTTGAAGGATGTTTTCACTGAGTATAGAGTTATGGATTGGAAGTTATTTTCTTTTGGCACTTTGAAGAGACCATTCCAGTGTCAAACTATTGCTCTGTTGAAGATAATATACCTTTTTTTCTCTGTTTATAACATTGTCTTTTTGTCCTTGTTTTTCAGATGTTTAATTATACTGCGCCTAAGTATGGTTGTCTTTGTATTCATCCTGCCTGGGGTTGATAGAGGCTTCTTCAATATGTTTTGAAGTCTTCCTTAGTCATTATCTCTTCAAATGTGCTTTCTGCCACATTCCCACTCATTCTGGGACTCTAATGTGTTGAACCCATATGTCATATGTGTTCTCTTCTGTGTTTTCCATCCTTACACCTCTCTGCGCTTCAGTCTGGATATTTTCTCCTGACCTATTTTTCAGTTCACCAATTTTTCCCTCAGCTGTGATTAATCTGATAGATAATTTGTTGAATTCATTTCAGTTAGTCTTTTCAGTTCAAGAAATTCTCTTTGTTCCTCTTCTTATAATTTCCACTTCTCTACCATACCAAAATCCTCACCTTCATATTTAACTTAAAAAACATATTAATCATTTTACTTTAAATTCCAAGTTTGCTAATTCCATAATTCTGATATTTGAATCTCTGTGGGTATGCTTTGTTGTCCAGGTTTTTTTCTCTTGGTTTTCATTCAATTCTTATCTTTTTATACATCTAGTTAGTTTAGGCTGAATGTCAAATGCTTTGAAAACTCTGAATGATGTTCTTTTCTACCAGAGAGGATTTACGATTGCTCTTGGCAGGCAACTGGTCTAGGGAGAGCTCACCATATCTAATCAGGCATTGAGCTAATCGAAAACTACCTACCTCTCCTAGTGCTGAGGGGTGGTTTATTACTAGTATACCCTCACTCCTAGAGTTCAGCCCCTTGGGGTCCTAAGTAAAAATTTTAGTTTTTTTTTACCAGGGCCTTTTCTCCTTAGAAAGCCTCAAACTCTAATTTTTGTCTCCCAGTGCCCAGAGATAACTAAAATCTTTGCTTAGCCTCTCATTCTCTAAGCCAATGTTTTAACTTCAGTTTCTCAGCTGTCACTTTTAAATCAGAAACTGTCTCAAGGGGAAAATTAGTAACAAATGTTGGAGTCATTTCTGTGTGTTTCCTTACATAGTTACACTATCTCCTCATTATCTTGATATTTCTCTGATGCCATCAATTGTATCTTTTGTGTTAATATTTATTTCAACTTTATAGTTGTTCCCAGTGGGAGGGTTGGTCAGAAACAAAACAGTATGCCACTACTGAAAATCAACCTCAGAATGTCTTATTCTTTTTTGATTATTATTATTTTATGAGACAAGTTCTCCCCCTGTTGCCCAGGCTAGAGTGGTGCAGTGTTGTCATCATAGCTCACTACAACCTCAAACTCCTGGACTCAATCGATCCTCCTGCCTTAGCCTCCTGAGTAGCTGGGACTACAGGGATGTACCACCACGCCTGGCTAATGTTTCTATTTTTTTGTAGAGATCAGGATCAAAATCCCAGCCTCAAGCCATCCTCTCACCTCAGCCTCCCAAAGTGCTAGGATTACAGCCGTGAGCCACCATTCCCAGCCTAGGGTAGCTTATTCTTAAATATTAGATGACTGTAAAAATATTACTCTGTTCAAAGAGGCCTTATATTACCATGGATCAGCCAATTCATCCTCATCCCCACTTCCTTACTCTTCTTTAGTTTATCTTGTTTATATTCTTTATAGCATTTATCATAATCTGAAATTATCCTATTTATTATTTTATTTAAAATTATGTTTCCCCCAACTAGAATATAAGTTCCATGATAACAAGAACATAACTCCCTTGATTATAACCATAACCCTTAATTATAACTAAGTATATAACTATATATCCAGTACCCAGGACTATGCCTAAAATACTCAACAAATATTATTTGAATGAATGACTGAATGAATAAATTGGTAAAATCAGCCAAGAGTTTCAAGAGGTGTTTTCCAGAAAGGGAAAAATAAATATAAAACTAAAGAAATCATAGGTAATGTACCATTAGTTGCAGTGAACGTTTTATTCTATGTACTTATTAATAATGCAAAAAGCAGGAATGTTCCTCCTAATGAGGTTAATAAAGTTTAGAGAAATCATATCTAAATTCTGTGACAGATTGTCAGCCATGTCAATCATTTAACAAGTATTTGCTGAGTGGCTATGACACTCTTTTCTCTAAAAATTATGAGACACCATGGGAGCATTTGAAAACAAGCACTCCTTCATGTCCTTTCTTTACTTAAATCAGTGTGTGTTATGGCTACCACTATTCCTCTCTTCATTTACTCTACAACTACTGCTACTATGATTACAAGATATTTTTCTTCTTTCAACATTTCTTTTCTTCATATTTCTACTTTAGATCTCTAAAAGTGTTTCTTAGGGAATGTATTTATTTTTACTTATGTTCTTTCCACAAACCTCTCTTATTGTCAGCGTTATTGCAGAGTTACTGTATGTGTGTGCACATGAGTGCATGAATGTATGTGGGAATAAGGAGAGGTATAGAGAGAATCAAATGCTGGCGGAAACATTGAAATATACTGTGAATGAGCTCACTTTAAATAAGCTGAGTATTCAATCTGCCCAAACCTCTGAACCATGCTCAAGAGGACATTTTAATGGCAGTTTGTTTTTACATCTCCTAATATTAGGGAAGAACTATGACCTGCAACTAACCTGAAACTTTGTTATATCTGTGAAAACCATGAAGAGGCAATACTTTCAGCCTGCTCACAAAACTCACTTCGGGGTGAGCTGTGACAGCTGGTGATAAAGCACTGCAAGTTTGTGCCAGGTCAGTACCTCCACATCGAAGAGGAGGTGTGTACACTACAGCTACAATGATCCTTTCCAGATACGAAGCTACAGACAGGTCTTCCAGAATTAGGATGTTTTACTCACCTTTCCAGAACAGTTATCTCTGCCCCATTACATCTAGGTAGTAAATACAGTGGAAGGATGTTGGAACCAATGTAGTATGTACTGAATACTACTGGAAGACAAAAGGATGGAGGAGGTAAAGGACATAAGACATCTGATCCTTCCTTTATTCTCTTCTAATTACAAAATTCAGCCTCGAATCTAAAGCTAAAGCATTAGCTTTAGCTAATGCTTGAACATAGGTCATGAATCAAAATTTTAGAATAGAGATTATAAGTTAACAATTTATGGACTGAGCTAACCCTCATATATGTCTTGTTTGTCTGGCATAATGTTCTTAAAATTTTGAATTTAATGCCTTTGTTTTGGAAATGTGTCCTTCAGTTTGCCAGTTCCCTCCTGCTGCCTAGTATTTTACACCAAACATGAGTGACTCAGTTGTGTTGCATGTCTAGCCTCTACAGGCATTTCAATTTGCAATCTCAATTTTAGAAATATATGGATTCAGATTTTTTAAATAAATTAAATTGCTTTAAACATGAAATGCATCAATTATTTTTTTTATTTCAGCATATTACGGGGGTAAAAACATTTAGGTTACATATATTGCCTTTGCCCCGCCCAAGTCAGAGCTACAAACATGTCCATCCCCCAGACAGTGTTCACCACACCCATTAGGTGTGAATATACCTATCCCTTCCTCCCATCTCCCACCCGCCCGACACCTGATGAATGTTACTGTTATGTGCACTTAAGTGTTGATCAGTTAATGGCAATTTGATGGTGAGTACATGTAGTCCTTGTTTTTCCATTCTTGTGATACTTCACTTAGTAGAATGGGCTCCAGCTCTACCCAGGATAATACAAGAGGTGCTAGATCACCATTGTTTTTTCTGGCTGAGTAGTACTCCATGGAATACATATACCACATTTTATTAATCCACTCATGTATTGTATTAGTTGGCAGCTTTTTCAAGAATATTTAATAATGGTGATTATAATTTTTATTTCAAAGGAAATATTCAATATATTCAATCATTTAGATACCAGAATAGATAGAAACATGCAATCCACAATTAGAAAGAGAACTCTTGAGCTCCACTTCTTGTTATTCTATTAGATTGCCCAAGGTCCCCCCAAATCATAAAAGATATACATTATGATAATTTTCATTCTAACTTATCTTTATAAACATATTACTATCTGTAAAATAAAAATAATAACCACAAAATCTCAGTAGCATACAACAATAATCATTTGTGCTCAGTAGGTTGACTGTGTGATTCTGCTGTTTGAGCTGGGCTCAGTGGGGCTCAAAAACGTGTCTGCTGGCAGGTCAGATGGAGACAGGCTGGTCTAGGATAATTTTATTATCTGAGCTCTCCCACTCCATTAGACTAACCTGTGGCAGCAGGATCTCAAAAGAGGGAGCAGAAGAAGGCAAGATTTCTTGAGGTCTAGGGTCGGAGATGCCACACCATCACAACATAAATCCACCAAAGTCACAAGGCCAG
>NW_012154118.1:64324-66288 GCF_000956105.1 Propithecus coquereli
CTTCCCATTATCTACCCCAGCCTCCACACGAAGGGTGAATGAAAGATCTACGGCAGCAGCAAAGCTTCAGGAGTGCACCACTTCCGGTGGCAGGACCACTATTAACATTAAGTTTTAAGGGAGTCGGGTCCTGCAACAAGGGACACTGTCTCAACTTTGGCAGGGACCTCGGCATGGAGTGAAGGCACTTTCTACATGTAACAGTGCTTTGCTTTTCAGTCACTCATAACTATTTAATCATGAATTGTGATTTGTAACTCAAGTTCTAACAAGAATGTTATCTTTACTGGGACTGGAATCATTCAGGATTTTGGTATGAGAATCAACTAATAAATGGGTCCAGAATCTAAAGGAAAAACCAATACTCACTATATATATGTGTGTGTGTATAATTTAATTTATACATAATATGCTACAGCACAAACTTTGTAACATAATCACTATTGTCATCGTTCAAATAAGTAATTTTCCCAGCATTTATTCTCTGGACTGTTTTTCATCTGCTCCTTGAATTTTGTATTCCTCAGGGTTCCAGTCTGGCTCATTTTCTTCTCAGTAGATGTATTGTCTCATTGATCTCACCCAGAAGCAGCCACTTACTATGGCCTACATGTGGCCAACCCACATGCAGGGAGAGCTCTGTCCTGAGTTCCATATCCAGGTGTCTTCCTATCTGCTAAGACCTCTCAGTTTAAGTGTTCCTTGTGCCCCCTCAAACTCTACCTGTATAAAATTGAGCTTATTAACTTTCCCCTCAACCTTGATCTTTTCTTGTATTTTCTCCAGGTTAAGAGCACGCGCATCTTCTCAGACACTCAAATCTGAAATCCAGACAAAATCAGTTTAGAAGAAACACCCAAGGGCAATGAGTCTGTTGTTTCTTTAATAACTGTGCTTTGTTCTTTATCCCGAAAGTACTGACTTAGTTCAGGTTGTCATTATCTTCTATCTGGAATATAACAGTTTAACAGTTCTTTCTGCCTCCAATCTAGAAGCACCCTGCAAAAACTACCAAAATGCCCCTTAAAAAGATCTCTTATCACACAACTCCATTCTGTAAAACCCTTCAATAGTTTTCCTATTTCCTTAGGACATGGTCTAAATCCTTGGTACAGCATCATGTGTGCACACAAACCACACCTCCCAGAACCACCTCCTGTCAGCTCCACCCATTCTTTCTGTTCTAACTGCACCTCAACATATTAAGACTGTGCTGTGTTGCCTCACATCTCTGGGTCGTTGCAAATGATGTTCTCATTTGTTGCCTAGGAAATTAACAAAAATATAAAAGATGGGTAGAGTGTAGAGAAATAGGTATTTTCACATACTGTTGCTGAGAGTCTAAGTTGTTACTAACTTTTTAGAAAATAATTTAGTAGCATTCTAATCTCTGTTTTATTTTTATTTTTTAAAGGCTTTATTGAGGCATAATTCACATACCATAAAATTCACCCATTCTAAGAGTACAACTCAGTGATCATTCATATTAGTTATATAACCATCATCACCACAATCTTATCTTTAATAATTTCCATCACTCTAAAAAGCCTGGTGCCCATTTGCCGTCATTTTCCATTTTTACCCCCAGCTCTAGGCAGCTATTAATATTAATCTATGATCCATCTCTATAGATTTGCCTTTTCCGGACCTTTCTTATAAATGGGATCATACAATATGTGGTCTTTTGTGTCTTACTTTTTTCCCTTAGTATGATATTTTTGAGATTCATCCACACTGTAGCATGTGTCAGTAATTCATTCCTTTTTATGGGCATACGGGCTTTTAAAAGCCTTCTCTAGATTGATTCAATGGCCTCCTGTTTGAGGACCACCAAATATACATCAGTTTAGAAATTATCATCTTCTTTTCAAAATGAGGAAGCAGAGACTAAACAACCCCTTCATGTAATTATGATTGAAACCAGTATCTCTGTCTTCAATCCTAAGGCCCTCCCCAAATCAAAA
>NW_012154118.1:66338-66860 GCF_000956105.1 Propithecus coquereli
TTTTAATGTTGCCTTAGAATCTAAGAATTCATGTTCTAACAATATGTTTGAGATTTTTATGACTTTGAATATCATATGATATAAAGACTAAAAAGACTAAAAAAAATAATAACAATTTAGTGGCAGAACCAGAAATAGGTATTTCCTCAAAATCCACTCTGATTCTCCTTAGACCTGGTTGGTTTCTTTCTTTTATTTCCTTCTTTCTTTTTTGTTATTAAGGTTATAGGAAATATTTCATAGGAGAAAGTTCTAGTAGATGTGGTAATTCTTTTATCATATTGCTCAGTTACTAAACTTAATGGAATAATAGAAAACTTATCCCAGTTTTGAATATTTTTATTCAATTTATAATTTTGAGGTAATTTACCAAAAAAAATCAATTAGACCCTAATAGGCTTTTCTTTCAGACAAAGAAATACATAATTCTTTAACAAAGAATTTTCTATTGTAACTGTTTGAAGAACTATACATGCATTAAGAACAAATTGATTATGCACATATCATTCAAATACCTATTAA
>NW_012154118.1:70340-72335 GCF_000956105.1 Propithecus coquereli
AAAGAAGGGTGGATTTCATCCCCCTTAGATGGAACTTTGGCCAGTCGGCATTAATGCCTGGCCCTCTGGAAGCCTCTTCAAAAGGTGGGCTGTGGTAGCCCAAAACACAACCCACCTCCAACACTCGTGGAACAGGAGAAAAAATATTGAAACCTAGTCATAGCCTTCTCCACCCTCACAAAGCCTCCGAGTGCCACTCTGAGAAGAAAGCATAAAGATACAAGTGGAGAAGAGAGAAAATGGTGAGAAAGATCAAGCAGATTTTCATTAACAGGCCAAGGAACTCCCAGAACAAAGAAAATCACACCGCCCTGAAGGAGATAGTGGAAGACCAGCCCTCCAGCACAAGCTGAGGGGAGCGGACACAGAGGGATGGCCTAGAAGAGGAGAGAGCAGCTGGGCTAAGAGCAATGTGAGGGGAGGTGACACTCAAAGAGGACCGTGAGTTTGCTGTGTATCACGTGGTGCAGTGCCTCTCCTCCGTGCCTCATACAGAGATATCAATAAAGACTTAAATCCTTTCATAAGAGTTCTTTTGAAGTCGGAAGTATATTCCCTTTGATTTTAACCCTTGCTAAGACCAATACAAAGTCTTCTGATTGCATTGTGGTGAGCCTTGGAAGAGCACTTTATGCCTGACATGACCCCAGACTTCTTATATACTGGGTTTATAGAATGTCTATTTTATTTTTAAAAAAATATATTGATTTCCATTTCCCTGATGATTAAAGATGTTGAGTATTTTTTTTATATGTTTCCTGGCCGTTATTCTGTCTTCTTTTCTAAGTTTCTGTTCATTTTCTTTGCCCAATTATTAATGGGGTTATTTGATTTTTTCTCATTCATTTTCTTAAGTTCCGTATAGATTCCAGTTATCAGCCCTTTATCAGATGTGTAGAAACCAAATATTTTCTCCCATTCTGTAGGTTGTCTGTTTGCTCTAATGATTGTTTCCTTCACTGTGCAGAACCTTTTTTAACTTAATGAGGTCCCATTTATTTATTTTTGTTGTTTCTGTGATTGCTTTGGGGGTCTTCTTCAAAAATTCCTTGCCTAGGCTGATGTCTCTAAGAGTTTTCCCAACTTTTCTTCTAGAATTCTTATAGTTTCATCTCTTAGGTTTAAGTTTGTTATCCATCGTGAGTTGATTTTTGTGAGAGGTGAGAGGTGCAGATCCAGTTTCAATTTTCTGCATGTGGCTATCTAATTTTCCCAGCACCATTTATTGAATAGTGATTCTTTTCCCCAGTGCATGTTTTTGTCTGCTTTGTCAAAGAAATCAAAACCACAATAAGTTATCACCTAACTGCAGTGAGAATGGCTTTTACAAAAAAGTCCCCAAACAACAAATGCTGGAGAGATAGGAACACTCTTACACTGATGGTGGAACTACAAATTAGTACAACTTCTGTGGAAAATAATAGGGAGATATCTCAAAGAACTAAAAATAGAAATATCATTTAATCCTGCAATCCCACTAATAGGCATTTACCCAAAGGAAAAAAAAGGCATTTTAGAATAAAGATATCTGCATGCAAATGTTTATAGCAGCACAATTCACAATTGCAAAGATGTGGAAACAACCCAAGTGCCCATCAATACATAAATGAATTAATAAAATGTGGTATATGTATACCATGGAGTTTTACTCAACCATAAAAATCGATGATAAACTAGCACCTCTTGTATTATCTTGGTTGGAGCTAGAGCCCATTATTTTGAAGTAAAGTATCACAAGAATGGAAAAACGAGAACCACACGTACTCACCATCAAATTGGTACTAACTGATCAACGCTTAGGTGCACACATAGAAGTAATATTCATCAGGTGCCAGGCAGGCAGGAGAGGGGTGGGGGGATGTAAATTCAGAACTAATGGGTGCAGAGCACACTGTCTGGGGGATGGACATGTTTGTAGCTTTGGCTTGGGCAATGCAAAGGCAATATATTTGATCAAAATGTTTGTATCCCCTAATATTCTGAAATTTAAAAAAG
>NW_012154118.1:72807-76957 GCF_000956105.1 Propithecus coquereli
TCAGGCTGGTCTCGAACTCCTGACCTTGAGCGATCCACCCGCCTCGGCCTCCCAGAGTGCTAGGATTATAGGCGTGAGCCACCGCGCCCGGCCTATAGTCTTTTAACCACTGTCTTTTTCTTAAGAGGCAGGATTTTTTTTTTACCATCTCCTCCAAGAATCAGCACATATATTTTTAAAAGCTAAAAGCTTGTAACCTAGATGAGAAAGAAATGGCCCTAAAAAGCCAAGCTATTACTGGTGATGGCCTTGGAGCAGTCCTGTACTTTCCTGGGCCCTCATTAAAGTTTCTTTATTTTTTTATAAGATAGGCATTGAAAGTCAGTATGCTGTACTGAGTAAATTAAATGTGGATGTTCCTTTGCACTTGGTTGTGAGCAGGACTTGGACCAATCCCAAAAATGAAACCAGCTGCTGTTTTTGAGAGAAGAAGGAACACCATTAGCATCTTCGTGAAGTTTGCAGTTTTGCTGCCGAGTGCCTTCTGATGAGTCAGGTGGACAGCCAAGATGAGAAAGTGTAAGTGATGGACAGACGATGGACTAACATGACCAGAGTGTTCAGAGAGAGAGGATGAGGCATCTGCTGACCCCCTGGCTTGGTATATTCAAGTCCATGTGTCATCACCAGCTAAATGAGGAGGAAAGGAGCTGACCCTGCTGCTTTTTGAAACTGACCCCACATGTCCTCATTCACCACTGCCCCCCTGTAGGGTGACCTACTTACCAGTTCTTAAAACATATCTCTTCAATGAAGCTTTTTTTATTGGACTAACATAAAACTATTTTTAAGCAAGGTTTATGGGAAGTACACACTCCAAAATTTATACATATCAAATAGAAAGAAATTACAGACCTAAGATTGGCATTGATTTGTTTAGACTTTCATGGTTTATTAAGCACTTTCATAAATATAATAAACAATTCACTTAGACTTGTAGGCAAATATAATTTGGCTATGAAGTATGGACGTTTGAGGCAGGAATTTACTGATAAATAACTCATTTTTTTATTATTAGCCAATGTCTTCAATAGAGTTGAGAACTAGAAGTTAACAGCCTAGGAATCAAATTCATATAGCTAATTCCTTAAACAAGAACCCATCTTCAGATATACTCATAAAGAAAACCATACACCATTGTATGGCAAAGTATTAGCAAAAGTTTTATAAGGAAAATCAAAACAGGGAAAAGAAACTCCTTTTCTACTCTCAGAGAAAAATACACCAGCACAAACAGACAGTTTAGAAATAGCATTAATATTCAAAATCACTACATTGGTGTTGGGGGAAAAAAAAATCTATTTGATATTTCTTACATGTACATTCTTTTACTATTTCTATTTGTCAGGATCAAATAGATTGTTTTGTTACTATTAAACATGATTAGGAGTCAAATGTGATTATATATTTTACCTGGAGTTGGAAAACGAGACATTCTCAAAAACAATCCTTCAGACAAGCCAGCACAATGCAGATGAAGCTCAGCTCATGTGGTTACAAAGATTTTTGTTTTTGTTTTGTTTTTTATCTATTTCTGAATTATGAAAATAGGAGCTATATCTTCATCTTACAGAAGAAAAATATATGTCATTTAAAAATTATTCAAAGCAACAAATCTTGCAAGCTAAACTAGGAAAATATTTTTTCCTGAATATTATAAGTTTACTATTTTAAATATTTTAACAGACATGGGACTCTTCTGTTGCACAGTGTGGTAGGCAGACCTCAAGATTCTCCCTGCTTTATATACACATCATGTATAATCCCGTCCCTTTGTGTGGGCAGAATCTGCGAATATGGTAGGGTGTCACTCCCATAATTAGATTACATTCTATGGCAAAGGTGAAGGGATTTTGCAGATGCAATTAAGGTTCCTAATAACTTAAGTTAATTAAAAGGAAGATTATCCTAGGTGAACCTGATATAGTCAGGTGGGCCCTTTTAAAAGAAGAGGGCCTAGAGATCAGAGACAGAAGTCAGACAGATTTGAAGGAAAAAGCAAACATTCTCCAGCTGGCCTCAAAGAAACAGACAGCCATGTTGTGAACTACATTTGGAGAGAGACAGCCTCTAGGAGCTAAGGGCTGGGCCTCAGTCCTACAACCTGGCATAACTGAAGTCTGCCAACAACCTGAATGTGTTTTGAAGAAGATTCTAAGCCTCTGATGAGATTACAGCTCCAACTGATACCTTCATTTCAGCTTGGTGGGACCCTAACTCGTACCTAGACTCCTAACCCACAGAAACTGTGAAATAATAATTTATGTTGTTTTAAGCTGCTAAGCTTGTGGTAATTTATTACACAGCAGTAAAAGTAATGCACCCAGTAAGTTGTTGGTTGAGTTTCATAGTATATTCTGTAGTGGATAGGACATTAGAAATCATCTAGTCCAATATTTTATTCAATTAGTTGTGTAAATACTTCCCTGATTAGAGAAATTAGTTAATCTCTTCTTTTGTCTTTGACTACATGCTTTATAGTTAATCATGAGGCATTATGTAGCTTTAACAAATCGATCTCATTATGCATTCACTTCCTTAAACATCTTTTTCATGCTTGTCCACATGGTTGGAATCAGCATGGGCAGAGAGTAATATGAAGGCACAAGGTGGTCCACTTTGCAACGCATAGGGCTTCATGGTACTTATTTCTGGTTAGCTGGTCCAAAAGCAAGTTTGAGATTTAGCTATCCAATTTACCTATTAGAATGTAACCATTGACCAGGATCTAAAAATTGGATGTAGGCCCATTCTAGATTGTCAATTTTGAATGGAAGGGAATTTGTAAACTCAGATAACTTCTGCCTCAAATTCATTGTGTCACCTGAGGCAAGGCCTCAATCTGCATTCACGATTTGTGAAATTATGGGAATTATTAGAGGAAATTCTCTGTTGGCCCTTCTAGTACAGATGCTCTAAGATTGTGTTAGTTCACATCTGTTATTTAAAGTAGGGCTTGCCTGTACCAGCTAAGTTGATTATTTTGGTCTACTCATTAGAAATATTGTTTCATTTTTATTCTAAATGAAGAGTGCCAATGATGAACACAGCTCATATAATAAACTATTTGGCATCTACCCATCTAATATCCCAGGACACAGTAGAAAGAAAAAATAAGAGGCTAAAAATAAGGGGAACAAAGGAGAACAAAAGAGGAGAGGAACTAGAAATAAGAAGAACATAGGCTGCAGAGACAAGACATGCAACGGAAAAAGACTACATACTTCTCCAACTTCATCTCCTTCCAGAGGAAAAATTCCAGGGATGAAATGATTCAAGAGTTCCATATAAATAGGCTTTTATGTAGATCCCCAGAATACAAGAAGACTATGAACAGGCTTCTAGCCTACCTATTAATACAATATGAATTCAGATTGTTCCTAGAAACAACTATAAAATACCTAGGGTCTTAAAGTCATCTCAGATTCCATCTGTAGGAATAACCATTTTAAAGAAAATTTAGTCTCTGAGAGGTCACCTGGAATGGTATCATTAAGATCCAAGAAAGTAGAGTCAATGTTTAATAATTTTCTGGATTATCTAGAACATTTGCTGCATAAAATATTAGCTGGTGATAAATGCTTTTTCAAAATCATGCTGAGGACAAGATGGTCCAATAGGAAATCTGTAAATACCATTCAAAAAAGAACAATTCAACCATCTGTCCCATTTAAACATTAGTGAACACATCTTTAACAGTCTTAAAACAAAGTTTCAGACTGGCCGTGAATGCCCTGAGGGCCAAAGGGTAACTAAGATGCCCCTTGATAAAATCTAATTCCCACAGGCCTCCTGGATCTTAGGGTGTGTGAACCAAAAGCAAACTACCTGGATCCTTCACAGGCATCAATTTCAAATGATCTAGTAACTATAATAAAAGAGAAACAAATGTATTTATCACATTAACAAATGTTTCAATACAAAGTCCGTGGAACACATTATTCATACAAGGGAAAAGAGGAGTATAATACACAGATACTAACAATATATGAAGGACTAAGACAAAAGTTTTGAACCTTATAGTGCCAATCGAAAACATAATTCAATAGATGGAAAGCTGTTATTTCCCTCAGATTTCAGCCTAGCTCTCCATAGCAGATAAAAGCAAGTGCTATATTGAGAAACTCTTTTGTGGAAGAAGGTGCTAAAT
>NW_012154118.1:81642-114407 GCF_000956105.1 Propithecus coquereli
ATGCAAAAATCTTCAACAAAATACTAGCTAACAGAATCCAACAGTACATCAAAAAGATAATACACCATGATCAAGTGGATTTCATCATCCCAGGGATGCAAGAATTGTTCAACATATGCAAATCAATAAATCTGATACATTATGTAAATAGAATTAAGGATAAAGACCATATGATCATCTCAGTAGATTCAGAAAAGGCATTTGATAAAATTCAGCATCCCTTCATCATAAAAGCCCTCAACAAACTAGGCATAGAAGAAACAAATGTACCTCAAAATAATAAAGGCCATATATGACAAATCCACGACCAACATCATACTTAATGGGGAAAAGTTGAAAGTATTTTCTCTAAGAACTGGAACAAGACAAGGATGCCCTCCTATTAAACAAAATGCTGAAAACCCCAGCCAGTGAAATCAGGCAAGAGAAAGAAATAAAAGGCATCCAAATTGGAAAAGAGGAAGGCAAATTATCCCTGTTTGCTGATGACATCATCTTATATATGGAAAAACCTAAAGACTTTACAAAAAAAACCTTAGATTTAATAAATGAATTTATTAAAGTTGCAGGATACAAAATCAACATACAAAAATCAGTAGTAGCATTTCTATATACCAATAACAATCTATCTAAGAATAAAAATTAAGGAGGTATCCCATTTACAATAGCTACAAAAAAAAAAAATAAATAACCCTAAGAATGAATTTAACCAAAGAAATTAAAGATCTCTACAAAGAAATGAAAATCATCTCATGTTCATGGGCCAGAAGAATTAATATTGTTAAATTGTTAAAATGACCATACTTCCCAAAGAAATCTACAGGTTCAATGCAATCCCTATCAAAACACCAATGTCATTTTTCACAGAATTAGAAAAAAATCCTAAAATTCATATGGAACCAAAAAAACACCCAAATCGTCAAAGCAATTCTAAGCAAAAAGAACAAATCTGGAGACACCACATAACCTGACTTCAAATTATATTACAAGACTATAGTAACAAAAACAACATGGCATTGGTCTAAAAATAGACATATAGATCAATGGAACAGAGTAGAGAATCTAGAAATAAATTCATGTATTTATAGTCAACTGATTTTTGATGAGAGTGCCAACAATTTACATTAGGAAAAAGATACCCTCTTTAAGAAATGGTGCTGGGAAAACTGGATTGCCATAAGCAGAACAATGAAATTGAACCCCTATCTCTCACCATGTACAAAAATTAACAAAAAGTGGACTAAATGTTTAAATTTAAGACTTGATACTATAAAAATACTATATGAAAACTCTTTTTTAGAGAAAACTCTTTTGGACATTGGTCTAGGCAAAGAATTTATGTCTAAAACCTCAAAAACACAGACAACAAAAACAAAAATAGAAAAATGGGGTTTAATTAAACTAAAAAGCATCTGCACAGCAAAAGAAAAAATCAACAGACTGAGTAGACAACATGCAGACTGAAAGAAAATATTTACAAACTATTTGTCCAACAGGGTACTATTAATAATATCCAGAATATACAAGGAACTCAACTCAACAAAAAGAAAAAACCCTAAATAATCTCATTAAAAATGGGTAAAGGATATGAATAAACATTTTTCAAAAGAAAGCATACGAATGGCCAACAAGTACATGAAAAAATGCTCAAAATCACTAATCATCAGAGAAATGCAAATTAATACCACAAAGAGATATCATCTTACCCTGGTAAGATGGATGTTATTAAAAAGATAGAAAATAGAGGAAAATGGCAGATCAGTGGTGACCTCCTGGCTTTCTTCTCCCGGAGTAGGAGGTGAAGAACGTGGACATCTACACATGAGCAGATTGCTCTCCCACAAGAACAGCATCATGAATCTGTAGAGAAGCAGCTTGGGACAAGCAGCACTGGGAAAAAAAAAAAAAAAAAAAAGATGAATTGGAGAATCAACCACAAAGTCCGGAAAGTGTGAGATATACAATAGGGAATAGAGCGTGGGACGGCCATACTCATTGGCCAGCCAGGGCAGTGTGGTCTGACCCACAGAAGGATGACTCTTCCTCCACCGACCTCCACATCCACTCAAGCAGGGAAGCACCTAAAGTCAGTGTGAAGTTGCGGCAAGGGATGAAAGGCTATGCGGAGAAGAGACAAGAACAGAAAACATTTTCAACTTTCCAGTGCTCTGTGCTAGGTCAGCACTGGGCGGGGGAGGGACTGGTCTAAGTAGATACTTCCCACGTCTGCAGGAGAGAGTTTGGAGACAGGCACCTCGCCTCTGGCAGTCACCGGACCAGAACAAAGGAGGTGAATGATGAAATGGAGGCTCTGCCCCTGGAAACCACCAAAGATTCTGCTGGCAAAGGGTGGGACAGAGAGTGCAGGAACTCCTACTGAACTAACATGAGACAGTGGGACAGGGAAGCAGTGGGGACAGCTGGCGGCTTGTTGAGACAGCCTGCCAAACCCAGCACCCACTGCCCCCTGAGCAGTCGCCTCCAGTGGTGGCTATCTGTGGGTGGGCAGCCGCCATTTTGGGGGTCCATAGCCTAGAAACACTATGGTGAGTTGCAAGTCTGGGCACCACCCTTTCTCCAGCCCAGCAGGGCAAGCTCAGGCAATGGGCTTGGGCAACCACCTCACCCCTGCCTGTCAGAGTAGGTCCCACTCTTGGAGGAGGGAAGTAATGAGAGAAGCCATTTTCTGGGCTGAGACACACCAAGGCCACAGGCAGCGCTCCTCCTCCAGCCCAGCCGCTTGTATTTTACACTGACTAGACAAACCCCACCCTTAGAGGAGCAGAGTAACAAGAGAAACTACTTTCTGAGCTGAGACTCACAGTGGCCTCAGGTGGCGTTCCTCCCCTGGCCACCTTTGTCTAGCCCACACTAGGGTAACCCAGTCCTTGGAGGTGGTGAGTAATGAGAGAAGGCACTTCCTGGACTGAGAGGGATGGCAGCCTCAGGCAGTACCCCGCCCCCAGCCCCATGACTTGACTTTCCCTCTGGCAGAGAAGACCCCACCCTTGGAGGCAGGGAAAAGGGAGAAAAGTCTCTTTCCTGTGCAACTGGCATAAATCTGTGGGACCTTGAAACTAAGCAAAAGGGGGCAGACTGTTAATTCAGTCCAGCGGGTTGGTTTTAATGATCTGTTAAGAACATAACACTAGGGTTCACCCTTGGCCTCTAGGCCAATGCCAGCTTTGGGACTTGTGGTCTGGGAAGGAAAATTCTCGCCAGAGTCCTTCTCTTCAACATAGTGCTGGAAGTCCTTGCTAGAGCAATTAGATAAGAAAGGGGAATTAAGGGCATCCAAAGGGAGATAGAAGAGATCAAAATCTCACTCTTTGCTGATGATATAATATTATATCTAGAAAACCCCAAGGATTCAACCAAGAGACTCCTAGAATTGATAAATGAATTCAGTAAAGTCTCAGAATACAAAATCAATACACACAAATCAGAGGCATTCATATAAGCCAATAACAATCAAGCTGAAAATCAAATCAAAAATGCAGTACCTTTTACAATAGCCTCAAAGAAAGTTAAATATCTAGGAACATATTTAACGAAAGAGGTGAGAGACATATACAAGGAGAACTACAAAACACTAAGAAAAGAAACTGTAGAATACGTAAACAGATTGAAAAACCTACCTTGCTCATGGATTGGCAGAATCAACATTGTTAAAATGTCCATATTACCCAAAATGATCTACAGAATTAATGCAATCCCTATCAAAGTACCATTATCATTCCTTACACATCTAGAAAAAATAATTCTGCGCTTTGTATGGAACCAGAGAAGACCTTGTATAGACACAGCAATCTTAAGCAAAAAGAACGAGTTGGGAGGTATCAGTCTACCAGACTTCAAGCCTTACTAAAAGGCTATAGTAACTAAAATAACATGGTACTGGCACAAGAACAGCCATATAGACCTTTGGAACAGGACTGAGAATCCAGAGATGAAATCATCTGCATATTGTCATCTACTCCTTGACAAAGCAGACAAAAATATACACTGGGGAAAAGAATCTCTTTTCAGTAAATGGTGCTGGGAAAACTGGATAACTACATGCAGAAGATTAAAACTGAATCCCCACCACTTACCTCTTACAAAAATCAAATCACGATGGATAACAGACTTAAACCTAAGGCATGAAACCTTAAGAATCCTAGAAGAAAATGTAGGGAAGACTCTTTCAGACATCAGCCTAGGCAAAGAATTTATAAAGAAGACCCCCCCAAAGCAATCACAGCAGCAACAAAAATAAATAAATGGGAACTGATCAAATTAAAAAGCTTTTGCACAGCCAAGGAAACTATCATTAGAATGAATAGACAGCCGAGAGAATGGGAGAAAATATTTGCTTTCTACATATCTGATAAAGGGCTGATAACAAGAATCTATGTAGAATTCAAAAAAATCAACAAGAAAAAATCAAATGACGCCACAAATAAATGGGCCAAAGACATGAACAGAAACTTTTCAAAAGAAGACAGAATAATGGCCAGAAAACATATAAAAAGAATGCTCAACATCTCTAATCATTAGGGAAATGCAAATCAAAACAACAATGAGATATCACCTAACCCCAGTGAGAATGGCCTTTATCAAAAAATCCCAAAACAACAAATGCTGGCGAGGATGTGGAGAGATAGGAACACTTACACTGCTGGCAGGACTGTAAATTAGTACAACCTCTGTGGAAAAGAATTTGGAGATGCCTCAAAGAGCTAAAAATAGAAATACCATTTGATCCAGCAATAGCACTATTAGGCATCTGCCCAAAGTAACAAAAGATATTCTATGATAAAGACATCTGTATTTGAATGTTTTTGGCAGCACAATTCACTATTGCAAGGATGTGGAAACAACCCAAGTGCCCGTCAATCCATGAATGGATTAATAAAATATGGTATATGTATACAACGGAATACTTCTCAATTACAAAAAACAATGGTGATCTAGCACCTCTTATAATATCCTGGATAGAGCTTGAGCCCATCCTCCAAAGTGAGGTATCACAAGAATGGAAAAATAAGCACCGCACGTATTCCCCATCAAATTGGCACTAACCGATCAACACTAAGGTGCTCATATGGTAGTGATATTCTTTGGGTGTTTGGGGTTGGGGGTGGGTAAACTCAAAACTAATGGATGCAGTGAGAGTTGTAGGGGGGAATGGGCACACTCAAATCATGGCTTGGGTATGGCAAAGTCATAACATGTAACCAAAATGTTTGTACCCCCATAATATCCTGAAATTTAAAAAAAAAATAAAGTGACATAAAAATAAAAAAATATATAGAAAATAGAGATATTGGCGAGGAAGCAGAGAAAAGGGAACACAAACACTATTCATGGGAATGTAAATTAGTACAGCCTCAGTGGAAAACTGTGCGGAGATTTCTCAAAGGACAGAAAATAGAATTACCATATAATCCAGCAATTCCACTACTGGGTATCTACCCAAAGAAAAAAAATCAATTTATCCAAAAGATACCTGCATTCATATGTTTATTGCAGTACTTACTATTCACAACAGCAAAGATATGGAAACAAGCTAAGTGTCCATCAACCAATGATTGGATAAAGAAAACTTGGTATATATACACAATGGAATATTATTCAGCCATAAAAAAGAATGGAATCATGTCTTTTGCAGCCACGTGGATGGAACTGAAGGTCACTATCTTGAGTAAAACAAGGCAGATACAGAAAGTCAAATATTACATGTTCTCATTCATAAGTGGGTGCTAAAAAATGTGTACACAGGTAACAAAATAGCATTTGTACCCCATAAAGTGATGTAAGTAAAAAATAATAAAATAAAAAGTAAAATAAAATTAAAAAGTAAAAATAGCCCATGCAAAAGTTCCCTACGGTCATGTGGCCTGTAGCCATTAATACAGAGGCCATCAGGATTTTGTCTAGGGCCAGTATGACAAATTCAGCCCCCAAGCCCCAAGAGTTTCTTTATATAATCATTTAAATTTTCTTTGTCCACCTGGTTCTCAGTGAGTGCCTCCTCTTTATCTTTCCACCTACATTCTGTGTAGTCCCTTCAGCATTAGTTCTCCAGGATTTTCCCAGTTTAGTCTTTCCTTTTGATAATCCTATACAAATTCTGCACAAGTTTTCAAGACCCTCTCCTGCATGTCTGTTAATCATGAGGACTTGATCAATGCATCCCTGCATAAAGATACCAAATAGTCAGTCACATAATCTATTTTGAGCAAATCCAGTCCATAGTTCCAAAATAACTATATACAATCGGAAGGGGCACCACAAAAAAGATGAGACAATTGAATTATTTATTAAACATTCAACCAAAATTTATTGAGCCACTAATATAAGCCAAGAATCTACCATGCTGACCAGACCAAAAAAAAAAAGTAGCTTCTCCTCACAAGCTTATGATGATTCCCAGTGAATTGCAATATAAAGATTTCTTAAGGTTAAAGTATAAGTTTCAATTTGTAACTTTTAAATTGTCCCTATTTATATTTTTTCCAAGTACTATATTTGTATAGCTTCAAAAATCTAACAGTAGTATGAGCCTTCTCAAAAAATTAGCAGCACTCCAGCCCCATACACTCCTCACTTAAAATTTCCAACAAAAAGAAGCAACCTGTTTCAAATCTCTTAGTTAATTATTTTGCAATTTAAGAACATTTCATTTATTTTTGTGAACAAATTTATGGTGATTATTATATGCCAGGCACATTTTTAAGTGTTTTAAAATTAATTTACTGAGTCCTCATAATAACCTACAAGGCTGAAATTCCTGCTTTCTGGGTAAGAAACTGAGACAAAAAGATTGAGTAATGTGCTCAAGGTCACACAGCCATTAATCTAATCCAAGCTTAATATATTAAAAGCCTAGACTTCTCCACTATGTGAGTCATCCACGTAACAAAAAAAAAAAAAAAAAAAAAAAAACACATATACACCCTAAATATATTTAAATAATAAAAAAGAAATCTATTACTGGAGCCCTCATTAATTAATCAATTAAACGCAGTCTTTGACATGTGCTCATTTTATATTTGTGTGAAAGTTACGATTTAAACTTTGTTTAAAAACCTTATTCTATAACAGAAGAAAATAACTGGAAAATGACCATTGGATTTGATCACTGGGGCAAGATCTGTTTGGGAGGTTGATAAGAGCAGAAAACAGATTGTAGCCAGGCACAGTGGCCTGTGCTTGAAATTACAGCTGCTCAGGAGGCCAAGGTGGGAGGATCGCTTGGGGCCAGGAGTTTAGACTAGCTTGTGTTAAAAAAAAAAAATACCCAAGTAAGTATAGTTCAAAGCTATGCTTATAGCCACAACTTTATATATTTCTAAGAAAGACTCTTGGACTGCTATTTATTAATTTTTCAATTTTGACATTAGCTATTGATTTTCTATGATGAAAAATTAGGATATGGCTATCTTATACCACACAAAACACAAACACATACACACACCTTTTTTCCCAATATCATTAAGATTTTTCCTTAAATCACTATTCAGTTTGCATTTTGTAAGAGCTGATTCATGCAATGTACTTTGATTACATTTCCTTTCTTGTATAGCTTTTTGTTTTTAAAATATTATTTTCAAGAATAATATCTGAATCGTGGACAATATTTCATCTGTTTGCTTTGTTAGTCATCTAAAGTAGGCCTTATCTCTGATCTCAGTACATTTATATCAGCCCTACTTATCAACCTAAACAGTTTTTAGAAGAGTCACTATTGTACATAAAGAGGTTAACCATTCAGGGTCTCCTATATCATAATTGGTCCACATTATGCTGATAAAGAATATAGATTTAAGTGAAAGACTGTATACATTGTCTTATTTATGTACATACTTCCTCCCTTTTATCAGAATATATTTCATTGCTAAACTTACTGAAATTGAAATTACATACATTTTTCTGACTAATGCTGAACAGGTATCTAGGAAACTAGAATTTCTACAATTGTCCTTTGAAGAATATTTCTACTTCCACTCCCAACCCCACACAGAGAACACTTGGAAAAAGCAATTAAAGAACAATTAGCTATTACTTCTTTTACTTTTATCAAAAAAAAAGTCAAGTCAAAACTATTTTATAACTCATTGAGCTGTGCAAATCACAAATACACAAAAAGGGAGTTATAAGGAAAAAGTCATATATTGAATTTAAAATTTGTAGATAACATATAAGGAAATACAACATTGTTAAAATTAGAGGTACATTAAATAACACTAAGTATGTAGCATAACTGAAATAATTTTCAAATTTGTTGAAAGTTTACTATTTTAAATGTACATAGTAATTTAGAATGGGGTAACTTGTTTTTACAATAAGTTTTTGAATGCAAATAGATAATTATAAACAAAAAATTTCAAATTTCTTGAAAAAATCCTTTATAAATAAAGCTTCCCTTAGTTATGTTATTTCCTTAAAAACATGTTTCAAATACTGTAAAAACTAACTTCCATTTGGTCTACTTCCTCATAAATACAAATACTGAATCAGTAAAACCTATATTTATAACACCAAATCAAAATAACCACATGGTTTTAAAATGATATATTTTAACAAACTCACAAATCAATCATTTAGACTTCTCCCTTCTCAAAATTACCTTTTGTTTTTCAACTTGAAAAGAAAAACACAGAGTAAACCCTAAATATTTATTGATAAGAAAGATATTTGAAATTATAATTTCATTCATGTCCAAAGTTATCGAAATTACAAATCCCAACATTTTGTTTACAGATAAGTTCTTCTAAACACTATTATTGCAAAGACCTCAGCTACTGTGAGAAAGTTCAATAGAATTTAATCTTGTATTCAAAACCCAATCTTTCTGTGGTGCAGGCTGTGAAAATATTAACATTTTTCCTCAGTATCAGCTCAACACAGTAAAAGAAAATAAACCATTTGGCATAATTCATTCTGTCAGGAAGGAATCAATCAAGTAATCCTAGACAGTAGAGACTCAGCTATATATGAGTGATGGATCAGGCCCAAGAACCTGCAAAGAAGGTTCAAATCACTATATATGTAACAAATTGACATTAAAAAGAAGATGACAATGACAGGTTTCTGACAAGCCATCTGCAAATATATTCTACATCTTTTGTACAGGCTTGAACTTCAATCAAACACAGACTAAAGAGAATAAACTTAACATATTTATCAAAAAAGAGAAAAGAAAAATCAGAGGGTTTGATTTAAAAATGTTCAGCTACCAAATTATTTTATTTTATTTTTTAGCATGTGAGAATCTTCATTTTTTTATTTCAATAAATTTAGAGGTACAGGTGGTTTGGGGTGTAGTGCCGATGACTAGGTTTTCAGTTCCCTCATTACTCAAATAGTGTATATTGCACCCAACAGGTAGTTATTCTTCCCTCACTACTGCTCACTCTACCCGCTTCTGAATTTCCAATGTCCATTGTACCTCTCTGTATGGTCCTGTACATCTGTAGCTTAGCTCCCACTTGTAAGTGAGAATATGCAATATTTGGTTTCCTATTCCTGCAGTACTTCACTTGGGATAATGGCCTCCAGTCCCAACCAAGTTGCTACAAAAGACATTATTTCATTCCTTTTTATGGCTGAATAGTATTCCATGATGTATATATATACCACATTGTCTTTAACCACTCCTCAGTTGATGTGCATTTAGGTTGATTCCATATCCTTGCGATTGTGAGTTGTGCTGTGATAAACACACAATTGCAGGTGCCTTTTTAATATAAAGACTTACCTTCATTTGGGTAGATACCTAGTAGTGGGATTGCTGGATCAAATGGTAGATCTACTTTTAGTTCTTCAAAAAATCTCCATGCTGTTTTCCATAGAGACTGTACTAATTTACATTCCCACTAACAGTGTATAAGTATTACCTTTTCACTGTACCTATGCAAACATCATGGTTTTTTTACTTTTTAAACATGGCCATTCTCACAGAGGTAAGGCAATATCTCATCATGATTTTAATTTGCATTTCTCCAGTGATTAGTGATGTTGAGCATTTTTTCACATCTGTTGGCCATTTGTATGTCTTCTTTAGAAAAATGTCTATTCGTGTCTTTTGCCCACTTTTTAATGGAGTTCTTTGGCTTTTCTTTATTGAGTTGTTTGAATTCCTTGTTTGTGAATATTTTTCCCATTCTGTAAATTATGTACTTACTGTTGTGGGTTTTTTTTTTCTTTTTGCTGTGCAGAAATTTTTAGTTTAAGTCTCATTTATTCATTTTATTTATAAACAAAACCGTTTTAAAGGTTAATCATCAGCTCTGTTTCTCCACAACTCTCTAATCCCAAACCCTAGAACTAAAATATATTAATAGGTTTGGGTTGTTTTGTTTTGTTTTGTTTTGTTTTTGAGACAGAGTCTCACTCTGTTGCCAGGGCTAGAGTGCCATGGTGTCAGCCTAGCTCACAGCAATCTCAAACTCCTGGGCTCAAGCAATCCTTCTGCCTCAGCCTCCCGAGTAGCTGGGACTAGACGCATGAGCTACCATGCCTGGCTAATATTTTCTACATGTTTTTAGTTGTCCAACTAATTTCTTTGAATTTTTAATAGAGACAGGGTCTCACTCTTACTCAGGCTGGTCTCAAACTCCTGAGCTCAAATGATCCTCCCACCTTGGCCTCCCAGAGTGCCAGGATTATAAGCATGAGCCACCAAGCCCAGCCCAATTAATAGGTTTTTATAGGCATCACCGGCACTGGTTTATGCTAGTCCTGTATCTAACCTGAAAGGAGCAAGTAATATATCTTATGAGGCTGATACACTCAACAAAGATAAAATTCTGAGTTCAGATTCAGCAGCTCAGCAACAGCTCTACAACTTCTGGTCACCTTGTTGCACCAGTCCTACCCCAATGCCAGATTTAGTTTTCTTTATAGATAAAAGACCTGAAATCTGGAATACACGTCTGAAGTGAAGTTGCTTCTCCCAGATGTGGCCTGTACACCAGTGGATGGGATTCTGCCAAGCCCTGTGGTACTCTGCTGCAGAGTTATGGGTCTCAATGTATTTGACACTTAAACACAAAGATCAGCAATAAATGGAAGAGGAACAGATCAAATGACCATTCTAAGAAGCTGATAAAATTACTCCAAAGATTTATATATTTTTTTAAAAAAAAAGGAATTATATATAACTTACAAACATCTAATTTAAAATGTAAGGATAGAGAAAGAATAAACAAAAAATATATGAATGAGTTTTCTGTTCTGGCTATGATGGAATAACAGAGTTTAGACTCACCCTCTTACAATAAAGAACTAGAAAATGGGACAAAATATATGAAGCAATTCTTTAGAGACATTTAATAATAGGAAACACAGGCTATGTGAAATTCACTTAAATATAAAAACATGGATAAATAAAGTAAATGTAGAGAGTAAGATATATAATGCTAAAACTGGAGGGGCTGCATTAATGTCAGATGTAATAGACTTAAGAACAAAGATTATTACCAGGGTAAAGAGGAACGTTAATAATGATAAAGAGGTCAATTCTACAAGAATGTAACTACCTTAAATATGTATATACGTAATAACAGAGTTTCAAATGCATGTAGCAGAAATTGGCAGAACTGATAGAAGTAAAAACATCCACAATTAGAGATTACAGCACTAATCTTTAAGAAGTTGTTACAACAATAGAAATAAAATAAGTAAGGATAAAGAAGACATGAAAAACAATAACAACCATCTCTAACTAATTGAAATTTTCATTATATTTTTTTTAAATTTCAACAGAATTTGGGGTACAAGAGGGTTTGTGATACATGGATGAATTGCATAGTAATGAAGTCAGGGCTTTTAGTGTACCTGTCACCCAAATAGTACAAATAGTACCTGATAGGTAATTTTTGATCCCTCACTTCCCTCCCAACGTCCCCGCTTCTGAGTCTCCAAAGTCGGTGATACCACTCTGTATGACCATGTGTCCCACTGTTAAGCTTCCACTTATGTGTGAGTACATGAGGTGCTCGTTTTTCTGTTTCTGAGATACTTCACTTACAATAATGGCCTAAAGTTCCATTCACATTGCTGCAAGACATTATTTCATTTTTTATGGCTGAGCAGTATTCCATGGGTATACATACCACATTTCTTTATCCACTCATCAGTTGATGGGCACTTGGGTAAACTCCATATCTTTGCAATTGTAGATCGTGCTTCAATAAACATGAGAGTGCATATGTACTTTTTACATAATGACTTCTTTTCCTTTGGGTACTCAGTAGTGGGACTGCTGGATCAAATGGTATCATTTCTTTGAGGAATCTCCATACTGTTTTCCATGGCACTTGTACTAATTTACATTCTCATCAATAGTGAATAAGCGTTCCCTTTCACTGCATCCAGACCAACACCTACTGGTTTTTTTACTTTTTAATAGTGGCCATTCTAACAGGGGTAAGGTGGTATTTCTTTGTGATTTTAATTTGCATTTCACTGATGACTAGTAATGTTAAACATTTTTTCATATGTTTTTTGGCCCTTTGTATATCTTCTTTTGAAAAATGTTTGTTCATGTGTTTTGCACACTTTTTATGGGGTTATTTGTTTTTTTCTTGGTGATTTGTTTGAGTTCCTTGTAGATTCTAGATATTAGTCCTTGGTCAGATGTATAGTTTGTGAATATTTTTTCCCATTCTGTAGGTCACTTATTTACTCTGTTGGTTATTTCTTTTGCTGTGTAGAAACTTTTTAGCTTAATTAAGTTCCATTTATTTATTTTCATGTTTGTTGTATTTGCTTTTGGGGTCTTAGTCATAAATTATTTGTATAGGCCAATGTCCAGAAGAATCTTCCCTAAATTTTCTTCTAGAATTTTAATGGTGTCAGGTCTTGCATTTAAGTCTTTAATCCATCTTGAGTTAATTTTTGTATATAGTGAAAGTAAGGATCCAGTTTCATCCTCCTGCATGTGGCTCTCCAATTTTTTCCAGCACAATTTATTGAATAGGCCAGGCCATCCTTTCCCAGGATATGTTTTTGTCTGCTTTGTCAAAGATAAATTGATTGTAGGTTTATGCTTTTATTCTGGATCCTTTATTTTGTTCCATTGATCTACATGTCTACTTTTATATGAGTACCATGCCGTTTTGATTATTATAGTCTTATAGTATATTTGAAGTCAGGTAATGTGATTCCTCCAGATTTGTTTTCTGGTTTGGGGAGGGTTTTGTTTGTTCTTTTTTGTTTTGTTTTGTTTTCTTGCTTAAAAATGTTTTGGCTATTCAGGCTCTTCTATGACTCCATATGAAATTTAAGATGTTTTTTTCTAATTCTTTGAAAAATGGCATTGGTATTTTGATGGAAATCATGTTCAATCTGTAGATCACATTGGGAAAAATGCACATTTTAACAATATTCGGTCTTCTAATCTATGAGCATAGGATGTTTTTCCATTTTTTTATTTGTGTATCATCAGTGATTTCTCTCATCAATTTTTGTAGTTCTCTTTGCAGAGATTTTCACCTCCTTGGTTAAGTATATTCCTATGTATTTTATCTTTTTTACAGCTATTATAAATAGTATTGAGCTCTTCATTTGATACTAAGCTTGGCTTTTATTAGTGTATAGAAATGCCATTGATTTGTCTACATTAATTTTGTGACCTAAGATTTTACTGAATTTATTTATCAATATTAGGAGAATTTGGAGAAGTCTTTAGGGTTTCCAGATATAAGATCATATCATCAGCAAACAGGGAGAGTTTGACCTCTTCTTTTCTAATATGAATGACTGTTATTTTTTTTATTCTTGCCTGGTTGCTCTGGCTGGGTCTTCCAGTGCTATATTGTACGGAAGTAGTGAAAATGGACATCCTTGTCTTGTTCTAGCTCACAGAGGAAATGATTTCAACTTTACCCCATTCAGGATGATGATGGCTGTGAGTTTTTCATATATGACTTTTATTATTTTGAGGTATGTTCCTATGATATCTGGCTTTTTAAGAATTTTTATTATGAAGGGGTACTGGATTTTATCAAATGATTTTTCTGCATCCATTGAGATGATCCTCTGTTTCTTCTTTTTAATTCTGTTTACGTGGTGAATCACATTTATTAATTTGCATATGTTGAACATCCTTACTTCCCTCAGATGAAATCCACTTGATTGTGGTGATTTTTTTCTTTTTTAATTTTTCTGTTGGATTCTGTTTGCTAATATTTTGTTGAGGATTTTTCCATATATGTTCATCAGGGATATTTGTCTGTGGTTTTCTTTTTTTGCTGTGCCCTTTCTGACTTTGGTATAAGGGTGATATCTGGCTTTGTAGAATGAGTTAGGAAGAAGTCTCTCCTTCTCCATCTTTTTGTTGTTGTTCTACTATTCTTCCTCTCCTTCTCTGCTGCAATCCAGCCACACTGGGACACTTGCTATCCCTCTGAAGACATCAGATATGATCTTAACTTCACTGTCTTTGTACTTGCCATTCCCTCTGCCTAAAATTGTCTTCTTCTAGTTGTCCATATGGTTTGAACCCTCACGTCCATCAGGTCTTCTCTCTAAATTCATTTTCTCTGATCCTCCCCCCATCTAAAATTTCAATCTCCCTCCTCCCAGCGTTTTTTATTCCCCTCTCTGGCTTTGTTTTCTTTGGGGGGGTGAGAGGTCTGAGCTCTTTTTAGTTTATTTTTTAATTTCAGAATATCATAGGGGTACAAACACTTTGCTGACATATATTGCCTTTGTACCACCTGAGTCAGAGTTACAAGCATGTCCATCCTCCAGTGTGCACCACACCTACTATGTGTGAATTTACCCATCTCCTCCACCCCTCTCACCTGCCCGACACCGATGAATGTTACTTTCATATTTGCACATAAGTGTTGAGCAGTTAGTACCAATTTAATGGTGAGTACATGTGGAGCTTATTTTTCTATTCTTGTGATACTTCACTTCAAAGAATGGGACCCAGCTCCACTCAGGATAATACAAGAGTTATTAATTCACCATTGTTTTTTATAGCTAAGTAGTACTCCATGGTATACATATACTACATTTTATTAATCCGCTCATGTATTAATGGGCACTTAGGTTGTTTCCACATCTTTGAAATTGTGATTATGCTGCTATAAACATTTGAGTGAAGATGTCTTTATCATAAAATGTCTTTTTTTCCTTTGAGTAAATACGTAGTGTTGGGATTGCTGGATCAAATGGTAGTTCCACTTCTAGTTCTTTGAGGTATTTCCATATTACTTTCCATATAGGATGTACTAATTAGTAGTCCCACCAGCAGTGTATGAGTGCTCCTATCTCTCTGCATCTGCACCAACATTTTTGTTTGGGGACTTTTTGATAAAAGCCATTCTCACTGAAGTTAAGTGATATCTCATTGTGGTTTTGATTTGTGCTTCCCTGACAATTAGAGATGTTGAGCAATTTTTCATGTGTTTGTTATGAATCTGTTATTGTCATGTGTTTTCATTAGTCTGTCTTCTTTGGAAAAGTCCTTTTCCTACTTTTTAATAGTGTTGTTTGATATTTTCTAGTTGATTTTTCGAAGTTTTATATAGATTCTAGTTATCAGACCTTTATCAGATGTGTAGCATGTGAATATTTTCTCTCATTCTGTAGGTTGTCTGCTAGCTCTAATGATGGTTTCCTTGGCTGTGCAGAAGCTTTTTAATTTGATCAGTTCCCATTTATTTATTTTTGTTGTTGCCGTGGTTGCCTTTGGGGTCTTTTTCATAAATTCTTTGCCTTGGCCAATGTCTATAAGAGTTTTTCCAACATTTTCTTCTAGAATTCTTACAGTTTCATGCCTTAGGCTTAAGTTTCCATCATTAGTTGATTTTTGTGAGAGGTGAAAGGTGCAGATACTGTTTCAGTCTTCTACATGTGACTATCCAATTTTCCCAGCACCATTTATTGAATAGGGATCCTTTTCCCCAGTGTATGTTTTTGTCTGCTTTGTCAAAGATCAGATGGCAATATGAAGATGGTTTTATATCTGGGTTCTCTGTTCTGATCCATTGCTCTATGTCAGTGTTCTTGTGCCAGTACCATGCTGTTTTGGTTACTATAGCCTTGTAATATATTAATAGCTTGAAGCCTGGTAGATTGATGCCTCCCAATTTGTCCTTTTTGTTTAAGATTGCTTTGGCTATACAGGGTCTTCTCTGGTTCTGTAGGAAGCATAGAATTATTTTTTCTAGATCTGTGAAAAATGACTTTGGTATTTTCATAGGGATTGCATTGAATCTGTAGATCATTTTAGGTAGTAAAGACATTTTAACAATATTGAGTCTTTCAATCCATGTGAATGGTAGGGTTTTCCATCTGTTTATATCCTCTGCAATTTCTTTTCTCAATGTTTCATAGTTCTTCCTATATAGGTCTCTCACATCCATAGTTAAATATATTCCTAAATATTTAATTTTCTTTGATGTTATTTTGAAAAGTATGCATCTTCAATTTGATTATCAGCTTGCCTGTTATTCGTGTATATGAAAGATACTGATTTGTGTGCATTGATTTTGTAATCTGAAACTTTGCTAAATTCATTTATCAATTTCATGAGTCTCTTGGTAGAATCTTTGGGGTTTCTTAGATATAAAAATTGACAGAAGAAAATGTAAACAAATCTACACTCCTGGTAGAAGATTTCAACTTGTCTCTCTAAATTGAGAAAAACAGATCCAAAAAATCTATAAGAGTGCAGAAGATTTCATCAGTGTGATTAACGAATGATATGAGCATATATAGAACATTTCCATAAACTTACACAAAACGTCTATATTTTTCAAATACTTAGGAAACTTTTACAAAAATTGACAATATTCTGGGCATATCTTAACACATAAGATATAATTAGAATTGAAAATAAATGGGGAATACAGTAACATGTAAAAAGAAGGGTACCTCACTTCCAAGTGGAATTTATCCTGGAAATGCAAGGCTGTCTTATTCAAACTTCAATCAGTGTAGTCCATCATATTTATAGACAAAGAAGAAAGATTATCTGAACAACTCAATTGATTCTGAAAAAGTATTTGACAAAATTCAACATCTATTCATGACCTTTTAATAAACTAGTAATTGATGGGAATTTCCTTAGCCTGATAAAGAGCATCTGCCAAAAACTTACAGCTAACATCATACTTAATGGTGAAACACTGAGTGCTTTCACCTAAGACTGGGAAAAAGTCTTGAATGATTTTTTCAGAAAGAGAGCATAGATGGTAAATTTCCCAAGTTCTTTTCTGTACTCAGATGTCTTTTTATTTTCCTCTTTTATTTCACTATTTGATTTGTTGAGTTATATTCAACAATTTTAGGAGGAATATTCATACTGATATATCAACATATGGAACTTTCCTCTTCATTCAGGGTCCCATCTTTAAATCTTTTTTCATTTTCCCATCCAGAAAGAATCTCTTCATTCAGTAATTTCCCCACTGTTTTTGTATAATTCTTTGATACCCAGCATATTCTGTGATATATAAGTTACTTTTGTAATTCCATTTACTTCCTGTTTAGTTAAAAGCTGCTAGGCCGGGTGCGGTGGCTCACGCTTGTAATCCTAGCACTCGGGGAGGCCGAGGCGGGAGGATTGTTTGAGCTCAAGAGTTCAAAACCAGCCTGAGCAAGAGCGAGACCCCGTCTCTACTAAAAATAGAAAGAAATTAATCGGACAACTA
The DNA here is from genome assembly GCF_000956105.1 of Propithecus coquereli. Lineage (NCBI taxonomy): Eukaryota > Metazoa > Chordata > Mammalia > Primates > Indriidae > Propithecus > Propithecus coquereli. The sequence goes on from NW_012154118.1 coordinate 99,303, forward strand.
AAAATATATAGAAAAAATTAGCCGGGCATGGTGGCGCATGCCTGTAGTCCCAGCTACTCAGGAGGCTAAGGCAGAAGGATTGCTTGAGCCCAGGAGTTTGAAGTTGCTGTGAGCTAGGATGATGCCACGGCACTCTAGCCCGGGCAACAGAGTGAGACTCTTGTCTAAAAAAAAAAAAAAAAAAAAGCTGCTATAAGAGAGAGACCTTAATTTTACTATCTTTTCTCAGCAGCACCCAACTGAGCCCCCTGTGCAAAGTTGGAAATCAATTAATATTTCTTAAACAAAATAGAAATTTCCTGCTTAACATTAAAAAATCAGAGAAACATTTTGCCTTACCTGTCAGCTAACAGCACTGAATCTTGCTCGTTTCATTCTTTTAGGGCACCTCTCACTGTTAGTGCACATTCTGCCAACATAGTCGTTAAAATTCAAATGAGGCATTAATTAACTGCCACTCAATTCCTTTTTACAAGCATCTAGTGCTTTGGTGCATTCACATAACCAAAGAACTATTGCAGTTAAGTAAAACAAATATGACACTTTTCTAAATAGAAAAATATAATTAACAGTATCTCTTCTTTTCCAAGTGAAGTTCAAAAAACTCTCTTAGTTCTCCTACCAAGAGAAATTACTAAACTGATACTTCACGAAACTGTGCACTAGCAGATGCCAAAACAAAATTATAGAAGTGTAGAGACAGGTAATATAAATTTTTTTCTCCATTCATCTCACAGATGGTAAGGTAGATAATTTTGAGAAGTGTTCAGAAATGGAACTCTAAAGCTAGAAAAAAATTAGATCATTTATTTATAATTAACTTCAACTAAAACCTCAATCTATGCCAAACACATTTCCAAATATACTTTTTAAATTACTATTCTTAGGCAGAGATTTTTGAAAAAAATGACAAAATATGCAAAATAAAATCAAGCATTTCACCAATAACAAGACGTTTTCCAAAATGGGGATATTCATACTCATTTTCTTTGCATTTGATATTGGTATCCTACTGAACCATTTAGATAGCATGTGTGTTTAAAACTAGTTAAATATTATAAATAACTGTGTTCTCCATGTATTCAGCATTGTAATTTGCATATACACTTTTGACAAGATTAGACAATATTTGCTTTGCTAATAAAGACCAGAATATTTTGGGGAAGATGAAAAATGAAAAGGGGCCCAGTGCTCAGTACAGTTCATGGCACATGGTAATCACTCAATAAATATTTGTGGAAGGAAGAAAGGAAGGAATGGAGGGAGAGAGGGAGGAAAGATGGGAGAAAGGGAGGAAATCAAAGAAATAAGTCTTTCCAGTTCTATTTAAAATAGATGTTTTGCACTTACAGTTGTAAATGAAAATGAGTCATTAAAAATGAAAACAACTATTTAGAATGAAGACAAATTTTTCACAGAAGGAATAAATTAATTACAATTTCATTTCAGATCCCTCTAACTGATTTCTTTCTAATCTCAAACAAACCTCCATAGGTTTAATTAAGTTTTTTTTTCATTTTTTAGACTTCCTCCCTTAATCATAGCATTTTCTTTGTTTTTTTCTTGCAGGTAGTTCTGGAACTGCAAAATTTTGGATACACTTCTTGCCTATCACTATTGCACACACACACACACACAAAAATTGTGTTTACGGAGAGGACCTCATCTCCAAATAGAATAAATTACTTCATTTGATAGAGATTTTATAGTTCTGTTTGTCTTAACCACTTTGCCTCAAGTCTTTAAGGTAATCAGAAATAATTCATGTTGACATTGATGTTACCAGAAGTTAAAGGAAAATAATACAATTGTCCCCCTTATCTGTAGACTTCACTTTCCATGGTTTTGGTTACCCATGGTCAACTGCTGTCCAAAAATAAGTAAATATAGTACAATAAGATATTTTGAGAGACCACATTCACATAACCTTTATTACATTATATTGTTATAATTATTCTACTTTATAATTGTTTGCTTTTATCAATCTCTTACTGTGCCTAACTTATAAATTAAACTTTGTTATATGTATGTGTGTATAGAAAAAAACATACTATTAATATACCTAAGGTTCAAGACTATTCACACTTTCAGGTATCCACTGGGGGTCTTGGAACATATTCCCTGCAGATAAGTGGGGGCTACTGTATAGGCAAAGGGTTTAGAGAGAGAAATGAGGGTCTTCTGTCTATAGTATAAGGAAGGTAGTGTCTCCTAGACTGAAGACTGTTTATTGACAGTCTTATCCTTGCAGTTCTGATATCGTACGTTCATGTAACTGCTGTCTGACATAAATGCAATTTCTCAAATAGACTTCTTTACAGGAAAGACAATGCACATAATGGCCTAACATAACATTAGCAGCATCGGTAGCAATCATATCTCATTGCAAAGGACTACATTTACTTTCTGATACACATTATATTCTTGTGAGCTTAGGATCTATGAGTTTTGCTCTGGGACTGATTATGGCTGAATGACCCAGCCATCCAAATTTCATAACTGTGGCAAGAAGGAAACACTGAAATAGAGAAGTAATAACCAGCTTTTCTTTGCCCTCACCCATTTTTCCCTCATACAGTACAATGATTTCTTTTTGGAGTAGGAGCAAAAGAGACTCTAAAGTCAGTCAGTAGGTAAGGAAAAATCATTTATTCAGAAGTATATTTGAAAATTCTGTTAAATTCTTTTTGGTCTAGTATTTCAATAATAAGAGTTGCAATGAATGACAAAAAGACAATTGCAAAGACATTAAATGCAAGCCAAGCTTTTGGGATGGCCAGAAGCATTGTCTAAAATCAATATCCCTTTGAAATCTGTCATAAATAATTAAGTAAAAACTACACAGGTGCAACTCTTGCTACTCCTCTTACTTGACTAGGAAATTTGACAAATTTCATGAGAACCAAGTTATTTTTTTTTATTTCAGCATATTATGGGGGTACAGATGTTTAGGTTACGTATGTTGCCCTTTCCCCCTCTCCCCCCCTAAGTTTGAGTTTCAAATATGTCCATCCTTCAGGTGGTGCGCATTGCACTCTTTGTGTATGCAAATACCCGTCCCCTCTTCCCTCCTCCCTCCTCCCCCCTCCCCCCTGCCCAACATCCAATAGATGTTATTCTTATATGTGCATTTATGTGTTGATCAGTTAATACCAATTTGATGGTGAGTACATGTGGTGCTTGTCTTTCCATTCTTGGTATACCTCACTTAGTAGAATGCGTTCCAGCTCTATCCAGGAGTATACAAGAGAACCAAGTTATTTATGGTGTCATTTTTATAGTAGCAAAATATTGGAAACAATACAGTTGTCCAAAAATATGGAACTAGGTTAATAAGTTATGGTAAATCATTAAAATCAAGTACTATACAACCATAAATAAGAGGAAGATGTCTACGCTTTGGTCTAAAGTGATTTTGAAGATATATTATTAAGTGAAAATAGCAGAGTAGAGAAAAATGTATACTCTTCCCTTGTATAAAAAAGCAGGGAAATTCAAATATACATGCTTTATTCATATTTGCAAAGAAAAATACTGGAAAGGTAAAGGGAAAACTAATACCAATGGCAACTTATATGAAGAAGAAGATGGGAGAGAAAAGGATACAATTAAGACTTTCTTGACTCAGACAGCAAGATGCTGACCAGAGACACCAGCTGTCAGAACATCTCAGAAAGAAATTTTAGATGAAAGAGAAAAAACAAACAGACAATCATAGATTGGATGGGGGTTTGAAGGAAGGGTGCCAGAAGCTTCAGGAGACTCCATGGGAAGAAGTTGCAGAGCATAACAGGAAGGAGCAAGGTATCAGTAAAGATCAACCCCTGAGAGGCTTGGAGTCCAGTGAGAAGGGTGGGTGGAGTAGTTAGTTTCTCCCTCCCTTGCATCTCTGACAGTCAGTGGGTTTCCAAGCTGCTGGAGAGACTTTCTGCCACATGAGCTCAGAAGCTGCTGCCAATGAGCTGCAAACTTCTTGTGGACAAGGCAGTAGGCTCTCAGCCCCCCTGAGACACTTCCTGTCCCAGAGACCCAAGACAGGATGACAGGTGCCATGTTGTTTCTCTACCTACCATGTGCCTTTGCCCTCCCCAGGAGGCTTGAACTCCTCAGGTTTCATCTTGCTGATTCCCTCACAGACATTTCCCAATTCCAGCCCACACTTCAGAAGCCACAGCGGTCCAGTGGGTCCTGGGTGATCTTCATGACTCGAGAGCCTAGACATTCTGGACTACTGCCTCTGGGAGAGAGAGTTGCAGATGATCAAAGTGCTAGCATCCCTCCTGTACAGACTCTTTTTCTCTCCTTCCCCTCCCTCACCCATGGCTTCTGAGAAAGACAATTGAGCCCCCACACCAAGGCTTCCACAGAGAGTGGGACTCAGGCCTTTCCTCTTGGGGTCCTGCCACAGACTGAGGGGTTTCAGTTTGTGAGCTTTCTGCTTGCCAGACCTCTCTGGTGCTGCTTGCCTGGTGGCTCCATCAGAGCAGGGCACACCTTGAGGCAGAGGGATATCAATCCACCTTGGGCACCCCATAGGTGACTCAGGACAAGTCTGCTTCTCCCTGGCATGGTCAGGGATTGATCTTCTTGGTCTTGGGACGTGAGGGAGCCTGCATGGGCAGATCTGTGGGGAAAGTGCAGTGTGGGTCCTAGCTGTGATGTGCTTATAGGGCAACCCTTCCCTCGTGGGAGGGCTGCACTCTCAGCTCAGTCTGGGATCCTGGGAAGGAAACCTCCAGGACTGCAGCACAGTGATGGGGGAGCTCAGCTGGCTTGAGCTCCTGCCTGCTGATAGATGCTGGAAAGAAACTGTGAAATGAAGAAGGGGGAGAGGAGCAAGACTCACTTTAGATTAACAGATTGTGAGTCTCAGACAGCCCCTCCTCTACAAACAGACTTTCTGGTTGAATGGGGCCACTTCAGCCTCTCGGTGGCTTTGCCCAGAAGCTGGGAGCAGACCTTTGACACCTGCCAAAACAGCTACCTTTCCAGATTTTGTATAGCCTGAAGGCAAGCTCATACAACTCAGCCCTGCCCATCTGCACTCCCCCACATGCCTCTACTAAGGCAGAGAGTAGGATTCACATGGAAGTTTCAGGGTCCCATGCACCACCTCGGGTATTTGAGTCCTTCTCTTGAGGGATTAGAGCCTATCACAGGACCAAAAACAACATTGTAGCTTGCTTCTTCTGGCAAGTGCCATCTACAGACAAGGAGGCCAATGTGCATGCCCTTTACAGCATTTACTGATTCAATTTTACCGGTGCGAGGGGGTCCAAGGAGTGGCAATTTGAGGAAACACCTACCTGTTCCAACAGAAAAACTCCACTACTGGGTAAAGGCAGAAAGATCCCAATCCAAGGCCATAGCATACAAGCATTTAGTCCCTTTTCTTGTGAACTACCCTCCTGGTTTGGTGAGCTATTCCTGACCCTCTTACCAATGGCTCCCCTAGTGGCCATAAAAGAAACTTCTAAGGCCCACTGAGGCTTTGCAAAGCCTGTCAGCCTCCTGCAACTCAGCCTTGATTTGTCTTGCTTCTCCCCCCACCACAGGGGGAGTAGAGACCAAAAAACCCCTGAGAGCCACAAAGTCCTCCTAAAGCTTGGAACATTCACATGCCCCAACTAGGGGACTAGAGCTTACCAAGGGCACAAAAGACCATCTCAGCAGCTAATTCTTCCGTGCAAATATCAATCAATGACAGAGGGAAAAACCCCATAGCAAAGCATAGTGCCTCCGAAACCAAGCAAACAGGGAGCAGCTGATCCATACTCACAAGTACCACCCACCATCACCAAGATTAAGCTGGGGAGACCTAACACTACTGGGAGGAGGTGAAGACAGCAGGTCAGAGGTAACCTGAGAGGTACACCAAATCTGCTAAAACACTCCATAGGCAACTCAGGATCAGCGTTTCTCTCCCTGGCACACTCAGGGATTTGATCTTTGGGGACCTGGAGACAGGCACATAGCCAGGCCTAGCACCTCCAGGTCTCATCTGAGAGGCCAGATGAGAAAGAATCAGTGAAAGAACTCCACAAATATGAAAAATCAGAGAGACCATCTCCCCAAAAAACCAACAACTCCATGCCAATGGATACCAACCAAAATAAAAACTGAAATCACAGATGAAAAATTCTGATTATGGATTGTAAGGAATGTCAATGATATATAAGAAAAAATAGAAATCCTGCTGCCCTCTCCACGAGAAGCTTCCAGCACAAAGAAACCACAAAAATAATGCAGGAAATAAATGAAAAGTTTACCAAGGAATTCACATTATTAAAAATAAAACAAACAGAACTACTGGAAATGAAAAATTCATTCAAGGAAATGCAAAACACAGTGAAAAGCCTTAAGAATATGCTAGATCAGGCAGAAGAAAGACTCTCAGAGCTTAAAGACAACTCATATGAGTTGAAGAAGTCAGTCAAAGAGAAAGAACTGAGAAGTAAGAGGAACAAACAAAACCTACATGAAATATGGGATTATGTAAAGAGGCCTAACATAAGAAACATAATCATCACTGAGGGCAAAGAAGAAAATACACAAGGGTTGAAAAACCTATTTGAGACAATAATTAAGGAAAATTTCCCTGGCTTTGCTAGGAATCCAGATATCCAGGTACAAGAAGCTCAAATGACTCCTAGGAGATTCATCGTGAAGAGGAAATCACTATCACACACAGTCTTCAGACTGGCCAAAGTGAACACAAAAGAGGCAATCCTGTAAGCTGTAAGGTGAAAGCAGCAGTAACTTACAAAGGAAAACCAATCACACTAGCTACAGACTTCTCAACTGAGACCATAAAAGCCAGAAGGGACTGGGACCCCATTCTCAGTCTTCTCAAACAGAATAATGGCCAGCCTATAAGTTTGTATCCTGCAAAACTGAGTTTCTTAGATGAGGAAGAAATAAAGACTTCCTCAGATAAGCAAACATTGAGGACATTTGTCAAGACAAGACCTGCCCTGCAGGAAGTACTCAGAAATGCATTACTCATGGATCAGCACAATAGTCACCCACCTGAATAAAACAAAGCAATAAGTTATATGCAACAGGATGAACAGAAATTGACCCCATTTATCAATTCCTTCAATAAATGTGAATGGCTTGAGCACCCCACTCCAGAGACATAGGCTGGCTGAATTGATAAAAAAAAAAAAAAAAATACAAGCCAAATATCTACTGTCTCCAGGAAACAAATCTAATTCACAAGGACTCATTCAGACTCAAGGTGAAGGGATGTAAAACAATATTCCAGGTAAATGGAAACAATAGGAAAGCTGGTGTAGCCATTCTTATCTCAGATAACAAAGACTTAAAATCGGCAAAAGTGAAGAACTAAAAAAATGGCCATTTATAGTGGTGAAGGAAATAATTCAACAAGAAGACATAACAATCCTAATATTTATGCACCTAACACAGGTGCACGCAGATTCATACAGCAAAGCTTACTTGGTCTAAACAAAATGATAAACAGCATCATTGTAATAGCTGGGGATTTCAACAGCTGACCGACAGAACGAGACAAATCGTACAAGCAGAAAATAAGCAAAGAAACAATGGACTTGAACGGAATGCTAGAACAAATGGGCCTAACAGACATTTACAGAACATTCTACCCAAAAACCACTGAATATACATTCTTCTCATCAGCTCATAGAACATTCTCTAAGATTGATCACATCCCAGGCCATAAAGCATGTCTCAACAAGCTAAAAAAAATAGAAATTATACCATATATCTTCTCATACCACAGTGGAATAAAATTAGAAATCAATTCCAACAGAAATATTCATCCCCACATAGAGTCATGGAAATTAAACAACCTACTGCTGAATGATTATTGGGTCAAGGAGAAAATTAAGATGGAAATCAAAAGATTCTTCTAACTAAATGATAAAGGGGACACAAGTTATCAAAATCTGTGAGGTTCAACAAAAGTAGTCATAAGAGGAAAATTTATAGCCATAAATTCCTACATCCTAAAGACAGAAAGATCACAAGTCAACAATCTAATGAATCATCTCAAGAAATTGGAAAAGGAAGAGCAAACAAATCCCAAACACAGCAAAAGAAAAGAAATAAATAAATTAAGAGCAGAACTAAATGAAATTGATAACAAAAGAATTATACAGAAGATTAATGAAACAAAAAGTTAGTTCCTTGAAAATATAAACAAAATTGACAGGCCTTTCACAATATTAACCAGAAACAGAAAAGAAAGGACCCTAATAAGCTCAATTAGAAGTGAAAAAGAGACATTACAACTGATACCACAGAAACACAAAATATCATTTCTGAATACTATAAAAATCTCTATGCACATAAACTTAAAAACATTGAGAAAATAGGCAAATTCTTAGAAACACACAATCTCCCTAGGCTCAATCAGGAAGAAATAGAACTCTTAAACCGACCAATATCAAGTAACAAAATTGAAGCAAGAATAAAAAAAATATCCTGACCAAAAAAGTCCTGGACCAGATGGTTTCACAGCCAAGTTTTACCAGACCTACAAAGAAGAACTGGTACCTATAATGCAGAAATTATTTCACAACATACAGAAGGAAGGAATCCTCCCTCACTCATTCTATGGAGCCAATATCACCTTGATACCAAACTCTGGAAAGGACACACCAAAAACAAAACTACGGAACAATATCACTTATGAATATAGATGCAAAAATTCTCAATAAAATCCTAGTAAACCAAATTCATCTGCACATGAAAAAAATAATAATAATCCACCATGATCAAGTGGGCTTCATCCAAGAGATGCAAGGATAATTCAACATATGTAAATCTATAAATGTGATTCACCACATAAATAGAAGCAAAAACAAAGACCATATGATCTTCTCAATGGATGCAGGAAAAGCATTTGACAAAATTCAGCACCCTTTTATGATAAGAACTCTTAAAAAATAGGCATAGGTGAAACATACTTCAATATTATAAAAGCCACATATGATAAAGGCATAGCCAACATCATTCTGAATGGGGAAAAATTGAGAACATTATAATTTAGAACTAGAATCAGACAAGGTTGCCCATTGTCATTATTTCTGTTCAACATAGTGCTGGAAGTCCTAGCCAGAGCAATCAGGCAAGAGAAGGAAATCAAATGTATCCAAATGGGGAAAGAAGAGGTCAAACTACTGCTCTGTGCTGATGTTATGATCCTATATCTAGAAAACCCCATATATTCTGACAAGAGACTCCTGGAATTGATATGTAAATTCATAGATTCTCAGGTTAAAAAATCAATGTACACAAATCAGTAGCATTCTTATACACCAACAATGGTCAAGCTAAGTATCAAATCAAAGACTCAATACCTTTCACAGTAGCAACAAAGAAAATAGAATACCTAGGAATATATTCAACCAAGGAGGTGAAACACCTCTACAGGGAGAACTAAAAAGCACTGAGGAAGGAAATTGCAGAGGATGTAAACAAATGGAAAAACATATCATGCTTAAGGATCAGCAGAATCAACATTGTTAAAATGTCTATACTACCCAAAGTGATTTATCGATTCAATATAATCCCCATTAAAATACCAATGTCATTTTTTTGCAGATCTAGAAAAAATAATTATATGTCTCTTATGGAACTAGAAAAGACCCCAAATAGCCAAAACAACCTTAAGCAAAAATAACAAATCGGGAAGCATCACTTTATCAGACTTCAAACTATACTACAAGGCTATAATAACTGAAACAACACAGTACTGGCATAAGAACACAGACCTGGACCAATGGATCAGAACAGAAAACCCAGATATAAAACCAACCTCATATTGCCATCTCATCTTTGACAAAGCAGACAAAAACATACACTGGGGAAAAGAATCCCTATTCAATAAATGGTGCTGGGAGAATTGTATAGCCCCATGTAGAAGACTGAAACAGGATCCGTACCTCTCACGACCCACAAAAATTAATTCACAATGAATAACAGACTTAAACCTAAGGCATGAAACTATAAGAACTCTAGAAGTGGTTGGAAAATTCTTATAAGTATCAGCATAGGCAAAGAATGTGTGAAGAAGTCTTCAAAAGAAACCACAGCAAAAACAAAAATAAATAAATAGGACCTGATTAAATTAAAAAGCTCTGTGCAGCCAAGGAAACAATCAATAGAGCAAATAGCCTGCAGAGTGGGAGAAAATATTTGCATGCTATACATCCAATAGATTTAGATTCTTAAAAAGAACTCAAGTAAATCAGCAAGAAAACATCAAACAACCTCATTAAAAATTGGGCAAAAGACATGAACAGAAGCTTTTCAAAAGAAGACAGACTAATAGCCTCAACATATGAAAAATGCTCAACATCTCTAATCATCAGGGAAATGCAAATCCAAACAACAATGAGATATCACCCAACTGCAGTAAGAATGGCTTTTATCAAAAAGTCCCAAAACAACAGATGCTGGCATGAATGTGGAGAGAAAGGAATACTTACACACTGTTGGTGGGGCTGTAAACTAGTAAAACCTCTATGGAAAGTAGTATGAATTCTAGAGGAAAATGTTGGAAATGCTCTTCTAGACATTGTCCTAGACAAAGAATTTATGAAGAAGACCCCAAAGGCAATCACAGCAACAACCAAAATAAATAAACAAGACCTGATCAAATTAAAAAGCTTCTGCACAGCCAAAGAAACTATCACAAGAGCAAACAGACAACCTACAGAATGGGAGAAAATTTTTGCATGCTACAAAACCAATAAAGAGCTGATAAGTAGAATCTACATAGAACTCAGAAAAATCAACAAGAAAAAATCAAACAACCCTATCAAAAAGTGGGCAAAGGACATGAACAGAAACTTTTCAAAAGAAGACAGAATAATGGCCAAAAAAACATACGAAAAAATGCTCAACATCTCTAATCATCAGGGAAATGCAAATTGAAACCACAATGAGATATCACTTATCTCCAGTGAGACTGGCCTTTATCAATAAATGTTGGCATGGATGCGGAGAGATAGGAACACTTATACACTGCTGGTGGGACTGCAAACTAGTGCAACCTCTGTGGAAAGCAACATGGAGATACCTTAAAGAGATACAAGTAGAATTACCATTTGACCCAGCAATCCCATTACTGGGCATCTACCTGAAAGAACAAAAGACACTCTATAAAAAAGACACCTGCATCCAAATGTTTATAACAGCACAATTCACAATTGCAAAGATGTGGAAACAACCCAAGTGTCCATCAATACATGAGTGGATTAATAAAATGTGGTATATGTATACCATGGAGTACTATTCAGCTTTAAGAAACAATGGTGATATAGCACCTCTTGTATTCTCCTGGATAGAGCTGGAACGCATTCTACTAAGTGAAGTATCCCAAGAATGGAAAAACAAGCACCACATGTACTCACCATCAAATTGGTATTAACTGATTAACACAAAAGTGCACATATGAGAAAAACACCTATTGGATGTCGGGCGAGGGGGGAAGGGGAGAGGGGACGGGTATATGCATACACAAAGAGTGCGATGCGCACCATCCGAAGGATGGACACGCTTGAAGCATGGACTTGGGGGGTAGGGCAAGGGCAACATACGTAACCTAAACATCTGTACCCCCATAATATGCTGAAATAAAAAAATAAATAAATAAAAAGAAAGTAGTGTGGAGATACCTCAAAGAACTAAAAGTAGACGTACCATTTGATCCAGCAATCCTAATACTGGGTATTTACCCAATGGAGAAAAAGACATTTTTTGAAAATACACTTGTACTTGAATACTTATAGCAGCACAATTCATAGTCACAAAGATGTGGAAACAACCAAGTGCCCATCAATACGTGAGTGGATTAATAAAATGTGGTATATGTATATCATGGAGTTTACTCAGCCACACAAAAATATGGTGAACTAATACCTTTGTAGCAACCTGGATGGAACTGGACACCATCCTTTTAAGTGAAGTATCACAAGAATGGATAAATAAACACCACACGTACTCGCTACTAAATTGGAACTAATAGATCAACACTCATATGTACATATGGTAATAAAATTCAATGGAAATCAAGCAGGTGGCAGGGAAGGGATGGGTAAATTTACATCTAATGGGTACAGTGCACACCATCTGGGTAATGGACACACTTATAACTTTGACTCAAACTGTACAAAAGCAATTTATGTAACCAAAACTTTTGTGCCCCCGTTATGATCTGAAATTTTAAAAACTAAGGAAATCTGAATAGTTTGGACTTAGGTTAATTTTTAAAAAAATAAACTTGTAATTAAGTAAATTATATTTAAAACAAAAATACTTTCTTCAATATACCTTGTTATTGTTTGACTTTGGAATCATGAATATATTCTACATATTCAAAAAGAAAAATTAGGCAGCCACCCGCACCCGGGGTGAAGCATGGCGGCCGCCAAGAGTAGGAGGTGAAGAACACGGACACCCACACGTGAGTGAGGCTCTCCCCTGCAGGATCAGCTTCGTGAATCTACAGAGAAGCTGCGAGGGACAAGCAGTCCCGTGGATAGAATAAGGTTAGCTTTATAAGCACTGGCAAATTACTGGAGAGTTGGGACAAAGGGGAAGTCCAGCGCGGGCCGGCGGCGCCCAGCGGCGGGCTCGCCCGCCAGTGAGATCTGACTCACAGGAAGACGACTCTTCCTCTACCAAACCCCACTCCCACGCAGGCAGGGAAGTGCCAGAAGTCAGTGCGAAGTGGTAGCATAGACCGACAAGCGGTGGGGAGCCGAGACAGGAGCGGGGTCCATTTCGAAAGCGCGGAGCACTGCACTGGGTCGGCATCGGAGGGGAGGGACCGGCCCGAGCGCACGCTCCCCGGATTGGACACCGCCCGAGCCCACAGGGGAGAGTTTGGAGGCAGCTTCTTGTCTCAGGAGACCGCCAGGACTAGATGGGGGAGTGGAACTCCATAAAAGAGGCTCTACCCACGGAAATCGCTGACAGTTCCACGGGTGCTGGGAGGGACACAGCACAGAGTCCTTGCACGGATCGGTCCAGAGCCGCCGTGGGTAGGGCGCGCAGCGAGCTCAGCGTGCAGCCCTGGGAGTTGGCAACAGCGGACCCCGGCTCCGGATGCCCTCCCGGTGCAGTCGGCTTCAGTGCTGACTAGCAGGGGGTGGGCAGCTGCAATTCGAGGACCCCAAAACCTGCGACCACGGGGACTTGTTGCCTGGGCGACCGCCTGAGTCGTAGCCGCTGCCACTGAGGCAGAGCTGGTCGTGCCCTGCCAGGAGTGGCGCGCAGCCACTTTTTCTCCCGAATCTGCGGAGTCTGTCCCAGCCGCAGACTCAAGCCCCGCCTCCGAAAAGGCAGAAAAGAGAGAAAGAGCGATATTGCTGCCGAGTTTCCAGGTGGTCTCCGGCGGCCCTGTTCCACTCAGTCGCTGGCGCTGTCCGCAAAATGATGGGGAACTGAGAGTGGACTGAGAGAGACTGCTTATAGAACTGTGATCCGGGACACATAAGTCCCTCTGCCCAACAATTCGTCCTCCGCCCCAACACACCGCGCTAAAGGGCTGGCCTCTGCCACTAGGCGGAGTAAAGGGGCCATTTTTTTTTCTTTTAAATTTTTTGTATAGTTGTGATCCGAGACGACATAACTAGCCCCTCCAGCAGGCGACTCGACCCCTACCCACACATCGTGCCAAAGGACATGCCCCTGCCTCCAGGTGGAGTAAAGTGGTCGTTTTTTGTGGGTTTTTTTTCTTTTTTTTTCTTTTTTCTTTTCCTCTTCTTTTCCTTTTTTCTTTTCTTTTTCTTCTTTCTTCTTTTTCTACTCTTTTTCTCTTATTTTTTCTTTCTTTTTTCTTTTTCTTTTCATTTCCTTTTCTTTTTTCCTTTTTTTCTTTTCCCTTCTCTATATACATATTTCTCTTAATTCTTGCTCTTCACTGTTTTTTGAATATATATATATACATACATATATATACATTTTCCTTCTTTCCTTCTCTTTCCCTTCTTCCTCCTCTTTGCTCCCTTTCTGTGAGTGTGTATGTGTGTGGGTGTGTGTCTGAAGCCCACGACTGCAGGAGCCCGATTGTTGAATCTCCACAGCGGGGCTGTTTTGCACCAAGGAGACAGCGCGCACACTTGAGAGTGTCTAGTGGCCTAGGAGGCCACTCTTCAAGCTGAGACACGCGGTCACCTCTCTGCTGCGACTTGGTGGCCAGAGCCGCCGGCCAAATGGACAGATTCCACTGCGGGAAGGGCCGAGTAGAGAGCGAAGGAGGCTGTTTTCCCAGCGGGGTCCTGTAGCCTCATTTTTGTGGTGACTTGGTAATCAGCGCCTCCTCCCAAGGAATTAGTTCCCCACCCTTGGCAGTGCGGAGGAACAAGGGAAGCTGTTCTCTGGACTGTGACCCTGTGGGGGAGGTGGATGACCCTTGACTAAGATCTGACCACTGATATTGCGTACTAAAGGGTCTGACCCCACATCCGCTGGGGTGGAATAGCAGGACAGGCTGCTTTCGGGTCTGGGTCCCTCAGGGGTCTTAGGCCGGGCTTCTCTAGCATCCCTGAAGTGTGTACTTCTTACCAGCTAGACAACCCTGCCCTTGAAGGGCTGGAATAATAAGGATCGCCACTTCCTGAGCTGAGACGCCAGGTAGACCCAGGAAGCGCCCTTCCCTCAGTCTTGGGGGTTATCTGCCCCTCTGGCAAGTGAAAACCTGTTCTCGGAGGAGGAAAGAAATGAGAGAAGACATTTTTCAGGCGGGGCCTTGTGACAGTCTCAGCCAACACCCCTCCCACAGCCCTCCAGGACAGAATCCAGCCCTGAAGGTAGGGAGATAGGAGAAAAAATACTTTCCCCAGAGGACTAGCCTGAATCTGTATGACCTTGGATCTAAGCAAAAGGGGACAGTGTGTTGGCGCGATACAGCTGATCAGTTTCGAACACCTGACAAAAACATAACACAAAAGATTATACTTGGTGCCCAGGCTGCAGTCATCTTAGGGGCTAGTGGTCTGGGAAGAAAAATCTCGACCAGAGTCCTCAGCAATTGCACCAACTGGCATACTCATTAGGAATGCCTCCACAAGAGTGCCTAATAAGCCCTGAATAACATACTAGCAGCTC
>NW_012154118.1:126292-146158 GCF_000956105.1 Propithecus coquereli
ATTTCAGGAGTGTTCAACAAAATTTTAAATTTCACATTAAATCTCTTACAATTCAGGCCTTTACAAAATAATTATAAGGTAGGGTTTATAAAAGTTCAGTTGAGAACAGGCTTGCATCTGAGTCTTTGCTGGAATCTTTCAAAATAATATTTATTCTCAAAGTAAAAAGAAAATATATACACACACATGTACATACATGTACACATACACACTTGGCATACAAAAACATTAACTGAAAAGCCATCAATTGAACATTATAATTTCAAAATGACTTTAGCTCAGTTTTATGTAATATCCTAGGAAAAAGAGGGTAAAAGCCAGGATACTACACTAAGGGAAAACTGCTCAATATGACCAAGAGGGAGATGCCCAAATTAGTCACTGGACATCCTGCCAGAACAGAAAAGCAAAATTGCAGCAGAGAGAAAACAAATTTGTTATCTGGAAAGACAAAAATCTGCACTGAATCAAAGCCACGACCATAAGATGCAATGGAGTAAGAAGCAATAACATAAGTGGTTAAGGGAACCTAGAAAAACAGGCCAAGGGAAAAAGTCAGGATTGACTTGGATTGTTAGGGAACTGGCTCCCAGGAAAGGTAGATATAATTTACGAGTACTTACAGGCACACAAATCAAGTGGAAAAATCATAGGACAGTTTTCTTTTCCAGAATTATGTTTTTACTTTGAGTTATCACTGAAATAAATACTTTGTAGAAATAAAAAAATAAAACAATTGTTTTATTTGCAGGTATAAAATTTTGTGCTAGGGTAGTTATCTCTTCACTTTCAGAATCTAGCAATGATATCAGGAGTTTTTTTAGCTTCTTTTTATTAATACATAATATTTGTATGAATTTATGGGGCACATATGATATTTTGATACATGCATACAATGATCAAATCAAGGTATTAGAATATCCATCACCTCAAACACTTATCATTTCTTTGTGTTAAGAGAACCTTTCATTACTTCTCTTCTAGCTATTTTGAAATATGCAATATATTGTTAACCATAGTCGCCCTACTGTGCTATTGGACACTAGAACTTATTCCTTCTATCTGTATGTTTGTACCCACTGACCAACCTCTCTTTATCTCCCTCCTACACACACCCACACACACTTCCTAAGCCTCTAGTAACCATCATTCTACTCTCTACCTCCATGAAATCAACTTTTGTAGCTCCCATATATGAGTGGGAACATGTAATATTTGTCTTTCTATGCTTGGCTTATTTCACTTAATGTAATGACTTCCAGTTCCTTCCATGTTGCTGTAAAAAACAGGATTTCATTATTCATTTCATTTCATTTTTTATGACTGTATAATATTCTATTGTGTGTCTATACCACATTTTCTTTATCTATT
Organism: Propithecus coquereli; assembly: GCF_000956105.1. Lineage (NCBI taxonomy): Eukaryota > Metazoa > Chordata > Mammalia > Primates > Indriidae > Propithecus > Propithecus coquereli. Next base: position 127,664 of record NW_012154118.1, read on the forward strand.
TATCTGTTAATGGATATCTAGATTGATTCCACATCTTCGCTATTGTGAATAGTGCTGCAATTAACATGGGAGTGCAGGTATCCCTTTGATATAACTGATTTCCTTTGTTTTCTTCTTTTTGTGTTAGATTATTTTATTTCTTTATTAATAGATTTACATATTTATGGGGAAAAAGTAAGCAAATGAATTAAAGTGAGAAATGAGAGGAGCTGATGGGTTTAAGGGATATGCAAAAGATGAAATCAATAGTGTATGGACGACTTGGATAGCAAGGTAAATAGTTGCAAGTAGCTTAGTAAAAACAATATTTGGGGCTTGAGCAACTTCATGTATGGTAATACTATAGGTAACATAGATTCAGAAACAAAATTTGGAGAGATGCATAAAGGAAATTCACAATTCAATTTTATATAATTTTGAAGCGTTTGTGAGCTACCTAGGTAGAAATATCTAGTACATAGTTACATATACTTCTATAAATCAGGGAAAAATGGGTCTGGATATATTTTTTCTGTCTTATTGAGATAGAATTTTAAAACCACAAACTCATTCATTGTAAATGTAATGGTGAAGAAAAATACAATGTAGCAAACCACAATCTGGTTCTAAAAGCTTCTGCCTTAAAGTGACACATACCAATTTCACACATGTTTCTTTGATCAATCTAGTCACATGGCTAAGCCTGGCTTCAATGAATGGGAAGGCATTATCTCCAGAGAGGGGAGGTGAAACAGATATTGGTGAAAATGAAGTATATTATCTACCATACCCAGAGAGAAGGTAAATGGCCAGAAGTGAGCAAGAACCCTGTGGAATGCCATCATTCATTTATTTATAAACACATTTTTAATGAATACCTACTATGTGCCAGTTATAACGTGGTTCTCATCATCTTGCAGCTTAACTTGGCTGGTTCACATGGTAGGGCAGGGAACCAAGAGGGGAAGGGAAGTATTCAAGATCCCTTGAAGCTGATGTTTGAAACTGGTACAATGTCACCACATTACACTGGCCAAAGCAAGGCACAAGTCTTGCCCAGTTTTAAAAGATGAAAAAATAGATTCCACCCCTTATGTGAGGAGTTGCAAAGTCATACTGCAAAGGTCATGGATACAAAAAAGATGAATAATCATCATCATTTTTACAACCAACCTACACTACATCAAAATGCCAATTATTACAGAAAGCTAGCATAACACTGCTTACATATCCATATTGAAAACTTCCCTTAGAAATGGAGTGTTGGAATAAGCCCAGGATAAGAGTGATTGTAAATTATAGCAGGAAAGGTAAAAACAGATCCAGTCTGAGGAATTCACTGAATTGTTTTCCCCTTCTATAGTAGCAATAGTAATAGCAATAGTAGTTATTACTATAGTAATAGCAGTTAATAGCAATAGTAATAGTAATAGTTAATAGTAATAGAGAAATTTCTAGCAACTCATGAGATACTGTAATGAGCAGTGTGAGAACTGTCTTCAAAATGCCATATTCTAGAGGACGGAAAGTATGTTTTCCTACTGTGGAACAGTAGAAGTGTTGCTATAGTCATTAAAACTTGCAGACTTGTATGGAATTGCATAAATTGTAAAATATACCAGAATATAGTCATAATATATGGTAATATAGAGGTACATGATTCCTGGAACATATTATAAGCAGGATTTCAGACTTGATTGGGTACTGAATAAGCTAAGGGCAAATTTGGGTAGCAAAATTCATCTTCCATTTATTCCCCTACCAACATTCAGAATAAGTTGTCTGCTTCTAACACTTCGTTTGAGATAAATGGACAAAATAGAATATTATCCTAAAGATCTAGAATGAGAAACCAAAGAATGATTCTTTGAATTCTAATAGCATTAAGAGCTCAATAATTGCAGATAAATCAAACAACCTCCTTTAAAAAAAAAAAAAAAAAAAAACCTCATCTCTTGCTTGGGGAAGTACCCTTGAGAGTAGTTTTCTGTACTTCCCATGGTTGAATCTGCTTGCACAAAACACAGATGTCCTCTGATATTGCCTCTCACCTGTAAAGGCAGCATTAGCCCCTGGTGTGAGACTAAAGAAGATATTTTGTTTTGAAAACTATAAGGTGCTATTCTGAAGGTCACCCATTTTGAAACAGAACAAATTGAAATGAAATCAAATGCCTGAATTTGAAAAACAAAATATTCACCTTCCATCTTTGATTTAGAAATCATTTGCAAACCAATCACTATGATAGGTAATTTCAAAATGGGCCAATTAATGTGTATTTAATATCAAACTAACTGTATAAATAAATGCTGAAATATGACTATATAAAGTTGTTAACCAGTGAATTGGGAGAGAGATGTCCATTTTAGCCTGTCTTTTCCTCAGGTAATGCGTGTAACAAGATGGGAAAAGATACAGTTCAGTTTTACTTTTCTGCTGATTTACTGCCACTCACAAGAATGACAGAACTTCATACCCGAGGCATCAATATTAATCATTCCACAGCTGTTTTCAATTTACCTCTTAAGCTTCCCGCATGTTAATAGCACATATTAGTCTGGAATGGCAACAAGAAAAGTTTTGAGTAAAGATTTAAATATTTATTAAGGAAGATATAGACATAGTTACAGATGACATTACAAGTTACAAATCAAGCAAAATAGATGGTTTAGATTACATGTGAAAAAATAGACTTGTAAAACTGTTCTATTTTTAAATTTCTCCTAAACCACATATAGAACTATTGTGTTTAAATAGTAACATATAAGGGTGTGTTTCAGGTGCTGCTTATAAGAATTTGTGTGAGGATTTCCACAGTACTTAGAAAATTCTTTGACGATTAGGTGTCCCAAAAACAATTTTCCCAAGCAAGTGTAAGTTTATTATTTTCCAGGTTAAAAAAAAAACAAAGGTTGGTTTGTGGGCTTGATTGATTTACATATGTAAATCAATCAAGAAAGAAAATGAAAAATGACTAGGTGATATAGTTTGGATTTTTTGTTCCCTCCAAATCTCATATTGAAATTTGATCCTCAATGTTGGAGGTAAGGCCTGGGAGGAGATGTTTGGGTCTTGGATCCCTCATGAATGGCTTAGTGCCCTCCCTGAGGTAATGAGTGCATTCTCACTCTATTAGTTCACATAAAAGCTGGTTGTCTGAAAGAGCATGGTACCCCTCCTTCTCTCTTGCTCCTTCTCTCCTGTGACATGCCTGCTCCCACTTTGCCTCCTGCTTTGGTTGGAAACTCCCTGAAGCTTTCACCAGAAGCAGATATTGGTGCCATGCTTCTTAAACAATCTGCACAACCGTGAGCCAAATAAACCTCTTTTCTTTATAAATTAGTCAGTCTCAGGTATTCCTTTATAGCAATGCAAAACTAACTAAGACATTGGAGGTTTTGTTTTGTTTTTGTTTTTTAGAAAATTAGAGTTTGCTACTCTCTCTATTTGTTCTCTTACTTAAATTTCTCTTTAGGAATGGTGAATAAAAGGTTTTAAATATAATTTTAACCTTAATTCTCTTGAATAAAGACTAGGAAAAAAAATCAACACTGACCACTTCTTCTCTATTCTACTGAGAGTTTACTGGGCTCCAGAATTAAGTCTTGGTACAAAAATTAATTCTCTTCAAAAGTGGCTTTAGAAAGCCTTGGAGGAAATAAAACCTTGAGTGGTAGGTAACTCAATCTATCTCTGAACTTTAGTTTACACAGCTAAAATAATAAAAATACAGCCTTCCTCATAAGAGTTGTTCTAAGGACTAAATATGATAATACACATTTTAAAACCCAAACAAATAACAATCAACTTGTCTGGATTAAAAAATATGGAGTTGTAAATAAGAACAATATCTAACAAGAAAGTATACAATGTTGGTCTACATTTTTGTTTGCTGTCTGGCTAATTGGCTGAAAGAATAAATACTTCAACTTCCTTTTCCTTACTTCTTATGTCCTGCTAGGATCAGCTGGTATGAACAGAAGCCAATGGACCAGGTGCTCCACAGATATGATCCATATTAGGTCAGCCTCATGGAGAGAAGAGCATGGCAGAAAAGAGTAAAGAGTGAATTTGAAAGGGCAAATGGAAGATACCTGGCATATTACATTTTTCACTGATGTTTCTTAAACATCACAATGTTTAGCCCATGACAGCATTTATAAAACTCTTTTTGTTTTCTCTCCCAGTGACCTCACACTCACACCACAACTCCTACCATACCACCTTCTCCCAAACTTGTAGGAAAAAAGTACTCTGGAAATGTTCTTCCAATCCCATTCAGCCCTAGCCTTTCTCTCATCTTATTCTATCTAACAACAGCCCACAGGGAATCTGGCAATGGAAGAAATATCCTTAGAGGTGATGGGTAGAGAAATAAAATAAGGTCAGTATCCTCTTTCCTTGCTTAGTGGTAAATAAAAGGCTCAGAACATTCATATGATCATTTTTCCCAGAACAGTTGCAAAGGTCTTCCTACAACTATACTTGCTTTTTGTCCACTCTACCTCCTTTCCATTTCTCCCACTGCTGTTTGAATCATTAATCTAAACATAATTTGATTCTACCACTCATTATAAAACATTTCAGTAGTTTTCTGCAGTAGATGCAAAAAAAATGGCCACAAATCTCTGATTTTCCCTATACTCAGGTCCTTTGATAATGTAATAGTGTTGGTCCTTTCATCAAGAGGTAGAGACTCTTTCCTCTCACTCTTGGGAACACTACCACTATCTGTGAACAAGCCTAAACTGACCTGATGGATGATAGGAGACACTCAACCCAATAACCTCTGTCACCCCAGCTAACAGCAAGCCAAGCACCAGACATGTGAATGAAGCTATCCCACCCAGAAAATCAGCTGAGCCAGATGAGCATTACCAGCCAGCTCACCCTTGGCTTGTGAGTATTGATAAACAGTTATTATTTTAGGTCACAATGTTTTGGGATTATTTGTTACGCAGTAGTGGATAATTTATACCTTCCTCATTGCACACAATACTAAAAATCCGAACTTCTCATATGATGAGACCCTTCATAAAGCCTAATATATGTGTTCAGTATCACACTCTGACCTCTAAACCTGTATATTTTATAGTTTAGCCTTTAGAGTCTGAGTAGTGCTCTGCAAATAAGTGTACACTTTCACACCTCTGTGCTTTGCACATGAGTTGGAGAATAGAAAAGGAGATTGAAACTAACATATATAGAACATATACAGTGTCTCAAGAATTTTACATATTTCCCATTATACCTTCACAATAACCCTATAATGCTGTAGTTATTTCAGTTTTATAGATTGGAACACTGTGGCACAAAAAGTTTAGATTTCTCGAGACTATCCAACCAGCAAGTGACGAATGTGCATTTTTTAAAAAATCTATATGATTTCAAAGTCCACTATCTTCCTATTGCACAACTGGTTCTCAGTTTAGTATCTGGATGCAGTAGGATTCATTTCAGAATTATCTTGCTAGTTCTTTAATAGTTATTTGCTCACCCTATTCATCTAGTTGGATACATAAGAATTGTAGGAGGAAATGGTCTCTCTAATACAGCTCTTCTTCCTATACACTTTCCTCTTTCAAAACTACCTTACTTGCTTTATCTGTACTATTTTTTATATCTAGAAAACTTTTTCCTCTTTTTCCATCTATCTAACTCATGCTTATCCTCCAAGGTCCAACTAAAAATCTAACCTTCTTAATGAAGGTTAGATAGAAATGTTGTAGATAGATGTAAATGCCTACTTCTCTGACCTTCAAAACCACTTCATCAATTTCTTTATCATAGTATATTGTATCTGGTTGTGTACCTTTCCCTTTTCTCTCTTTTGAGCTAATTGAGGAAAAGGACCATGTTTTATTCATTTGCATCCATGCAACTTAGCACTATTTACTTAGCACATGGTGCATAGTAAACGCTCATCAAATATTTGTAAAATTATATTGAATAGCTTTCTAGGTGCTTAACAAGATACATAGGAAATATGTTTCTTTTTCAAAACTTAGAGTAAGAGCTGATTTAGGCTAGGAAAGAGATGTTTATTCAAACTCCAAATTCTGTTGCTATTTCTAAGTTAAAAAAAAACTTTTCCAGATTTTTTTAATTAAGTAACTTGTAATACAATTAATGCCAAGAATTAAAGCATTAAGCCCTCGAAAGAAGAAAAACAATGACAGCAGTGTCTGGGTTAATTGGGAAATGTAATTGTGAATTTGCACAATAGACAAATAGAACTACTGAAGAGATCCATCCTACTAAATGTAGACGTTAGCAAAGCACGTATTAATCTTCTCATGCCAGATAAAACTTTGTACTTAAACTTTTACCTAATTGATTACTTAGCTGACAAAGCTGTAATTACAGCTGCAAATTTTAAAAGAAATGTCAAGATATTGAAGTAGCCTGGTATAGAAATGTGAATGTTCTTTATTTGTTTGTGTTAAACCCCATTTTGGTAGGTAACACCTTTGCAGAGACAAAGAATGACAATGAGAAGGGTACATGTTAACATTAAATTTCTGGACTCTTTCCAAATATCACCCCAACCCGAAACCAATCTTCTAAGGGGAAGGGCCTCTTATCATTACCCTTTTATAGTAGACTCTCTAACAAATTAGGGCACCCTAATGATTTAGGCCCAATTTGATGTGGTGATACATATTTCGGGGTTTAATGATGCTATCTATAATTCCCAGGTTAAGTTTGACCCTAACCCCCTTACCATGTCAGTGACTATCACACTACCACCATCCTCAGAAGTACAGAATCAACTTTGGTAATTATTCTCTGTAGAGAGACATGAAGATTAGTCCCTATGTCTTCAATGGATTTCACAAAAATTTGTATTGTTCAGGGTAGCAAAATAGACTTTTTTTTATAAGAACACCAATTGATGACCACAGGGAGGTATGTTGAATCATCAATCTGAATCTGATTCTGTGAAAAATTTGTGTGAACATAAAGACGCATACAATATCACATAAACCAGGGAGGAAATCCCAAGGTGAAATGATTTAGGCAGCCAAATCAATCACAGACTATGAGAAAATGATGACTTGCTAAGAAACAACAGACCTGAGAATGAACATGATTCATTATGAGATACCTGATTAAGATGATAAGGCTTCAGGCCCTAATAAGGGCTCTTCCAGGTGTTTGATCAGTCAATTATAACTCAAGGTAACTGCTACCTGGGAACACAGTAGTCACAGTTTTGGTTTTAGAAAACACTGACTTATTATAAATATATGAGTGGGAAAGGGAATTGCTACTTAGACTAACTATGAAGATCTTCAAAATTTAACCTTCAACTGTCTAAGGCAATTATGAATACATATAGGTATGGATTGATTTATTTTTAAAGCTAAAGTACAAAACAATATTATCTTCAAAATTAATTAACACTAGTGAAAGTTGAATCATGACAAAGTAGTTGAGAAAAAATAAATTAGAATTGTTAAAAATAAAAATGTTATTGTAAAGGTGAAAAAGTTTACCTTAAATCATACATTTTTATCTGTCTCTGAAGAATGGTGATAGCTTATGGGGAAATTTCAAAACATAATTGAAAACTTGGAATCAATTCTGCATGTTTTCTTGTGTTTTTCTCCACTAAAAATTTTAGTTTGAGTTTGATTTCCTTTGCTAGTTTCACCTGCCTGAAGTCATAATCTTCCAATTGTAACATAAAAAATCTTTTCTGTAACAACCAACTGTGATACCTCAAACAGAGGCCTACTCTTTGAGATTTGAAAAAGCAGCGTGAAACGACTATCAAAAGTTTAAAAAAAAAAAAAAAAATCCACCTCCCAGCAAAGAACTAAGCAGTAGAAATTCAGAGAACATAACATAGAAACAAAAGTGACCTTCCAGAAAATGTCTAATTTTCCCAAAGAGATGTCATGGATTTTGTTAGACCACTTTCACAAAATACAATCAGCCAGAATTCATCTTGGATATAATGGCAAAGCTTCAGAAGGCAGAGAATTTATGGCTAGGAATTGTTTAAAACTCACAGTTCTGAAGGCTCTCACTATTCCTGGGAACCTCATGAAAAAATTGCTAATTTCTAAACATGATAGAGTAAATATTAGAAGTCCAAGACATAGATAAATATTAAGGGAAGAGACTACAAACAATAGAAATAAGTTGTAACTTTCCATTAAGTTATACGCTGCCTCTATATATTGAGAGAGTTTTTTAGCAATCATAAAACTGGCAGCCTAGATAACAAAACATTTACCTGTATCAAAACATAAAATAATTTTTAAATGAAGAAGTGTTTAAATGATGTTCTTTGGAAGACATTATTAAATCATAAGAAGAACATTCCAAATTAATAACTATATAGTATGTATTGCTAAAAAGTAGTGTTTAATACTATCTGATATCATTGGAACACTAAAAACAAATATCTAGATTGTTTTGAGAATAAAAAGAGATAATATACATGAAAATACCTTATAAATATGAAGCATTCTTTACACGAAAGGAATTGTCATAATCATTGTTTTGGGAGTTGATACAAGGGACTACAAATGCAGATTCCAGAATTTTTCAGAATATATTTCACACAATCACCTGAGTTTGACTTTCAATCCAAAAAGAGTATTTTCTTCTTAGAATTTGTTGAGGAGACATTTTAATTTTACCTCAAGTACTACATCTCTTGGGAATGTTTTAAGGGAGTATGTTAAAGTGGGGAAAGATCTACGTGCCCTTTATCTGACTCATCTAAAAGGCTTGTTACTCTCTTAGTTTGAGCTTCCCTGAAAACAAAGTCTGAAATGAGAATTTGTGTTCAGGGGAGTTTATCGCAGAGAAGAAGTGAGACAAGAAGAAAGATAAGATAATAAAGTGGTGAGTTGCTGAGGCCACTGCTGTAGATAACTGAGGCTCTATTCTACCAGGCCTTCTGTGAAACACAGAAGGAATTGTCCATTTGAAGAGCACTATGCTGGAACTTTATCCACAGACCTTAGCCTCCATTGGGTTAGTGGTTCCCCAAAGCATCAAGTCCTTCATACTACCAAGCTGTGATTGTGCAGGACCAAAGAAGCTTGCACTGCGTTGGAGAAGACCCTCGGGTAGAAAGAGGATGAACACAGAGCATCCTTAAGGTAGGATGCTGCCAGTGTGAGGCAAGTCTGAGCTCACACAAAACTGTCTGCAGCAGTCGAGTTTTAGTGTATTAGTTTTCTATTGCTGCATAATAAGTTACCACAAACAGTAGTTTAAAACAACATCTACTCATTAGCTCACAGCTTCTAAAGATCAGAAGTCCAGGCACGGCATAATGAGATTCTCTGCTCAGGGTCTCATTGTACTGAAATCAAGGTGTTGGCCAGGGCTGTAGTTCTCATGTGGACTCAGGGTTCCCTTCCAGGCTCATTGTTTATTAGCAGAATCCATTTTCTTGTGGTTGTAGGACTGAAGCTTCATTTTTAGTTCTGCTCCCAGTTCCTCAATACTGCCCACATTTCCTGGCCATGTGCCCTCACTCGCCCCCACCCTCCAGGGCCCCAGGAAGTTCACAAGGTAGATGGATGTTTGCCTTCTTCCAGGCCAATATTCACTCCCTGGTCTGGGAGTGAATCTCTCTGACTTCCTCTTCTGCCACCAATGGAAAAAACTCCCTGATTTTTAAAGAGTTCATGTAATTAGGTCAGATAGTCTCTCTATCTTAAGGTCAGTTGATTGGGATTTTAACTGCATCTGCAAAATCCCTTCACAGCAGCACCTAGATTAGTGTTTGATTGAATAATTGGGAAAAGGACTGTGTACACCAGGAGCCAGGAACTATCTTTGAATGCTATCCACCCTAACTGAAAGATTCACTGAGGAGATGTGACATAGGACATGAAAAGCATTTGCTAGAGCGATTTTTAAAAGTGAGTTTGTTTTTTGCTTAACAATTTTATAAGAGAGAAGCCAAAGCAGAGCAAGATGAGTCTGAATTAAGAAGTATTCCTTTAAGTATTCTTTAGAGAATTAATTGATCATATTTTTATGGTACTCAAATAAAGAACCAAATAGAATAGATCTCAACATCCATCATAACCTAGGTTTTCGATTATTTCCTATATCATCTTCTACATAGGGCGCTTAAATATGTATGTCTGTTAAATAGGAACTAATCCATAAAACTATGTTGAAGAACTGTACAACTACTAAAAAAGGTAAAGTGGGAGATTTTAAAAGATTTACTTCCCATTGATGCTGTTTCGTGAGCATTATTTGAATGAATTACAACAGACTCAATTTTTTATACGTAATTGTTATATTTTATCTAGCTTATTAAATCTAACATTTAAATTAAAAAAAAAACAGGTACCATAAATTAAATATCGCCAATTTTATGGATATGAACACATGCTAATCTTCATGCTGGAAGATGAGCCATGCAGATTCTAAGAAACTGAGCTATATTTAGAAGCACATTACTAGAGTTGGGTATTTAAATTTTAGTTCTGCTAGATCTTGTATGAAGTTCTTTTCCATTTTGTAAAAGGTATGCTCAACAGTTCTTCTAATTGTATCATTTAACTGCTGGGGAGCCTATGTGACATTACCTATTTTTATGCAGACAATAGCAGTGTTGCGTTGTGGTTACTGATACATAAAAGCAGCACTCTGGTTTTCCTGAATACATTTTCAGCTCTATATGGCATCTCTGGTAATCTCAGCTGTGGCTTACTGAGCAGCTTCCTGAGCTATTGATGAGCAAAAGAGAAGCAAATGGAAATACAAATCGCAGGGGGCGCCTTCCTACTCTCATTGCACCCTAATCATTTCCATGCTCCCTAGCTTGAAAGAAGTATCATACATACGTGTGAACATTTACTATAAGCCAAGCACTATACTGAGAACTTTATCTATATGCTTTATCCTCATTTAATCTTCATGAAAACTTTATGAAATAGGCAGTAGTGATATCCTCATTTTACATAAGGTGACAGAAGAGATTATGTGACTTGCATATGGATAATAAGGTCAAATAGCTAATCATAAGCTAATAAGGATTCAAACCCAGGCAGCCTAACTCTATAGCCAGTGTTCTGAACCTTATGCTATAATATCACGATGGTGATGAATAGATTAATTTTCTAAAATTGCTACTCAAGGTCCAGACATGTTAGTAAACTTTCCCTCAAGTCCTTAAAACCAAGACTACTGGAGAATATAGCTTTATAAAGTACTATAAAATGCTGCACATAAATATGCCACAAAATACACTTTAGTATAAACATTTGAAGATCCCAAGGCTTCTTTTCCTCTTACACATTTCATTTATTGAGCCATCAATAGAACTTTTATTATCAAATGTTGATTTCCCAATTGGAACAATGATTGTAGAATTATTTTCTACTTTGAGATTAAAAATGTGACTACCAGAGCCACTTTCTCTGGATTAGAATTTATTTTCTACTCATTTTATTTTAGATGTCACTTTTTAAAAATAAGGCAAAAATTGTCTCATAGTCCGTGCAGTAATACCTGACAAGTGCTCTGTGGTGTTATGGCGGCACAGCTCAGACCCCTAGGTTCTATTCTCTCAAACTCACCAGCTAGTTCTCATTGCTCTCACTCAGGTAGGATTTATGATGGATTTTAAGGGTAATCGTGTACAGAAGCAAAATGATAGAAAATTACTACCATGCACACTTACTGTTATTTGTCAAAGAAATTTTTCTTATTTGGAGGGAACAAAGCATCCTCAGGAAATGAAAGACTACTAAATGGTGATTCATAGTTCAACTGCCTTGACTCACGTACTCTAAAAGCAGAATGTTAAGCAAAGTCTTTAAATTGCCCATGTGGCTTTTGTAAGACATAACAGGCTACGTGAGGCTAAGGACTGAACCACTGAAATGCATTGTGGATAAATTTCACCAAACAAGCTGTTTCCAAATGTAGAGTTATAAACTTCCAGTCGATATCTTGCAGAATTTCATATAATATTGAGAAATCTACAGTTAAACTCATGTATCTCTTCTCCTTTTAAAGGGTCCTCATATCGTGTGATTAGAAGTGATATTCCACAACTAAATATGATCACCTACATTCCATCAAGCCATTTAGTTCAACTCTTGCTGAGTTCTCAGAATTTCTCAGAGTACAAAATCATTCATTTCCTATGCAATAAATAAGTTTTGCTTAGTATAGATAAATTTGTGGGTTCAGTATTAATATACAATTACAATGTAAGAATAATACTACTGAGATTTTTTCCAGTTTGCTGAGTAGTACATTTACATATTCAAAATAAGAATTATAGGATCAATAAAAGAAATACATTATTTTAAAAGATACTTTCAAGTAAATGAGTCATATGAATGATCTGCACTATCATCAGAAAACCTTATTATGCGCATAATGTATGCAAGTCCCTGTTCCAGGCTCTACTAAGAGAGACAATGAGTATACAATAATCTCCTAAAGGGATTATAACCTACAGATAAATCACTAACACCACAGTTCAATGGAAGTTATGTATGAGATAATTATCTGGTGAAATGAAGCAGAAAAGTTGTTTTGTTTAATTTTTTACAGTATTTTTTCTTTAGAATAGTAATTAACTCAAATTACAAGTTCCAACGTATTATACTCAAATATAATAGTGAAATGACAAGTAAACAAATCAAATTTTAAATCAGAGAGAGAAGACTGATATGCCATAACTTTTTGTATCTTGAGAGAGATGAAAAGTCTTTTCTGTAAAAGGTAATTGATAGGTTCTTTTCCCATTTGGTTTAATGTATATACATTAGATGTAATTCTGACCATTTTATTATTTAATTCCATATTATTCCTTATATAATCATTTTGCTAGAGATATTTGACTCGTGAAGTCATACTTCTGATTCAAGCTCCCATCTAGAAACCAAGGAAACAGCCCAGGAAGCAAGCGCAAGTCAGAATATAGCAAAATAAATGTGTGTGTTTACAAATATGTAGCTGATACATATATAACTGATACACACACACACAGGCTGTTCAGAAAGTATTCAGGCATGTAATATGAAAAATTATGAAAATTATGGCTGGATACTTTCTGGACAGCCCTCATATGTAACTGATATTAATAAAAAGCAAATGCTACAAATATATGTTCTTCACTAGGCAGATAATCTGGGAAGTGGGAGGTGTAGTGTTTGTGATGATGACCTTAAATGAATGACAGGCTTATGCTTAAAAGAGCCTAACCTCTTTTCCCTAAATGGAGGTAGTAGAGTAAGTCATCAGTTTGTTGTGAAATAATGCATATCAAGCAGTAGATGTGTTTTCATCTGTTTTGTGGTGCTATGGTAGAATACCTGAGACTAGGAAATTTATAAAGAACAAAAATGTATTGGCTCACAGTACTGGAAAGCTGGAAAGTCCAAGATCAGAGGACCACATAAGGTGAGGGCTTTCCTGCTGCATTAACATGGTAGAACACATCACATGGCAAGAGAGAGAGATAGAGAAGGCTGAACTTGCTCTTATAACAAATTCATTCTCACAATAATGAGCCTGCTCTGCAATAACTACATTAATCCATTCACAAGGGTAGAGTCCTGATGACCTAATCACCTCTTAAAGGTCCCACTTCTCCACACTATTCCATTTGGGATTAAGTCTCCAACACATAAACTTAGGAGGACACATTCAAACCATAGCAGAATGGTAGCAATTACATTTTTGAAACAATAATTGAAATAGTAGAGACATTATTTAATCATTATAACAACCAAAAAATTAAATAATATTTCCCAATTATTTAGATTAGCAAGGTTCAGAGAAGCTAGATAACTTGCTCAAGGACACCCACCCTGACCACAGTAAAGCAAAGATTTAAATCCAGGTCTGTCTTATTTTTCACTTATACCAGACTGCCAACTACATTCTACAATTCTCAAAATCCCCCAAGGAAGGGATGTTTATTTTTTTCATTTATAGTCCCTGTACTAGTTTTCCTGGACTTCTGTAACAGAGTATCAAAACTGGGTGCCTTAGAACAACAAAAATTTATTGTCTCTCAAAACTGGAGACTAGAAGTCTGAAATCAAGATGTCATCAGGGTTGGTTCCCTCCGAAGGTGGTGAGGGAAAATTTGTTTTGGGCCTTCCTCCTGGCTTCTGGTGATTTGCTGACGATCTTTGGTATTCCTTGGCCTCTGCTGCAACATCCAGATATCTACCTCCATCTTCATGTGGTTTTCTCCCTGAATGTGTGTGTGTCCAAATTTCTTCTTTTCAGTAAGGACACCAATCACGTTGTGTCGGGAGCCTACCCTACTCAAGTATGACCTCAATGTAACTAATTACATTTGCAACAACCTTCTTTCTAAATAAGGTCACATTCTGAGTTACCAGAGATTAGGACTTATATATATATATATGTATATATATATATAGAGAGAGAGAGAGAGAGAGAGAGAGAGAGAGAGAGAGAGAGAGAGAGATTGAGATTGAGACTTAGTCCATTTGCATTGCTATAAAGTAATACCTGAGGCTCTTTATAAAGAAAAGAGATTTATTTTGGCTCACAATTCTGCAGGCTGTATAAGAACCATGGCATCAGCATCTGCTTCTGATGAGGGGCTCAGGAAGCTTCCACTCATGGCAGAAGGTGAAGAGGAGCCTGCATGTACAGAGATCATATGGCAAGAGTGGGGAGGCAAGAGAGAGAGGAGGGAGGTGCCAGGCTCTTTTCAATAACCAGTTCTGGGGGAACTAAGAGTGAGAACTCACTCACTCCCACCAGAATGGCGCCAATTCATTCATGAGGGATCCACTCCCGTGATCCAAACACCTGCCACCAGGCCCCACCTCCAACATTGGGGATCAAATTTCAACGTGAAACTTGGCGGAGCCAAGTGAACCATACCCAAACCATAGCAGAGGGATACAATTCAAACCATAACAATCACTGAAGGGGAAAAAAAAATTTTCTCGTGTAGGCAAGTGGGGGATCTTATAACACGTCCCTTCACTGATATGATCTTCCCCCAAAGTGATCAGTGTGTTGATGTGGCCATTTGCTGCTATGCTATTTGCTGGCTTCTGCTGCTTACTGTACTCTAATTGTGTGGTCAACTGTGGCACCCAAGACTGGCTTACTGATTTTTATCATCTCCCAGCCAGCATTCTCTCATTGTTCAAAGCCTCCACCAACCCTTAAGAATACCTATATATTCCACTGGAAAGCTAGGAAGATCTGACCTGACTGGTAATTGCTTTTTTGGCTACACATGCAGCTCTAGCAATCACTGTCTTCTCATTGATATTTCTACACTCTATTTTAGAGTTCAACAACTTATGCTTTAGAGTTACTTAGAAATAGAATTTTCTAATTTCCTTTCTGACTGGCAAACTCTTTGTTTTAGTCTCTTCAGGCTGCTATAAAAAAATACCTTAGGCTTAATAATTTATAGACAATGGAAATTTATTGCTTACAGTTCTGGAGGATGGGAAGTCCAAGTTCAAGGTTCCAGCAGATTTAGTATCTGGTGAAGGTTCATTCCTCATAGATGGGACCTTCGATGTGTCCTCATATGGCATAAGGAGCAAACAACCTTCCCCAAATCTCATATAAGGGCACTAATCCTGTCATGAGTGTGGAGCCCTCATGACCTAATCACCTCCCAAAAGCCCCACCTCTTAATACCATCACCTTGAGGGTTAGGTTTCAACATATGAACTTTGGAGGGATACAAGCATTTAGATCATAACATTCTTCAACTGGCCTCCCGAAATTCATGTCCCTCTCACATGGAAAATACATTCATTCCATCCCAATACTCTAAAATATTGACTCATTCCAGCATCAATTTAAAAGTTTAAAGTCCAAAGTCTCATTTAAATATCATCTAAATTAGATATGAGTGAGACTCAAAGTATGATTCATTCTGAGGCAAATTTATCTCCAGCTGTGAGCTTGCAAAATCAAACAAGCTACATGCTTCTAAAATACAATGTTGGTATAGTTATAGGACAGAGATAGACATTTTCACCAAAAGAGAAAAATAAGACAGAAGAAAGGGTTTAACAGGTCCCATCTCAATCCAAAACAAGGTACACATTAAAACTTAAGACTCCAGAATAGTCTTCTTTTACTCTATTATTCCACCTTCTAGACACACTACGGTGGGGGTTGGGCCCCAAAGGTTCCAGGCAGCCCCAGCCCTGGAACAGCAGCTTTTATGGTTTAGAAGCTCCTAAGTCCCAGGTTGGTGTCACACACTGGTGACAGTTCTGTGGTCTCAGGGACAGCCCTTCCCCCTTGGCTCTACTGGGCACTGTCCTAGTTTGGGGTCTCTGGGGAAGCCTCAACCCCTTGGCTCCACTAGGCATTGTCCTTGTAGGATTTCTCCAAGAGGCCCCTTATGGCAGACCTCTGCCTGGGTTATATGCCCAAGGCTCCTGGCAGCTCCATCCTTTGAAATCTAGGTGGAAGCAGCCATGCCCTCACAACTCATATGATCTGCCTGCTGGCAGAGATGGTTCCACGTGGACACTGCTGTGGTTTGCCACCCATGCCCTCCAGAGGAGTGCCTACTGTGTAGCCTTCACCACACCTGGGGCAGCTAAGAGTGCAGCATCAGAATGTAAGGAGCAGAACTTTGAGGTAGCACCTGGCATTGATTACCAAGGTCCCCTTGGTGACTAAAGCCCCTCTCTTGACATAGTTCTGTCCCCTAGGCCTTGGTACTCTGGGTCTGTGATAGGAGTGGCAGCCCCAGTGATCTCCCAAATGCCTTCAGGGTCATTCTTCCATTATCTTGATGGTTAGTACCAGGCTTCCACAGACCATACTAATTTCCTTATCAAGTGGTTGCTTGGCCATACCCTTGGTGTTCTCTTCCAAATATGCTTTTGTATTCTTTACAACATGGCCAGGCTAAGAATTTTCCAAATCTTTCCATTCTGCTTTCCTTTGATTGTGAATTTTGTCTTTAATTCATTCTCTCTTCTCTTGTTTTACTATCAGCAGTGAAAAGAAGCCATGGTGCACTCTCAACACTTTGCTTAGATATTTCTTCCACTACATATCCTAATTCATCACTCTTAAGTTCCTCCTTCCATAAAACACTAGCCCACAAACACAATTCAGCCAAATTCTTTGCCACTTTATTATAAGGATTGCCTTTCCTCATTTCCAATAACATGTTCCTCATTTCTATCTCAGGTCTCACCAGAAAAGCCTTTTACTACTTATATTTTTACCAACATTCTGCTCATGACCAGCTAGGTAATCTCTAAGATCGAGGCTTTCTTTATAGCGCTTACCTTCTTCTGAGCCCTCATCACTCTACAGCATTAAGAATTGCCCTTAATGCCCCATGGACAGCAATGCAGGCTTCTTCTAGCCTGCCCCTCCAAATTCTTCCAGCTTCTACTCATTACTCAGCTGTGAAGCTGCTTCCACATTTTTAGGTAGTTGTTACAGCAGTACCCCCACGACTCAGTATCAACTTCAGTCTTAGTTGATCAGGGCTACTATAACAAAATACCTTAGACTAGGTAATTTATAAATAGCAGAAACTTATTGCTTATAGTTCTGGAGTCTGGGAAATCCAAGATCAAGGCACTGGGCTATTTGGTGCCTGGTGAGGGTCCCATTTCTCATAGATGGCACCTTCTATGTGTCCTCACATGGCAGATGGGCAAGGCAGCTACTTCAAGCCTCTTTTATAAGGATACTAATTTCATGCATTATAGCAGAGTCCTCATGACCTAATCACCTTCAAAAGGCCCTACCTCTTAATACTATCACCTTGGGGATTAGGTTTCAACATATGAACTTTAGGTGGACACAAATATTCAGACCAGGGCACTATCCACACCTTTGAAGATTGTTCCTTTTGTTATTTTTAATTGACACATAATAATTGTACATATTTATAGGATACAGTGTGGTATTTTGGTACACATATACAACGTGCAATGATCAAATCAGGGTTATCAGCATATCTATCTTCTTGAATATTTATCTTTTTGTGTGTGTTGGGAACATTCAAAATCTGCCCTTCTAGCTCTCCAAAAATATACATTAAACCTAGGCAACATAGTGAGACCCCCATTTCTACAAAAAAAGAAAAATTAGCCAAGCATGGTGGCATGTGCCTGTAGTCCCAGCTACTCAGGTGGCTGAGGCAGGAAGATCACTTGAGCCCAGAAGTTTGAGGTCACAGTGAGATATGATGATGCCATTGCACCCTAGTACAGGCAACAAACTGAGACCTTGTCTCAGAAAAAAAATACATATATCTATATACACATTAAATTGTTGTTAATTATAGTCACCCTATAGAACACTAGTACTTATTCCTCCTATCTAGCTTTATTTTTCTATTCATTAACCAATCTTTGGCTCTCTCCCCACCCCCTACCCTTCCCAACTTCTAGTAACAACTATCCTACCCTCTACTATGAGATTAATTTTTTTTTAGTTTCCAAATATGAGTTAAGAATGTGCAGTATGTATCTTTCTATGCCTGGCTTATTTCACCTAACATAATGTCCTATG
>NW_012154118.1:147998-150233 GCF_000956105.1 Propithecus coquereli
TTTTCACTCACATTTCTACATACGAGTGTTACTTGTCATTACTAAAGTGACATATTCTTTCCTCGGGATGTTTATCTGTGTTCATCCTGGTCTTCAGAGCACTAACACTGACTGATTCTTGAGCAAATCAGCTGACCCATGCCTCACCTAGCCTATCCTGGAAGATGACAGTGGCCTATAAATGGCCACATCTATCTTTTTAGGAACCACCAAACTTACTCAATTTATTCTTGGTTTCTGAAATTCATTATGCAATCACAACTAAAAGCATATGTTACATCTGTATTAGATTTCTGTTAACATTAATGGGGTAATATGTCTAGACTTGGAATGTCATGCGTTTTTATTAGTATATCCTGTTATTCAGAAGTGATAAATTCCAAAATCCAATATTACAGCATTTATAAAAATATTAAACATATGTATTACATATATAGAACACCCATGTCCATGGGTTCCTCAATAATTAGCTCCAATTAATATGGATTCTCAGAGAGGGACAAGATAAATGACAGTTTAAGTGCTCTATCTATAGGGTCTGGCAGAACTGAGTTCAGGTCCTATTTCTGCCACCCCCTAGTTCTGTGACCTTGAACAAGTTAATTAACCTCAATAACCTCATATGTAAAATGGGAAATGAAAATAGCACCTACACATAATTTGTATTTATGTAAAGTAACATTCCCAAAACTTGCCTAGTAGTAAAAATCACCTGGAAAACATTAAATACACAGATTCTAAGACTCTTTCCTTTAGAGAATAGGATTGAGGAGATCCTGGTAGAGGGCTCACGAATTGATATTTTTAGTAAGTTTTTCCAAATAATCAGGATGATCAGGCATATTTATGAAATATTGCTGCATCACAAAGTTCATATTCCATTCAGTAAATGTTAGCGTTACTTCCATTTTTTACATTTGTCAAAATTTATTTTCCGGGAGACCCATGGGAAGGAAGATGCCCACTAAGCCAGTTTCCTCTTCTTAGTCACACCACTAAACTACAGTTCCTAGGTCTCACTTCTAGGTGATCCTCTGAAATTAACCATGTCAGCAGAAACAGTGTGTCTCTTCTTTCTTGTCATCCTTATCCGTCCAGTCTGATGGTTGTATATACTCAAAGGTTAACTTGAAACCATAGGTTAAAGATGGCAAAACCACAGTCTATAAATTACACAGTTACCTAAATGATTTTGTTGTGCAAATTTCCCCACTAACCCATGCTTGACTGCAACGTGAGAGAGGAATAAAGCTTTTTTGTGTTAAGCCACTGACTTGGAGTTGTTGCAGTAATCAGCATTACATATCTTAACACAGCCATATTACATCATCTAGGATTACTGAAACTGGTCTCATTTCCTTTGTTCAGGCTTCCCATCTCTAATTCAGCTTGCATACCACTACCTGACACTAATCTTCTTAAAACCACATTTTCATCACCTCACTTGCTTATACAAACATATGTTAGAGACATCTTTTACTTAACTTATCAGGTCAAAGTTCCTCCCCTTGGTTTTAAAAGTCCTAACTACTCCATCTTAACTATCCAAACTTTATTTCCAGAGTGTAGAAAAAAGAAAATGCTTAGGAGAAGTATAAAGAACTAAGGAGATGATTCTTTCTTCCTGGAAATCTTATTTCACATGGATTCAGAACCATACAACATAGCATATAATTTTTCTGTTTTTGTTGTTGTTATAAGATAGCTCTATATCCTCCCCTGGTTGGTAAGGTGCCATGGAGTGTGTGGTCCATGTCTCATACTTTTTTTGGACAATCCAGTCTCTGGCACCATACTAAACACAGACCAGGAATTCAATAAAACCTTGCTGCTTGATTGTTGAGCCTGATTCATTCCATAAGGTTTTGATATCCTTTCTTATGTTGAAAGTGTTTATTTCTGAAATGTAGTCTCTTACACAAAGTGCTGGGATAACATTAGGCAAAGTGTTCCATGTAAACATTTGAGAGCTTGTATACACAAGACACGTTTCAGTTCCATGTGTTCTGATAAGTAGTTATTTGTTCCCAGTTACTTAGTAGTTTTGGTAAAAATATAGAAATTACCCAAATCATTAGTTTTTTAAAGATAACATTAGAGGAGAAAAGAATCATAAAAATTACTTAGTCTATCCTCTTCATTTTATGGGTGGGGAAAATGGCATGGTGGAAGAAAGACTTGGCCAAGAGCCAAGAGTCCCATACCTTGGTTTCAGTTCCACTTGTATGGTTTGAA
>NW_012154118.1:150298-151551 GCF_000956105.1 Propithecus coquereli
TTTTGATAATAGCCATTCTAACTGGGGTGAGATAATATCTCATAATGGTTTTGATTTGCATTTCCCTGATGATAAGTGATGTTGAGCATTTTTTTCATCTATCTTTTGGCAATGTGTATGTCTTCTTTTGAGAGATGTCTAGTCAGCTCATTTTCCCATTTTTTGATCAATTTGGTTTTTTGTTGTTGAAGTGAATGTTTTATATATTTGGGTATTAATCCCGTGTCAGACAGATGAATAGTTTGCAAATATGTTCTCCCATTCTGCAAGTTGCCTCTTTACTCTGTTGATTGTTTCCTTTGTTGTGCAGAAGATTTCTAATTTGATATAATCCCATTTGTCTTTTTTTGCTTTTATTGTCTATGCTTTTGAGGTGTTCTCCATGTAATTCTTGCCCAGATAAGTATCCTGAAGCATTTCCCCTATGTTTTCTTCTAGTAGTTTTATAGTTTCAGGTCTTATATTTAAGTCTTTGATCTACTTTGAGTTGATTTTTGTATATGGTGAGAGATAGGGTCTAGTTTTTTTCTGTATATTAATATCCAATTTTCCCAACACCATTTATTGAAGAGACTGTCCCTTCCCCAATGAATGTTCATGATACCTTTGTCAAAAATTAGTTGGCTGCAAATACATGGATTTATTTCTGGGTCTTCTGTTCTCTTCCATTGATTTATGTGTCTGTTTTTATGCCAGTACTATGCTGTTTTGGTTACTATAGATTTGTATTATATTTTGACATTTGAGAGTGTGATGCCTCCAGTTTTTTTCTTCTTTCTCAGGATCTCTTTGGCTACTTGGGGTCTTTTTTCGTTCCAAGTGAATTTTAGGATTGTTTTTTCTGTTTCTGTGAAGAATGTCATTGATAATTTGATAGAGATTGCACTGAATCTGTGAATCTCTTTGAGTAATATGGTCATTTTCACAACATTAATTATTCCAATCATAAACATGGGATGTCTTTCCATTTGTTAGTGTCCTCTTCAATTTCTTTTGTCAGTGTTTCATAGTTTTTCTTGTAGAGATCTCTCACTTCCTTGGTTAAATTTATTCCTACATAATTTTTTTTTGTAGCTATTATCCCTGGGATGACTTTATCAATTTCTTTTTCCACTAGTTTGTTGTGGCACATGTTTGAATTTTTTTATCATTAAAGATTTTTCACTCACATTTCTACATACGAGTGTTACTTGTCATTACTAAAGTGACATATTCTTTCCTCGGGATGTTTATCTGTGTTCATCCTGGTCTTC
>NW_012154118.1:154136-183903 GCF_000956105.1 Propithecus coquereli
ATATTTTAAAAGTATACAGTTTTCATAGTAACTTATTCCAATAATGTTGCCTACAAATTATATCTGTTCTTATTCACTATAAACTGTATATAACTTAGATGTCAATATAAAATCTCTGCCACTTAAGCTTTAAGTAAAATTGTCCCCAAAGTTTTACCCCTGATTCTACAGCCTGTGTGTGCCCAAGCCCTCCTCAGGTTGTCTGTGAACGGGCTCAGGTGTCTTCTTCATTCTCTTAGGTGGAGTTTCTGTTTTGAAGTGTATCTAGGACTTGCACAGCAGGATAAAGGCAACCCAAGGGGACACTGTTTACTAGGAGAGAAACAAATTTACAGGCAGCTCAATCTGTGAGGGATCTCCCTCTTCCACTGCAGATCTCTGGGCTGATTGGGGAGCTGCTCAGAGTCTGTGCAGAGACATTCCACTGGAAAGCAGGTGCAGCAAAAATATGGTGCCTGCCAATACCAGGCTTCTGCAACTGATGACAGCAGGTCGTGCTGGTGCACAAAGCCAGGTCTGCTCAGGACCCAGCCATCCGGCAGTAACCTTATCATCACCCCCACCAGGCCACGGAGGGAAGAGACGCTTCCCTATGTTGACCCCTGTGAGGGTTGAGCACACCTCCTCCCCAGTGTGGAAGCCAAGCAGAGGAGGAGATTCAGACACCACAGGAACCACTTGGGAAGCCTTGGGTGACTGCCTCAGTGGGTCCTAGGTGTGAGGGGAGAAGCCTGGGCAACCAACAGCTCTGGCCCAGCTATGCAGAATCCACGCCACTAGAGAAACCCCTGCCTGCATGCTGGGCATCAGCAGTCCCCACACTGGTGGAATAGCCCCAAATACGAGTGTCTCTGCCCCCAAAATCCCAAGAGCCAGCTCTGAAGCTTTCACTGTGCCCAAGTCCAAGGCTCTTCCCCTGTAGCTCCAGGGTCCATGCCAGGACCATGACTCCATAGCTGAGACTCCAGAGTTGTGCCTCGACCCCAAGATCCCAACAGTACTGCTGGGCTGGCAGAACCTCCCTGAGGTCCAACACTTCACCCAGGATCCCTCAGCCCTAAGCAGCCATTACTCCTGGACTTGCTTAGAGAGAATCCCTGGCAAAGGAGACCAGGGGCCCTACATACCCATTAACCCAGAACCAAGAGAAGAGTAGCCAGATGAGAAGAAACCAGCAAAAGAACACTGGCAACTTGAAAAAACAAAATAATTTGACACCCCCAAGGGAACACAATGGAGCTACTGTAGTAGACTCCAATTATAAGGAAATTGTTGAAATGACAGAAATGGAATTCAGAATGGATGGCAAATAAGATGATTGGAATTGAAGAGAAAGTTAAAGAAGCCAAAAAAACTTTTTCAGGAAATTAATGAAAAAAATGAAAAAGTCACTGGAGAGCTAGACAACATAAGAATGGATATAATAGAACTTAAAGAAATGAAGGAGTCATTCAGGGAATTTCAATATGCCGCTGAAAGCTTTAACAATAGGCTAAACCAAGGAGAAGAAAGAATCTCAGAGCTTGAAGACAAGGCTCTCAAGATAACCCAGTCATTCAAAGAGGCATAAAGAGTATAAAAAAATCCAAGCAATCACTGAGAGAGATATAGAACTATGTAAAATGTACTAACTTTCAAATTATAGGTATCCACGAGAGTAAAGAAGAAAGAGCTAAAAGCATGGAAAACCTATTTGAGGAATTATTCAGAAAAACTTACTGGGCGTTGCCAGAAATTCAGACATACAGACAACAATGTACACTGGGGGAAAGAAGCCCTATTCAATAAATGGTGCTGGGAAAATTGTATAGCCACATGCAGAAGAATGAAACAGGACCCATACCACTCACCACTCACAAAAATTAATTCAAGATGGATAAAAGACTTAGATCTAAGGCATGAAACCATAAGAATTCTAGAGAAAAATGTAGGGAAAACTCTTCTAGATACCTGCCTAGGCACGGAATTAATCAAAAAGACCCCAGTGGCAATCATGGCAATAACAAAATTAATAAATGGGATTTGATTAAACTAAAAAGCTTGTGTACAACTAAGAAAACAATCAACAGAGCAAATAGGCAACCTACAGAGTGGGAGAAAATATTAGCAAGCTACACATCTGATAAAGGGCTAATAACCAGAATCTATAAAGAACTCAAGCAAACCAGCAAGAGAAAAACGGCCCTATTAAAAAGTGGGCAAAAATCATGAATAGATGCTTCTCAAAAGAAGAAAGACAAATGGACAATAAACATATGAAAAAAATGTTCAATATCACTAATCATCAGGGAAATGCAAATTAAAACCATAATGAGATATCATCTTACCCCAGTTAGAATGGCTTTTGCCCTTTTTAAGTGCAAAAACAAAAGATGGTGGTATGGATGTTGACATAACACTTACACACTGTTGGTGGGACTGCAAATTGTTAAAACCTCTACGGAAAATAGTATGTAGGTTCCTCAAAAAACTAAAAATAGACCTACCATTTGATCCAGCAATCCCACTACTGGGTTTTTACCCAAAGGAAAAGAATTCATTTTATCAAAAAGACCCTTGTACTCTAATGTTTATTGCAGCACAATCCACAATTGCAAAGATATGGAATCAACCTAAGTGCCTACCAATCATGAGTGGATTAATAAAATGTGGTATTTGTACACCATGGAGTACTACTCAGCCATAAAAAAGATGAATTAATATCTTTTGCAATAATCTGGATAGAACTGGAGAACATTATCCTATGTGGAGTATCTAAATAATGGAAAAACAAAAACCACTAAACAAACATGTACTCACTATTAAATCAGAACTAACCAATAAGCACACAAGTACACAGAGGGAAGTAAAGCTCAGTGGTAAGCATCTGGAGGGAGGAGGAAGGAAGGGAGTGAAATAAACCAACCTAATGGGTACTATTAACACTATTTGGGTGGTGGGCACACCTATAGCCAGGACTCAGGCATTATAAAAATGATCCATGTAACCTAAAATATTTATATACCCTTAATATTTTGAAATTAAAAAATGACAAAAATAAAAATGATAAACAATAGCATTGTTACTGTTTCATCTCTTTATATTAGAAGAGCATTTTATTACAGAATAAAATAAAAATCAGGTAAAGCCAAAATTGCCCTTAAAAATCTATTCAGACAGACCTCCACTTGAGACCAACATTTAATTCATAATTTAATAAGTCCAACACAACCAGATCTTTCTCCAGCACTGGAGAATACAACTCTTCTGTTTGAGTCCCATAAAATATTGGGCTTGTGTTTAAGAAGTTATGAATGAAAAATATATACCTTTAAGCATTGAAATTCCATTCAACACAGGAAAATACTCATGCCATGAGAGACATGAATAAATTAGAATCAGTTGTAGTAAGAGTAGATTCAATATGCCTTAGAATAGACATGAAAGAGACAAGATCATATCAGCATTTTAGAAAGATTATTCTTATTTAAAAATGATAAACAATTGAGAGGAAGAACCCAGCATGAGGCAGCGATGTATACTTCACCCATGTTGATGAGGAGGGGGCAGGTGAATATATGTGAATAATAATCTAATAGATCATGCTCCTTCTTCCAGCACCAGGAAAGTTCTATTTTCTCTTTCTGTCTGATAGGAAGAGATAGGAACAGAACAGGTCATGTAACATTAGTGCTCTCATTTACCCTTCCATTAGATCACTGAGAAGAGAAAGAACATTGGATAATATTTCAAATATATTATGCCCAAAACAATTGCTAATGTCATTTAGTCCAAGCCTTTGGTAAGCCCTGTACTGGTTCAAATTATTGCAATCTTACCACAACCCAGTATTACAATTTATTAATCCCTATTTCTCAATGATAAACAATAACAAAATTTAGAACCTTGACCAAGGTCACCCAGGTAAATGAAAGAAAGAAAACTCAAACCAAATTCTACATGACTCATTCTACATGATTATAACCAGCAAGAATTCAAGTTCAGCAATGAAATCTAGCAAAATATTTTGTAATCTCTGCAAATATACCAGAAAGAGAGCTCGAAGTTTGTTAGACTCTAAACACTAAATCTTAACATTTCTTATAGACATTATTTCAAAGAGCATTTGTCATACTGTCTCAGTGATCACTGATGTGCCACTAATTTTTTTTGCTTAGTGACCTTATATTTTTGCCCCAAAATTCATGTTCCATGAGTCAGAAACTAGGACATTTCTTTATTTAGCATCATCCACTCTCCAGAGATAAGGCGTTGTTATCTGTCATGGTAACTTTATATCTTAATTTGGGGAAATCAATAAGAGTAATATGGGCAGTAGTGCTATCTGGTACAGAGATCAGGAATGAGAATATGCTTGTGTAAAGCAAATAACAAAAGGGCCTCTGAAAGACATGTACACAATCCATAAAATACCAGGGGAAGTCCCCAAATCTGCCACCATGAGTTATTACTATCACAAGGTATAAAATCAGTAATGACAACAGCAATGACTCAAGTTAATTGAATTTTGAGCTCCCTCATTGTTATCTTCACACCCAAAATGGTGCGTAGGCTTCTGTTTCTCTGACTGACATCATCTGTATAAAGCCTTCTACTCTTTCCTTCCATATTTTACATAAAATGTTAAGAAATAAAATAAAATTTCTCTTTTGGTAAGCAGTTCACGTAATGGTTGAGTCCTGTGTCCTTTGCTCACTTTTTCTGTAAAACTATCCACAATTTGAACTTCTTATGTTATGTGCCAGGCATTGTTCTAGGCTCTGGAATACAAAAGAGACAGGTCATTGCTTTGCAGAATTCATATTCTAGAAAAGAAATATAGACAACAAAAAATAAGCAAACGAATGATTGTTTTATACAGTGACAATTGCTACAAATTATGGGATAATGGCTGAGAGGAGAGTAGCAACTTTAGTTGAGTATAAGGAAGTACCTTTCTATGAGTGAATATCAATCGAGACAGTCAACATTCTGCTGTGATAACAAGTAACCTTAAAATCTCAGCAGGGCTGTCTGCTCCATGTCAGATCAACCCTCCAGGGTAACTAACATTTGTACTGTGACTCATGCTGGTAAGGTCTCCACCTTCCCGCATCTGCATCATCAGAAACAGCCCCTGCCCTCACCTGATATGGCAGAGGAGGAAAGACTGGAAAATAGCACAGCCAATGGCTTTTCCCCGTCACCCTCCCTCGCAGCCCATTGGCCAGACCAATCACACAGCCTTGCCTGACACCAGTCATTCATTGGTACTCTGCCCTCAAGATGTACACCCTTTAACTTGGTACACAAGGACCATCTTGACCTGTGTTCTTCACTGTTCATTTTCCCAACCTCTTCTCCTCTCAAAGAAAAGTGGGGTGTGTTCAGATCTTCACATATTTAGTGAAAAGAGCTTCCTACCACTATTCACCTTCCTTACTTTCTCTGGGATAGTTTTTACCTGTATTTCATAACTCAAGATTCGTCTCCTCTGGGGAATATTCTGTGACTCTCCAAAGCTGGGTGAGTGTTCTCTTCTGTGCTCTCACAGTACCCTATGCTTACCTCTGTTACTCTATGACTTGTTTTCCCGCCAAGCTCTCCACTAGACTGCAAATTTATGGAGAGCAGAACTATGTCCTCCTAATTATAGAATTTCAACATAGGTCCATAAAACAAAGGAGGCAGTTAAATATTTGTTCCAAGAAAAATTGAAAAGAAAAGGATAAATTATACGCTAGATGTATTAAGTGTAGTTGACTAGGAACATGGTATCATTCACCAAAAAAAAAAAAAAAAAAGGAGAGAACCATGGGAACAAACAGGTTTGATGTAAGAAGAAAAGAACTGGAATTTTTTTGAGTGCCCGTAATGCCAAGTACTGAGCTGGAAGTATTATAGATACTCAATTCAGATTTGGACCCAGTGAATTTGAGATACTATTTAGAATAATCATGTAGACATGTCCAAAAGATAGTTTAGACTGAAATCCAGTTGTCTTGGATGAAGACACAGAGATTTGAGATTCATCCACCACCTGATAAATGGTGCCATAGCCTGGCTCCCTACATCTTAAACTCTGCATGAAAATACTTGACAGAAATGTACTATGGGCGTAAGGCCAAGTCAACAGCCAGGAGCAGGCAGTTGATCGTGAAGAAAAAGCATCCTGAAGCAAGACATCATCGAGAACTCTAAAAGGTATATTCTATGAAGATAGGAACAAATGGAAGAAGCATGAGGCTCAAATTACTTCCATCACACATTTTGTTGGTGTTCAGCTTGATTTTGCTGTTCTGCGATGCCCCACATCATTTTTACATCCCCTACAATTCCATGATGCATCAAAGCTACTAGAATTTCTGAAAAGTAAGAGTCAAAGAGATCTTTATGATAAAGAGCAAAAGAACAATATGGGTTGAACAGGATGGGAAGGGATGAAATAGGTGAGAGAAGTAGAGGGCAAAAGAGTATGTTTAGCATAAAATCTTAAGGAATAAATATATTTTGAGGGAGAAGAAAAA
Organism: Propithecus coquereli; assembly: GCF_000956105.1. Classification (NCBI taxonomy): domain Eukaryota; kingdom Metazoa; phylum Chordata; class Mammalia; order Primates; family Indriidae; genus Propithecus; species Propithecus coquereli. The sequence continues at coordinate 160,643 of NW_012154118.1, forward strand.
TAGCTAAAGTGCTAAAGAAGGAACAGTTATACAGATGTGGATATAATCATGGTGAATTTCTAGAGATTAGTTCCCAATTACTAAATAAATGAAGTAGCCAGAGGGAAAACAAGAGAAGAGGAAAAGCCAGTAGGAATAAATGGAAATTAGTTATTACTTGCTTAATGATGAAGCAAACAATTTTCAATTTACAATTAGCTACTGGGAAGTCTCTGAAAAGAAAACTGTCTTATTTACCAGTTGAAATGCCACTTCCATCTGATTTTAGTTCTCCTATCATTCTTCTTTAGTTCTTTAATACAAGGACTAGTTAATTGTCAACACAAATCTGGCAAATGCAACATATTTTCTGGTCAGCCTGACTACAGAAGAATCATATGGCTAAAACAGTCAGTTCAATATACAATACTTCAGCTCACAATGACAGTCCCTTAAGATCAGTGCTTAAAACCTCTCTGTCTTGTGCTGTTTGTGGATCTATATAGATTGCAGTAAACTGGAGGCAGGAAATCTTTTGTCTATGTCAGCTGAACTCCAGTCCTCCAAATACTGCTGTAATGGAGTTATCCTTCAAGCCTCTTTCATTTTGATTTTGCTCCTCCAAATTTTGCAATATATTAACTCATTCTGGGGTGAAATTTTTTTTATAAAACTAAAAAACTCTATAAGTTTCTAATTCTAGAAAGTACCTAACCAAATGATTTTTGAAGTGTATTCTTCAGAATTGATATTTATTTTTTAGGTGTTAAACTCAAGAATAAGCAGTTAAACAGCTTTATTTAGTATGCAATTTCTATGTTTTTTTAATATTTTAATACCCACTGTGATTTTCCCAAAGGCAGTTTATACTACGAAGTTTTTCCAACAGTTATTTGATCTTGGAACCCCTTTTTCATAGAGCACATTTTAGGAAATATTAATCTAGCTTAAAGCATGCCAGAGCAGATCACATTTATTTTTGGAGCATTTACTACATGATTGGCATTGTGCTAGCACAATCTGGGAAAGCAGACTGAATTTCTGTCTGGGTAAGATATACATTAAATTATAATTAATTTCATAATTCTAAGTGTGAAAATTACTGTAAAAGAAAAATTCAGGAGAATCTAGCCTAGCCTGGGAGGTGAAGGAAGGTTTCTCTGTGAAATGATGTTTAAGCTAAGACCTGCAATATGGATATGAGTTTGTTAGATGAAGAGAAAAAACAAGAACATTCCAGGTAGAGGAAACAGCAAATGCAACAGGTCTGAAGCAGGAGAAAGCATCACAAATCTGAACCACGGATAACAATGCAGTAGAGCTGAAAGGACAGGAATGCAGCCCTCATGGAGTACACTTTCTAGTTGGAGAAAATAGGGAGTATACTTTACATTCTAATTCCAAACTATGAGGAATCTCCTTTTCCAGCCAATGACAAACTAGCTGTTTAAGACTGATGCGCTCACCAAAAATAAACATAAAAATCATTTCCTTGAAGGCATTGGATAGCTACCAAAGCAGTGACAACCTAAGGGAACATGATTCCAGGAAAAAAGAGAAGGCCACTGAGGTGAGCCAAATACTGGGAGCCTCTTTGACCCCGAAGGCATTAGCCAGTTTGAAAGCTTCAGCTCAGAGACTGAAAAGCTTAGCAGAACACTCAGCAGTTTCACAGCGTTAAGAGGACAAAACTTATGTCCAAGGCCAGGCAAGCAGGAGGAACACAGGTTAAAATACTGAAAAGGACCAAAGAAAAATTTTCAGTTGGGAAAAATCAAAGGACAGCCTCTGACTAGAGTGTTTGCAAAGGCTAAACTCCAGCTTCAAATCAACTCTATGTCTGTTTAGACTAAAGTGATAGATCCTACCCTAACTGCCTGCAAGAAGCAAAAGTAAACACTCTCAAGAGGAAGTGGTCATCATTCCATACCTCAAATTATCTCTACAAATTGTAATTCACAATGGAAGTCTATATGAGTTAGAAGAAGACACCCAGACTGAAGGAGAAAAAGAAAAAGAGATGGAAAATATAGAATACTGCTTAAGAAACATTTAGGGCTTGATAGAAATGTCTAACATACTTGAAGTCTCAACAACAAGAGGAGTGAGGAATGGAGCAAAGAAATATTTCAAGAACCAATGACTAAGAGTTTTCTAAACTAATGAAATTAAGCCACAGATACAAGAAGCACTGTAATTCCTAAGCAGGATAAATGCAAAGGAAACCACACCCAGACATACCATAGCAAAACAGTAGAAACTAAAAGATAAATAGACAATCTTAAAAACAGCAAGAGAGAACAGAAAGCATTACCTCCAAAGAATCAACAATAGGACTGAAAGCCGACTTCTCAATAAAAAAAAAGTAGAAGGCAAAAAAATCTTCAAAATGTTGAAAGAAAATAACTGCCAAACTTGAATTCTATATCCAGACAAAAATTTACTCAAAAAAATGATGGTGAAATAAAAACACATTGGAATATATAAAAACTGAAAGAATTATGCTCCAGCAGAACTATATTTTAAAAGAGATACCAACATGGGGTTTTCAGGCAGAAGAATAATAATCATAGATGGAAGCATGGAAATAACAAAGGGAATAAATACTAAGAAAAAGGATAAATATGTAGGCAAGTCTAAATAAAAATTAGCTGTATGAAACAAAAATTATGTCTTGAAAAATATGTGTGTGTATTATATAAATGCAGGACAAAAATAGCACAAAAGTCTAGGGGAGGCTAAAGAAAATGTTCTAGGATTCTTGCATTGTCTAGAAAGTCATAAAACAATAAATTTATACTACATTTTATAAGTCAAAACTGTATGTTGTAAATTGTATGGCAACTACTAAAGAAAAATAAAAGGGTAGATAACTAAGACTTAACAAGGAAATATAGAATTAAAATTCTTCATTGAACTTCTACTTCTACCATGATGGATTAGGTACCAAACTTGCCCTGTCACCATTAAACAACTAGAAAACTGGACAAATTACATGAAACAACTATTTCCATACATCAGAATATCCAGGTAGCACAGGACTACGACTCCTGAGAAAAGAAAAACAAATGAGGTAGGGCCTACTGTCGCCCCAGCTTTCCACGTGGAGTCATTTTCAAACCATAGGAGTGGTTTAATCAAAGCCTGGCTATCTCAATGAACTGAGGAACTAGAAACCAGAGTTCAAGGAGAGTGAGGTACCTAGAATTTGTGGGACAAACTATCATCAAGAAGGAAGATATGCAGAAAAAAAGATCCAGAAATCTGCATAGGATCCCTTGAGTCTGCTACTAAATAACAAACTGTGCATGGGGAGGGTAAAATTCTATAAGGTCAGGCAAAAAGCTACCAAGGTCTAGCTGAACAATTTCCAAAGCTCAGGCAAGACTGGGAGACATTCTAGTTTTAACCAGTGTGGAGAAGCATTTTTGAACATCCACAACATTCGGTAAGGTTCCAGAAGGGTCATGCCTTAGTAGTAGAGCTAAACTAGACCTAGAATAAAGGCTACTCCAGATCTGCTCTTTAAAAAAAAGATAAAGGAAAAAAACAAAAACAAGAAAACTTGGAAAGGAACAAGCTGATCCACAAAAGTAAACACAAGAGAAGGCATGAATCTCACTCAGAAAGCCTTACCAACACCAAGGCTCTCTGCTGAACATGCAATGTGGTCAGTGTTCAGGGCAATGAGCCTTTGTTGCTCTCTCTTCTAGGACAAGGGAAGAGTGATATTGTCAGTGTAAAATAAACAGAACACTTAGAGCACCACTATCCAATAGAAATTTAACACGAGCCACAAACACGATTTTAAATTTTCTAGAAGTGACGTTAACACAAAAACAAAGATAAAATTAATTTTAATAACCTATTTTATTTCATTCAGTATATCCAAAATATTATGATTTCAGCATGTAATGAATTTTAAATAATTGTTGAGATATTTTATATTTCTCATGCAAAGTCTTTGAAATACAGTGTTTATTTTACACCTTGAGTAATCTAGACTAGCTTCATTTAGACTAGCTTCATTTCAAGTACTCCACAGCCATATGTGGCTAGTGGATTCCATACTGAACAGCACAGGCCCAAAGCAAGGGAGTCCAGATTTGAGGTTCCACCTCTGTATAGAGTTGTCTAGCAGAGCCAGAACCAAGGGATCTTGAGCTTATAGGAAGCTGGGCATAGGAAGTCATCATTCCCTTGGAAAATTTACCATAAGAAGCTAAGTTTGAGTGCAGCCACCTGTGATCTTTCAGGGCTATTCTGGGACAATCCTGCTTGCCACATCATAGAATGATATTGTTAATATTCAAAGCATTTAATTAACATATCTATCTCCTTTTATACCTCTTCCAAGAGCTTAATTAGACCATTAGATAAAAGGAGCAACCCACCGCAAGAATGTCCAATCTGCCAGGCATAGTGGCACACACCTGTAGTTCCTGCTACACAGGAAGCTAAGGCGGGAGGATCACTTGAGTCCAGGAATTCTGGACTGTATTGTGCTATCCTGATCAGGTGTTCACACTAAGTTCAGCATCAATATGATGACCTCCCAGGAGCAGAGCATCATCAAGGTGCCTAAGGAGGGGTGAACCGGCCCAGGTCAGAACCCAAGCAAGTCAAAACTCTTATGTTGATCAGTAGTGGGATCATGCCTGTGAATAGCCACCACACTCTAGCCTGGGCAACATAGTGAGACTCTGTCTTTAAAAAAAATCTTAAAAATTAGCCAGGTGTAGTGGCGTGCACCTGTAGTCCTAGCTACTCAGGAGGCTGAGGGAGGAGGAACACTTGAGCCCAGGAGTTTGAGGTTACAGTGAGCTATGATCACACCACTGCACTCCAGCTGGGGTAACAGAGGGAGACCCTGTCTTTAAATAAATAAATTATTTTGATTTAAAAAAAGCAAAAACAAAAAAAACAATGTTTAATATTTCAGAGCCATTGACCTCCAGTTGTCGACAATGGGAATCATATGCAAACTGATAAAGATTATGTAATGGATAATATTTAATAAAGGCATGTGATTTATTAGAAAATCATACATCTACTTTACTACTACAGACAGCAGTAAAATAGTAGTCTGTCTAAGAACTATAAAAGGCAGTGAAAGGGCATAGCTCTTGCTTCCTGTGAAAATCCACTGGTTCAAAGGGCATGTATGTCTAGACTTTATACATGTAGGATACTGTGTCACTTGTTTATGGTACTAGATTTTTTGGGTTACTCAGTGATATAAAATATTTTTCCCAGACATTCTGCATAATGTAATTCACACTGTAGTTTATAATGTAATTTTTAGTGTAGTCACATTGTAATTAGTAGATCTTAGTCACAGAAGGAAGATATATCTCCTTTGGTCTCTTAAACAGTAATTGGCCACATTTCAGCTCAAAGCAACAAAACCAGAAATATTCAGAAAGCTTGTTTGGGGTAACTAAGTACAAGGTAAATTTTGCCTGGCTCAGTGATTATAGATGTCCTGAAGGCAACATGGTTAAGTCTCACTCAGTAAGTGTGTTTGTTGAATTTCTGCATTTCTTCTTTCAGTTTCGTATTCAGGTCCTATTTAGCAATTTTCATAAATTCTTTAGAATGCTTCTTCTTAAATCCCTATTTAAGGCGTATGCAACAAAAACAAGACAGTATTTCTTTTCAATTGACACCTAGAACCTCTTCAGTGACTCTCACAGGATTATTTCCTGTAGCCAGGATTCTCAACTGAATTATTTGGCAACTGCTCCTTTCTAAATGGATTTCCCGTTGGAAAATTCATGCAGCTGAAACCTAAACACACAGGCAGGTACATCTTTAAATAGGACTGTGTAACTTTAAGTTTGGGGACTTGATAGCTACACAACAATTTTGACTTGGGTACAGCAGCAGCAGACATTCAGTACATCCTTTTAGAATAAACCTCTTGAGAGGATTTCTGCAAGGTTATTTACATCAATGACAATAACAATGATAACAATAATATTGATATTCAATATCTATTGAGTGATTATCACATGTGGGCATTGAGCTAAGAATATCACAGGACTCCTTAGTTCCATTTGTACAACAACCTTTGAGGAAGGTACTTTAATTTGCCCTTGAGGAAATATTGCAGGAAAAAGTAACCTGTACAGACTCACCTGGCTAATAATGGTGAAGCTGGAGTTTGAACACAGTGTAATTTCAAGTCTCATTCTCATTCTTGCCATACATACTGACTCTCACTTGTGAAGGAGCTAAATCCCACTTATACTTCAAAATCAATTCAGACATCTCTTCTCCAATAAGCTTCTCTGCACCCCATTCTAGATCTAAAACTACGGGCGTAGTGGCACATGCCTGTATCCTTCTCCTTTGCTCCCAAAGCACATTTGCATTTCCCATTCACCACATTTTTTACATCATTTAAATTATCTGTTTAGTCCTCAGTGTCTTCCACTTGGTTTAACATTTTTTAAGGCAGTGATTTTGAACTGAAGGTGATCTTGCCCTCCTGAGTACATTTGGCAATGTATGGAGATGCTTTGGGTTGTCATATCTGATGGGGGGCAGTGTGCTATTAGCATTTCTTGGATAGAGACCTGTTATGCTGCTAAACATTTTACAATGCACAGAACAGCCTCCCACTGGAAAGAAATATCTCACCCAAAATGTCAGTAGTATTGAGGCTGAGAAACCCTACTTTAAGGCAAGACCAACCATAAATTATTAGTGTTCATATTCAGCACACAATATAATATCTGGTATGCAATAAATGGTCAATTGATGCTTGCTAAATAGGATTTAACTAATATTGCAGTTAGAAAACCATGCTCCATTTTCTATTCATTTGAAAATGCTTTTCCTAAACTTCAGGTTTAGTTGGCCCCTCCATCCTTGATGAAGTATTAGCACCTTAAGTCACCCACTAGACTGCAGAAAATCTCTCTGCATTTATATACGCTTGTTAGATAGTGACCGCCTATCACTATTAGATATCTTTGCATCTTAGTCCCTGCTTACACAAAGCAGTTTTTAAAGATACTATAAAAGGCTACAAGAAGAAATAATTAGGTGACTTGTTGGCATCTCTCTCCTGGGAAGGCATAGCTCCTCTTAGCCCCAAGCCCTATAGGGCATGCAGCTGCAGGGCATCTACAGCCAGCAGAGAGTGAAATCATCTGGGTAAAATGAAGCCTGGCCCTGATGTACACTACTATTTTCTATTTTCTGTTTTTCTGTTATATAAGCCATTATATACAAGCTCTAACAGCTGACCTCGCTCAAGTTTCTTTCAAACTTCCATTGCTCCTCATTGAGGCAGCGATTTTATTTTTATCTGTTCTTCACAGGTCTGAAAAAGCATATCACCAAAACTAGCGTCAGGATACTCTGCAGCAGGGACTTTCTTGCTTTTTTTGCAGAGATATAAACAAACATTCCTCTGAGAACTCACTACACAAAAAGTTGTGATTTTTCTATCAAAAACAGATGAAATAGGATCAAGAGCCATAATTGATAGCTCTGGTCAAGAGCAAGAAAGTGAAGTCTTTCTCACAAAAGGCATTGGAAAAAAGTCTGCTAAATTCTATTGGATCGTTAACAACCTACTTAACCTCTTTTTGTTAATGTTTATATTTGATAGCAGTCTAATATTGGTAGAATAATGGTAATCTCCATGTCCTTCATATTTTCAATGAATTACAACCTGTAGTGCACTTTCCTTAGTTTAATATCTCATTCTTTCTTAGGCTATTCAATCTTTCTTTTTGGTTTAAGATTTCGTTAAGATATTTCTCTAGTGTTTTTTCTAAGCACTAGATTAATGACCATTTGTCATTAGATCACTCTTTCCATGGAAGAAAATGCCACTACAACTTCCATTTTTAGCTATGACGAAGTAGCTACTAGCAGATCACACTGACACACTACAAAAACTAAATAAAATACAAAACAAAAATCATTTTGGAGGTATTGGAAAGCTACAGATCAGCCAGGACTTGAGGGGCCAAGAGCCCAGAGAGACAAGAAGCTTATTAAATATAGTGAGCTCAATATCCTGTGTATCAATTTTCCCCTTTGAGGCATTTGCCAAATCATTAGGACTCTGGGGCAAGAAACAAAAGGATAGTCAATGAAAGAAGCAGAAATTAGCAGATGAGTAAGGTTTTCAGTGGTCTCAAGGAGTTAGGGAAATAAAAATTTGAGTTCAGGCCTTACAAGGCAGCCAGGACTTGAGGGACCAAGAATCTGAGGAGAAGAAACGATCCCGACATGATACAATGTTTCTCCCTTCACGATATTTGTCAAATCTTAAGCTAAGCAAGGTGAAAGGCTAAAAAGCTAAATAGAAGGTCACTGTATAGCAGAGAAAAGCTTTTTGTAGGATGTACCGAGAAAGAAAGAGCAGCAAAATGACACGCTTTAACTGGGGACTCCTGAGTGCTAAATCCCAGAAGCCTGGGAAAACCAGAGGTAGAAATAGCCTTACAAAGGCTGGACCAACCTTATGACACCCCGTTCCCCTATTAGATCGAGGTGAATTGCTGCTATCTCGCTGTTTCCCAGAGGACAAGTTAAATTCTATTTAAAGGAAAATAGTGTCAACCAAATCCCAATATTTTTTTATACAAATCTGCCATCCAATCAAAAATTATCAGAACCAAGAAGGAGGACAAAGAACAGTAGAAAAAAGGTAATAGACAGGGAATCAGAGGTGATTCAGATTCAGATTCAGCTGTCAAAAAGAAATTTAAAATGTGATTAATATGCTCAAGAAGATAATATAGACACACTATATATATATACACACATATGTATATTCAAATATATCAAAAATTACATTAAATATAAACAGATTCATTAATCCAATGAAGATAAAAATTGACAAGCTGAATTATGAAAACAATAGTCATCTCTATACTGCATATGAAATATGACAATGATATTATAAGAAAGGAGAATTATAATCTAATCATTCATATAAAATAAATGCAAAAATCTTTAGCAAAATGTTAGCAGTTCTAATCGAAATTATATAAAACAAATAATAGATTGCAAACAAGTTGGATTTATTCCAGGAATGGAAGTTTGCTTCAACATTGAAAAATGCATTTGATAAAATTCAAAATTCATGCATAATTTTTCCAAAAGTTTGGTAATGTTCTAAATTAATTTTATCAGGGTATGTGCTTCTTAAGAAATCTACAGCAAACATCATGTTCCACAGTAAAATGTTACAAGCTATACACACATATTCTGGAGAGGCTACTATGCTTAATAAGACAAGTAAAAAGGAATAAGAATTGAAAAGGGATAAATAAAATCATATTCACAGATGGTATGGTTATATTTGTAGAAAATTTACAATATTCTGTAGAAAACTATTAGAATTAATAAATGAATTTGGCCAGTTGAACACAAAAAATCAATTGAGGCTGAGCGCTGTGGCTCACGCCTGTAATCCTAGCTCTCTGGGAGGCCAAGGCAGACAGAATGTTTGAGCTCAGGAGTTCGAAACCAGGCTGAGCAAGAGCAAGACCCTGTCACCACTAAAATTAGAAAGAAATTAATTGGACAACTAAAAATATATAGAAAAAATTAGCCGAGCATGGTGGCACATGCTGTAGTCCCAGCTACTCGGGAGGCTGAGGCACGAGGATCGCTTGAGCCCAGGAGTTTGAGGTTGCTGTAAGCTAGGATGACGCCATGGCACTCTAGCCCAGGCAACACAGTGAGACTCTGTCTCAAAAAAATAAAAAAAATCAATTGAAATTTGGACACTAGAGACAAACATTTAGAAAATAAACGTTTTGAAACAACATCTTTTACAATAGCATCAAAAAACAACTTCAAAACATAGAAACACATCTAATGAAATATTTAGAGAACGTCTATACAGAAAACAAAAAAAATATGGAGACCAAAATAAAAACATAAATAAATATAGAATTATACCATGTTGTGGAATGGAAGACATATTATAAATATGTCATTTCTTCTCAAATTATTTTATAGACCCAATGCAATCCTAATAAAAATGCTTCTAGAGTCATAGATGTATGTATGTCTTTGTGTGCATGTGCATGTATATGTATAAATTGACTCTAATATTTAAATTTAAATGTAAACAGGCAGTATTTAAAAAGAATATCAAAATTGAAAGACTTATACTTGCAGGCAATGTGATTTGAAACAGAATAGAGAATACAGAAACAAACTAAAGCATATGTGGTCATCTGATTTGCCACAAAGGTCGTTACAATGTAGTGAAAAAAGAATAATTTCTTAATTTTAATTTTAGTTATTATGCATATATAATAGTTGTATATATTTATAGGTTACATGTGATGTTTTGATGCAAGCATACAATGTGTATTAATCAAATCAAGGCAATTGGGCTATCTATCACCTCAAGCATTTTTCATTTCTTTGAGTTAGGAACAATCCAATTCCATTCTTTTATTTTAAAGTATACAATAACTTGTTGATTATAGTCACTTCGTTATGCTATCAAATATTGTTCATTCCATCTAACTATATTTTTGTACCCATTAACTATCCCCATTTTGTCCTCCCCCTCCTGATAACCTTCCCCATCTCTGGCAACTGCCATTCTACTCTCTGACTCCATGAGATCAATTGTGTTAATATTTAGCTCCCACACATGAATGAGAACATGCAAGATTTATCTTTCTGTGCCTGGCTTATTTCACTTAACATAATGTTCTCCAGTTCCATCCACATTGTTGCAAAGGGCAGGATTTTGAGGTGAGATGGGATCGGGTGCTTTCAGGGTGACATGGCTCTGTGGAAAAGAATTTGGAGATACCTCAAAGAGCTAAAAATACAAATACCATTTGATCCAGCAATAGCACTATTAGGCATCTACCCAAAAGAGCAAAAAACATTCTATGATAAAGACATCTGCACCCAAATGTTTATGGCAGCACAATTCATTATTGCAAGGATGTGGAAACAACCCTAAGTGCCCGTCAATCCATGAGTGGATTATTAAAATTTGGTATATGTATACACTGGAATATTACTTAATCATAAGCAATGACAGTGATCTAGAACCTCTTATACTTTCCTGGATTAAATTTAAGCCCATTATCCAAAGTGAGGCACCACAAGATCTGAAGAATGGGCTCCGCTTGTACTCGCCATCAAATTGGTACTAACTGATCAACACTAGGGTGAACACATGGCAGAAATACTCTCCAGGGATTAGGGGGATGAGGGGTAAACCCGCAACTAAAGGACACAGGGAGCATTGTAGGGGGGAAGGGCATGCCCCTAACCCTTGCTTGGGTGGAGGCAAAGACATAAAGTATAACCTTAATGTTTGTACGCTCATAATACCCTGAAATAAAAAAAAAGAAAAAAGAAGAGCAGGATTTCATTCTTTTTTGTGGCTATGTAATATTATATTGTGTACATGTAGCATGATTTCTTTGTCCATTCATCTGTTAATTGAGACTTAGGTTGATTCCAAATCTTGGCTATTGTCAATAGTGAGGTAATAAACATGGGAGTGCAGATATCTTTTTGATATATTGATTTACTTTCTTTTGGATATAGACCTAGCAGTGGGATTGCTAGGTCATAGAGTAACTCTATTTTTAGTTTTTGAGGAACCTCCATAGTGGTTGTACTAATTTACATTCCTACCAACAGTGTACAAGGGTTCCCCTCTCTCCACATCCTTGACAATGTTCATTATTGCCTATTTTTTTTTTTTATAAAAGCCATCTAACTGGGAAACTATCTCATTGTAGTTTTGATGTGAATTTCCTTAATGACTAATGATATTCAGCATTTCATCATACACCTGTTGATCAGTTGTATATATTCTTTTCAAAAACTTCTATTCAGATCTTTTGCCCATTTTTATTGCATTGTTTGACTTTTCCTATTGAATTGTTGGAGCTCCTTATATATTCTAGTTATTAATCTCTTGTCAAATGGATAGTTTGCAAATATTTACTCCCATTCTGTGGGTTGTCTCTTTACTTTTATTGTTTCCTTTGCTGTGCAAAAGTCTTTTAGCTTGATGTGATTCCATTTGTCCAATTTTGCTTTGGTAGCCTGTGCTTTGGGGGTTCTACTCAAGAAATCGTTACCTAGACCAATGTCCTGAAGCATTTCCCCAAGGTTTTCTTTTACTAGTTTCATAGTTTCAGGTCTTGGATTTAAGTCTTTAATCCATTTTGATTTTGTATATGTCAGAGATAAAGGTCTAGTTTCATTCTCTTGCATATGGATATCCAGTTTTCCCAACACCATTTATTGGAGATATTTTCCTTTCACCATGGTATGTTTGGCAACTTTGTTGAAGATAAGTTCACTATAGATGTGTGCATTTATTTCTTCATTTTCTATTCTGTTTCGTTGGTCTATATGTCTGTTTTTATGCCACTACCGTGCTGTTTTGTTTACTACAGCTCTATAGTATAATGTGATTCCTTCAGTTTTGTTCTTTTTGTTCAGGATGGCTTTGGCTATTCTGGGTCTTTTGTGGTTCCATATAAATTTTAGGATTATTTTTTCCATTTCTGTAAAGAATGTCATTGCTATTTTGGTGGAGATTGTATTGAATCTGTAGAATGCTTTGGGTAGTATGGACATTTTAACAATATTGATTCTTCCAATCCATGAACATGAAATATCTTTCCATATTTGTGTGTCCTCTTTAATCTCTTTTGTCAATATTTATAGTTTTTATTATAGAGATCTTTCACTTCTTTGGTTAAGTTTATTCCTAGGTATTTTGTTTTATTTGTAGCTATCATAAATGGGATTGCTTTCTTGGTTTCTTTTTCAGATTGTTTGTTTTGGCATATAGAGATGCTACTGATTTTTGTATTGATATGCTGATTTTTGTATCCTGCAACTTTGCCAAATTCATTTATCAGTTTTAATAATTTTTTTGTGGAGTCTTTAGTCTTCTCTAGATATAAGGTCATATCATCCATAAGCAAGGATAATTTGATTTCTTTCTTTCCATTTGATTGTCCTTTATTTCTCTCTCATCTGATTGCAATAGCTAGAACTTCCAGTACTATGTTGAACAACAGTCATGAAAGTAGGCACCCTTGTCTTGTTTCAGATCCTAGAGGAACGGCTTGCAGTATTTGCCCATTCAGTATGATACTAGCTGTGGGTCTCTAAATACATGAATTTTATCATGTTGAGGTATGTTCCCTCTGTATACAGTTTTTTGAGAGTTGTTATCATGAAGAGATGTTGAATTTTATCAAATGTTTTTTGAGCATTGTTTGAAATGATCATATGGTTTTGTCCTTCTTTCTGTTGATATGATGTATCACATTGACCAATTTGTGTATGCTACACCATCCTTGCATACCTGCACTAAAACCCACTTGATCATGATGAATAATCTTTTTAATATGTAGTTGAATTGTTTGCTAGTATTTTGTTGAGTATTTTGCATTCATGTTCATCAGAGATATTGGCCTATAGTTTTCTTTTTTTGTTATGTCTTTGTCTGGTTTTTATATCAGGGTAATACAGGCCTCATAAAATGAGTTTGGGAGTATACCCTCCTCCTCGATATTTTGGAATAGCTTAGGTAGGATTGCTATTAGCTCTTTTTTGAATGCTTGGTAGAATTCACCAGTGAAGCCATTGGGTCCTAGGCTTTTCTTTGATTGGAGTTTTTTAATTACTGTTTCTACCTCATTGCTTGTTATTGGTGTACTCGGGTTTGAATTTCTTCCTGTTTCAATCTTAGTAGGCTGTATGTGTCTAGGAATTTATCAATTTCTTTTGGATATTTCAATTTATTGGCATATAGTTGCTCATAGTAGTCTTTAGTTATGCCCAGTAAGTCTGTGTATGACAGAGGCATATATTCTCCCTATCCAACAGAGAGGAAATGACAGGGTCATATGGAAAATATCTAAATAATGGTAATCAGAGGAATGCCCATAATCAAGATTGTATTTGAATGATATTCCTTCACTATATAAGCAAAGTAAAACCCAGTATATGAATCTGCTTCTTTTGTAGCCCAAGTCTATACAGTTAGGGTTTGATCTTTCTTCATAACATAAATATGGCTCAAACTCAGTATTTAAAGTTTCAGTGGGTTAACAGACACTGTAAAGAATTCAAAATTAAAACCAATGTTAAAACCTTTCAGAATCTATTTTAAATTTTTAATATCAGGCTTACAGAGAACATACTGTAGGTAGGTTAAGGCTAGAAACTGAAATAATTTTTTTATAGAAGTTAAAATGTTAATGAAATGTCTTCACCAGGGGCAAAGAAAAGGAAAGGATTAAATCACTGTTGTGTAACTCCGACTTAAGGGACAATATCCATGATGAACCTATTATCTCTTTTTCCAGGCAAGATATTTACTGAATCCACTTTTTAAACCAGCCAAAATTGCGAAATGCAATTCATTCTTTAAATAATTGGAAATCAGTATTGTGAATGGATTTTGATTGCTAGAAAAAAATGTTAGCTCTTTCTTATTAACGAAGTGCAGCTGAAAATGAAGAAGAAAGACAAATAAAATATGAACTTGTTAATGGACCCTGGAAAAATAAATGAGGTTTTTTTAATTTCTTGGTGACTGTGGAGAGACTGTTTATGTCACATTGAAAAAGACAGTTCTGTTGCAGTTCTGAGATATAAGTAGAGAACATACAGAAATTGTTATTAAATTATGTCAGATTTTTCTTCTCCCTAGCAACTTTTTAAAGAAGACTTTTAAAAATATAATGCTAAATATTAAATCACTTAGATTCACTTTTTCTTATATTTTCTGAAGTCTTAAATATACGTTAAATATATAGGCTCATTTATTCCAGAGGTAAATGGACTTTCAAGACAAGAAATTTGTTAGAAAAGAGTTGAATCTTAAATCTGGAGACAGATCAAAAGAAAGGACTCTGCTCAAAAATAAACCTTTAACTATATAGATTGGAGATAGCCAAGATAACTTTTGAGCATTCATTTACTGATCAAAGTGGAGAAAATGTTAAAAATATTATCCAGAAAATCTCAATACTCACTGTGAAATCAAACTAGGTAACAAAGTACAAGCTGTTGAAAATGATTTTTCGTGTTTCTCAGAATTTTGGCTTAAGCTCCCAAACCAAGGATACATAAAACAGACACCAAGGATTCCAAATTCCTCTTCCAAATAGCAAAACAGTCCTGATAACCTCACCCTCACCACCCCAATCAACTTATATAACTAGCATCCTTGAAATACCATAGAAATGCAAAGAAGATATTCTTTTCCCTGTAGGAAAGTCATGGGGAGTGCTTCTACTCATCCAAGCCAAGTTGGATGGGGCACCAAGATAACCACTCAAGGAGACTCTGAAAGAAGGAACACTAGCATCTCTTTCCCTGGCTGGACATTTGCTGAGCTTCAGATGTTTATATGCCCACTACCGGACTGTCACCAGGGTAAAGAGTGATAAGGCTGATATTGGAAGAACTCAGCAAGTGTTCCCAAAGAGACTGGGACATACTTGTACATAAAAACTGATGCTTGCTTCATGCCTGGAGAACCATGAATGTCAACGTTTGGCTAGAGTATCTACGATGTCAGGGTAAGGAGAAAAATGGCAATGGCTGCCTTCCTGTAAAACCAAGTGAACACCACACAGGTTACCAAACTCAAGCTGTCTTTTAGTTACACCCTCCCAAGAGGGTGACCAGAGGTAAAATGCTGTGGGGTATTACCAAAAGCATGAGCTTGTGGATCAAAAATGCTTCACAAGAGGTCAGCAAGGAAATTCATCTTCAGCATCAAGGAATGATGCAAGAAGGCAAATGTGCTTTTTGGCCACACTCAAATGGCCACTGTGAAAATGCCTATTTTTGAAGGCTTGCCATATAAAGGAAGGACATGATTACAACAGTCCTAGTGATATAAGAGGTCTGATGTTTGTCCATTAATCTCTTCTTCTCTTGTTGGAGGAGCAAGAAGAAGAAGCGTAAAAGGACAGCCATCCCCCATCTGCCACCACTGTAGATTCTCTGCAGAAGGATTTGGCACGAGCTAGAAAAAGAATGAAAGTTTTCAATAGTATGTGAAATTGAAGTTTTTATTTAAACTAAATTGGACCAGAAAGATTTGGAATTTGCCAATGATAGCACCAAATATCTAGGAAAGGAAATCTAGTATAAAGGTGATTAGAGGAAAAAAACAAGAACCATTTTCATATATATCCCATTGAATTCGCACTGTATAATAAACTAGTTACATAGATTACAAACATACTTTAAAATGTTTAAAGCATTATAGAAATAATGCTTATGTTTGTTGTGATTATAGTTACTGTTATGTCAAATCATAAAGACAGGTATAACATGTGTTTACTCTTTTCTTCTTTAATTTCAATAAGACAGCTACTATCAGTAAAATAATATTTCTGCATTTCAATCATATCATTTGTCCTCAAAATTCTTTAGTAGGTTTTCATCCATATCAAATTTGAATAAGCTCCATGTTATTTAAAGATGAAACACTAGCCCTCTTCTTACATCTTCTCATTTATTAACTTCTTTATTAAATGTTAATATCAAGAAGTACAGTTGTTGCATTTCATGTGCTTCAAAATTCTTTAAAAAAGAGCTTGTTAATATTTTTTTCATATTTTCCATTTATAAGTGCAAAAGTGAAACCTCCCTTGTTTAATAATCAATCTTCTCTGGCCTTTCTTGATTAATGATGTAAACCTTCCACTTTTTAAAAATTAAATACCCTCCTTATCTTCATTCAATGACTAAATCTCATCAACACCTGGAATCATAACTTGCAGATATACACCCTTCCTTCCGTTCACCACCCAGGACTTTCTCTAGGCTCAGGTAAGAGCAGCCACTGACCTGGGCTCTGCACTTTTGAGAACCAGCTTCTGGGGCCTGCAAAGGCCTTCTCCCCAGTTCCATCCTCCTGAAGGTAGATTGTACCGTGGATATGCACTCCACAGAGGTGGCCAAGGGGTAGCTGATTGTAGGAGGTGTGGAAAGAGCTTAGACAGGTGAGCCAAGTTGACCACATGCGTGGGTATAAGTCCGTCACAAAGCCAGAGATGGGAAAAGAAGTGGATAGGCCAACTCCTTTGAGCAACGAACTCCATGGAGTCTGAGGTTTCTGATTTTAAATCTGGCCTTCCAAATAATTAGGTCCATTTGTCAAAAGATGAGGATAAAGCATATTTTATTCAACAGTCTGTCGACTTGATTTATAACTTTAAATATTTAGATATTTGGTGTATGGGCCTCCATTTTTACTCTTGCCCTGGCCCTGTGCTGTTAGCGGCAGACAGGACAACCACTATCCACCATGTCACATGCCAGAAGTGGGGCTAAGGGGACACATAGACAAGTGATCAGTGAAAATGTCATTCACTTTAAAAATAGTTATTAGGATATTAATTAATAGATATTCTCTGCTTTGTTTTTAGATGCCTTCCATTAAATTTTCAAGTCTATCTTCAAAACAGATCTAACAGATACTTGACTGTCTATTTCCCTATCAGTCCATGCCAGCTCTAGGAAATATGGCCCCCACAACCCCCACTGAGTGATCAGGAGCTATCTGATCCCTCCCCTTAGCTTAGCTGACTGGATGAGGGTGGATAACTGATCTAAGCTGGACAAATTATAATTTCTCCCCAAAATCAGTTACAAGAACGCAAGAACTCTAGTCAATCTCTGCTGGGCACTTGACCTGATAGAGGATATAATGCCAAGTTGGGGTAGCATCAGCAAATGAAGCAGAGGAACACCATCCGCAAAAAGAGAGGGTCAGAACGCAGACACACACACACGCACGCACACACACACACACACACACACACACACACACAGATGCTTAGCAGAGAGCCCTTCCAGCTGACAAGACAAGAGGAAAATAGAGAGAGAGAGATCCTGCCTTGATTTCTGCTGCTTTCCAGATCCTGCTTCTGGACCTAACGACTGACATCTGCATTTGTTCCTCTGAATTCTAAAAAGATGCCCTTATGTACTTATAAATAAGTTAGGCATCTTACTTATGCTAACTTAAGTGGTATATAACAACAGTCATCTTTCAATAAAGGACAAAAGGTTTTGCCAGATCTGTAATTCTATGATTACATTTTGCATACAACCCATATGCAGAAATGAAATTAAACCAAACTTTTACCCTCCTAAGAATCCTATGATGTAGGTACTATTATTACCACTGTTTCATAAATGAGAAAACTAAAGCACAGAGAAGTTCATTAACTTGCCCAACATCATTTAACTAATGTTTAATGTCATTCAATCAGGATTCAAATGTAGGCTGTATGATTCCAGGATTTATACTCTTAAGAAGTATAATTTACAGAATATCAATCATTTTTCCATGATTCAAAGTCATCACACTTAGAGAAGTCTTATGATAACTCATTATTTATTCAGAAGTAACATTAAGCAGTGTAAAACAAAACAATATAGCCATTAGAAGGAACCTGAGAAAACCATAAGCATTTGGAATTATGAGTTTGATATGCAGATTTAAAGTAAGGAAACCTTTAACCTTCTTTTATAGGATGCCTCATTGACTATCCTCTCTGAGGAGATACAAAGAAGATTGATGATAAAATCATTATGAAAATTAGGGGATTTATTTTAATTTTCTGGTGAATAATAAGACCAAGTATTTACTACACACTCAAGAAAGCTTGAGTAACAATCTTGCACGGCTGAGAATCTCTCTACGGTTTAAAATAATTTTTTATAAAGCCTTCATTCCTCCATAACGTATATTTAGTTAAGACATAGAAACTAAGACTAGAGTATTGTGTGATTAAATTTAAATTTAAAATTTTTTATTTAAAATCAGTACCATTTTAAAGTAAAGCTGAATATAATCTCTAAAAGTAAGTTTTAAATATTAATGACCAAGAATATAATAATAAGTGATGCTGTGTTTTGAATTATTATTTCAGTATTAGACAATAATAATCTACTGTTTGTACCCTGAGCCCAACTTTTTGAGGCACAGGAGAAATAAAGGGAAAAACCTCTGCTCAAAAGAGTGTACAATATGGCTTGGAAGACAAAAGGGACCCACAAGAAACAAGGGTGGTAAAAAAAGAAGTATTTTTTGTTATTTGTTTATACTTCCAATGCATTAAAAAAAAAAAAAAAGATCTAAATCAACTTTAAACAGCAGCATGTAATCTAGCCATACATTACGGTATAAAAAGTCTAAAAGAGAAGGAAAAGAATGGGGATGCAATAGTCAAGGAAGGTATCCTTACAAGATAGGAAGTGTTTCGTAAGCAGAAAGACGGGAGAGGCCAACATCTAATTCCAGAGAAGCATCATAAACATCAGTTTGGAGACTGGCAGTATTATAATATATTGTGATTATTCTCCTAACACGTCACCATGTGGGTTAACAGATAATGGTCTCAGTTCTAGGAATGAGTCCCTGCAAGGGCCCAGACAATCAGGGTAGTTCCATCCTTCATTTCACAGTTACTGGACCAGGTTATCCAGGCCTACGCCAATCAAAACATGGTGTCCACTGGTCTCAGTGGTTCAAGGAAGGACTTTTGATTTTGATGCGGGAAGGTATGTTTTTTGTCACCTTGGTCACAATGAAGCAGTGGCTCTACTAGGAACTAGCAACTATTCTACCACTTGACAGGCTACAAGGCAGAACAAACAAACAGATGGAAAAAAAAAATAAAGCTTGGGTCTCTGGTTATCATGATTATTCTCAAGTACTGAAGCATGAAAAGTGTGATTCTTCATAATCATATGAAATAAAGATGCTTTCTACTGAAGAAGTATTGTCAACATTTCATACCAGTGATTTTTGATTATGTTCACAGTCCCTAAAATGTGGCATCTATAAAGAGGAATTTTGTTTTCCAGTCTCATAATACTCTCATTGATAACATTTCAACAATGAAGAAAATACACAGAGGAATTAGCAAAACATTTCCACTGTGTGCAATATGTACAATCTATTGACTTTAATGATTATCACTTCATTAAAAATGAAACATAATTTCTTATCTCTCTATCTCAGACATATATTAAGAATCAGAGATTATAAAAGGAGTATGTTGTAATAATAACACAATAATCTCTTAGGAAGACTATAAGCATAATTGTACTAAAATGAAAATCACCACTAAGCCAGTTAATGACCAAATTTATATTCCTTTTTAAGAAATAAGTTTTATTAATATGTTGTAATTTCTAAAACATCCAGACTGCTAGTCATAAAGCTGCTTTAATCAGAGTGCCTCTGGATCATTTTCTTTTCCACAACAGTCAAAACCTTTGGACTGGCACAGCACAAAGAGAAAATAAAAAAGGAATTTTATATAACTCCTATTTTAAGTAAGGATAAGTACAATATAACTAATCCATGTTATTTTGAATTAGAGTCAGTTACAAGATTATTTCACATACCTAAATTTCTTATTTTCCCCCTTGAAACCTAAACAGTCCCTTTATTACTTGCAGTCAGTTGTGTTTAACTGAAATTTAGGTCACCCGACTGTCCTCTTTTTTCCCCTATCCTAGTTTCCACATCTCTAAGTTTTATCATTTTATTTTCAGTCAGCAGAGTATATAAATACACAAAATCAATACTCAATTTGATAGATAGAGGTCTAATTTTAACAAACTTTATCTCAATCAAACCCCATTCCAAATGTTATCTTTATTTTAAATGCCTCACACTACTCAATGTTTTAAAGTTCTTTTTATTTTGCTTTCAACATCTCTCTTCACATTGTCAACAATGGGCTTGTCCCTTTTTTCTTATTTTTCAGTTGGAAATTTTTGTCATTGAATAAATAGCAGCAATCTATTCTCTTTTCACCTCAATTACGTCTTTTAAAAAATTTTAATATATGTAAATAACTTCTTACCTACTGCAAATAGTGCTGCTTAACCCTGATAGTCCAACAGTTCTGGTTTATTAGACTTCCATAATATACTCAACTTTTGGACAAATTTTTTAAAAGAAATGAAAAAAGTCAATAATTTCATTCAACCTCTAAAAGCAATAGTTTTCTAAATTCCTGAAGTAATTCCCTCAATAAAAACATATGAAATATAAAACTTTACAAGAAACAGAAATTCTATTTTCTTTTCAAAAGGTATTTGTAGAGATTTTTGTTGAACTTCCCCAAATATCACCTAAAAACTTCTTAAAATAGAAAAATCAAGTTTATTTAGACTTACTTGCACTAGGGGAAAACACCACCTTAACAAAGTCTTAGCAATGTCTCAGAGGAAGGATGTCAACAGTGAGATATTTATAAGACGTGGGGATCTGAGACCAAATGTTTTAAGGTTGGTCTTTCAAAACAAGGAACTCATTAGGAGTGGACAAAAGTTTGTGATATAATGGTTTAGGATTGGTAGACATAGCACAGTGAGGGTCTTGAAACAAGTCTTAAAAAGTAAGCCCTTGTTTGATAAGTGAACAGTTTTCCCAGCGGAGCAGATTATTGTGTCCAATAAATTGATCTATAGGAAATTTCTAGAGCAAAGAGTGAAGTTATTTATTCATTTATAGTTTTATCTCTCCCAGGCAAAATTTTCTTGGAAGAAGCAACTAAGTCAGGTTGACATAGGCTAAAATTTTATCAAGATCCTGTTGACACTGATGGTCTTATTGCTCAATCCTCCCTGTGGTCATTCTTCAGCCTGATCTGGAGGAAAGATGGTTATTATAGGGGGAAATGATTTCACAGATGTTTGTAGAACCATTATGACATACAGGGTTCTGTTGGTGGTCATCTCAACTGGTACATGCACCAGGTTTTCCGGTTCTTTTTGTTGGATTATCATTTGAAGGAACAAATGGCTATGAAAGGCATTTAAGATTCTAGGGATTACTATTTGAATACTGCACCACAGGCAAATGCTAATAAACTATGATAAAATTTTGTAGTCCACATATAAGCCAAGAGCTGAGGATGGCTTAACTGAATCAAGAAAACAGATTGCATCCACCAAAAAGCCTACAGACTAAATGTGGATATAATAACCAAATTACCTAAGTTTATAATTTCCTTATTTGTTCCCTGGACCTTCTTAGTAACATTAAAATTCTCAGAAATATCTATAGGGTTGTAAATACAATATTTTTTCCTAAAAGGGTACCTGAAATACTTCTGTAGTCCAGTTATGTCTAGGAAATGTCATTTTTCAACAGATAAGGAGTTTATGGATTTCTATGACCTTACTGACATTACACAACCCCTCTTTCAATATCTAAACCATAACATGTTAAGATTTTCCCCACCATCCATGCCTCTAGTAAAAAGTGATATAAAGAGGCTTGGGGATAGAAGAAAACCATTTATGATTCCCTTTAAGTAGTTAAGGTTTCATAACTAAATAGAGGCCCAGTTTTTCTCCTTCTTGCAACAAGCTAAATAGTTATCTCTTATTCTAAGAGAGTGAAACAGTGAATCAAAATGTAAACTGAGTGATATCGAAGACTACCTGATTACCTTGAAATAGGCATCAATTTACTGAAATAACAAGTTCCTGTCTAATTTGTTGGTAGTAGTCAGTAGCTTTTGTGCCACAAATTCAATACCTGTGGTAGAGGGCTTCCCAATGACAAATTCTTAGCCAAAATACCCCAGGGTGAATGCTAAATTTTACTGTATGGTATTGGCATTATTTAAAGGTAGTTAGGTGCCAGGTTGGAGAATATGTAGTGAAAACATCATGAAATAGATGAAATGTTATGTTTTATAGGGAATCCAAAGACTTATCTACATAGTAAGCTTTGTTTGTAGGGTCTGTAAACATGAGACAGGTATTAAATGCATTCCAGCCAGGTACAGTTGCTAGCACCTATAATCCCAGCTACTCAGGAGGCTGAGGCAGGAGTATCACTTGAGCCTAAGAGTCCAAGGCTACAGTGAGCTATGATAAGATCTTGCCATTGCACTCCAGCCTGGGCAACAGAACAATAACCTTGTCTTTAAAAATAAAAACGAAAATAAATAAATAAATAAATACATTCTGCAGTTTCCCTTTCTGACTCAGTGAAAGTTCAGTTACATAGAGGTGTGCATCTACAAGTGATAGCTGGGAGTTAACAAGGAACTCCCTTCCTAAGTAAAGCATAATAGCGTGTTTTAGTTTTGGTTACTTGCCTGACGTGCTGTCCTCCTCTTCAAAAAAAAAAATTAGTAATTGAGTCAAAAGAGTGATGAAACAAATGTTTTAAAATGTTTTAAGGAGTGCAATGCGCACCACCTGAAGGATGGACATATTTGAAACTCGGA